>NC_051159.1:121214545-121579544 GCF_013339745.2 Dermacentor silvarum
TAGGGAAGAGAGGTGTGCATCATTGCAGAGCCACAATGCGGCGTGATAAAAACTAACTTTGTGGTAGTAGAAGCAGCCGCGCTTCTACGTCATTTTGTTGTCATTTGGGTCACCTGAATACAATGAACTCATTACGAACCATGACGAAAGAAAAAATATAGAAAACAGTGGTGCTATGCGCGCGCAGTGTTGCGTAATTTCATCCAGCCATGTTCTGTAATTCACAATAGCATCAAATCGTGCAAGGTTTTTCGTCCCGAAGACACAATTTGCCAAACAAAGACACTGTGCGCCTTCGGCAATCTGGTTACAGTGCTGGCTATCCAGAAGGCGTGCTACAGAGTGTGGTGCAAGGTCTGTTGACCAAATACAAGGCGCCGAAGGAAAATTAACAAAGCAGAAGCACCTTGAAAATTTCGATAAGAGAGGCATTGCAGTAATAGCTTACGCACACAAGGTGTCGCATAATCTGAAAAGGATAGTTACTTACTCAGAAGTCATACTTTTCTTTAGTGTTGCTAACAAACTTCAGAATCTTCAGAGCAAGAAGAAAGACCCACTAGAACATGCGAGAAAAGAACACGCAAGACAGTATGTCAAATGCTGCAGCAACGTTGTCTACCTGATCCCGCGCTCCTGCGGCTGACGTTACGTGAGCCAGGCGGTTCATTTTATGAACGACCGTCAGAGGGAACAGACTAATTCTTTGATGGGCAGCAATCTGGTCTTGCATTGTAGAAAGTGCAAGGTCATCCAGATTTGTACAGGTGTCAGATTGTTCGAAATTACTACGATCAGAGCGCCTGGCTCAAAGTCGACTATCAGACATGTTTATTTATTTGATTAGGTTATTTATAGTAATAAATGGCGCCCTCCAGCGTCCCAGGTTGGCCAGGAAATGGTCAACCACAACGTGTGGAAGAGGCAAAGAAAGCAAGCGTTCTTAAAAAATTCAGACAGCGGGTTTTGAAGTCAGGTACCCAGATTGGCACTCAGAAATTTTACCGCAACGCTATCAAAAGGGCAGAGTTGCATTCGCTTTTGTATTCATTACACGGAGAGATCATTTTTAAGTTTCACTTAATTTTTGTTTTCGCCTGTTGCAGACAACATATTTCTAGTCCTTAGGATGTGTTATTCGGACAGGTAGAAATTACTTACACGAGAAACCGAAACGCATATTCAATTAAACAACAAACATTCACAATTAACTTCTTATATAACTACCTTGCAGCGCTTATTGCAATGCGCGAAATTAAGCCGGTGAGATTGCAAGGTGTATGCACTTGAAATGAATTTCAAGAACGACACCAGTTTGGAGATATGCGGCACCAAACTTGCCGTAAAAATGTACTGCTGTTCCACTTACTTTTTCTAACAAAACGCTCTTTTATTCATTGTAGCACAAAAGGAACTGGAACTCCCGTGTATATCGTCCCACACTTTGGGAAATAATATGTAGAAACTGGTGTCATCTTGGAAATTCATTCCAAGTGTATACGCCTTGCAAACCCTACGGCTACAATTTGTAAATTGCAATACGCACCATAAAGTTAATAATTAGGAAGTAAATGAAAAAGGAACTCAGACCAATAAAAAAAGGGAAGAATAGAACCGCCGCATCCAATGAGTCGCACGGACCGCTGACGGCATTCCAAATCCGCAGCACTGCGTGAACTTACGAATTGAATCTCAAGGAGCAAGGCCTGGAGCGTGGCAGCTTCCCTCTGACACATTACCAAACGGCGATCAGAACATGGGCCTCTTAATCCTGAGGACGGGAGATATACACACGCGTGGCCGGCTCATCTCTTTTCAGTGTGCCCGAGATGACGCGCGATGTAACCCTACCATGATCAAATACCGTGCTCAGGTTTCCAGGCGTCTTGCCAAGCGGTGGCTCTTGCGGCCAAATCATTCCCTCCGCCGACACAGCCGGGCAGCGAAAGGCAACATTGTGTTCTCTGCAGGCCCGTACCCCAACGGCTCAGGCAGATGCTTTCCCACTTTCCTTTTACCTTTCAGCCTTCGGACGAGAAACTGTCATGAATAAGACGCCGGAGGCGAAATAAAAGAAGACGAGGACGATGTGATCGGAGCGTTCGGAACGGCGCGAGGCGCGTGAGGCGCGTGAACCGAGCCATAATCGAGGCATGTCATGAGTAAGACGCCGGAGGCGAAATAAAAGAAGACGAGGACGATGTGATCGGAGCGTTCGGAACGGCGCGAGGCGCGTGAGGCGCGTGAACCGAGCCATAATCGAGGCAGAAGCGAGGCTGAGCTGGTATTATCGACGTGGTTCCGGGCCAGGAAGGTCGCATCGCCAGCACCGCTCTGGCGACGGGAGACTTGGGGGTCTGGCCGAGTCCGTGACGTTGGCCGTCCACGGTGTGGCCGTCGACCTCGGCAAGTTCGGGCGAGGCTCCTGGACGAGCTGCAGCTTCTCACGGCAGGACCAGGCACCCCAGAGAGGCTCCCCCTTCTACGGCAGACCGGCACGCTCGATGATCCCCGGAACGCCACGTCGGCACTCGGGAAAGGAGCGAGACGGAAGCAGCGGCCGAGGACGTCGCTAGGCCTAACCCGTCACCTCTCCCGGCCACGTCAGCAGCAGCGACCGGGTTATCCAGGCTCCCGAGAAGAGCGAGTTGAAGGACCGACCGAAAGGCAGCAACGAATATACGACGGTCGACGGAGGCACCGACATTAAGAAAGGCCCAACGAGATCCCCGCCGGGAGAATACGCGCATCGACGGACTTTCGTAAGAAAGACTTTCCTCTATCGTCACTACAGTAGGCCAGTGATGCCAGACTTTGGGGTAGGAAGGGCCTAAGACTAACGGAGGCGAAGTTAAGGATATTTAGTGATTCATTAGGTTGTTTTTGTTAACCTTTATTTATTCATTGTCTTTTAGTTCTGTGTGCACTTGAGTTTTAGTTTGAGGTTTTTTGGCGTTCGTGTGAGAATTAAAAAATCTGTTTGCTGTGTTGCCATGCCTCTTCCCTCTCCATCTCTCATAACACCCGCACGCCCCCGAGATCAGTGACACAACGAAACACATCACAATTGGCGAGCCTGCCAGGATCCGTCCCGGATTCTATCCAGCCCAGTCACTGATTCTCGGAAGTTGCAGAGATGGATTGGGAGGCGATATCGGCTGCTATTCGCAAGCAGAAGCTCAGCAAGGAGCAGGGCCTCAAACTAATTGAGGATGAAAGGAAACGCGTAGAGGCCGCTCGATTAGCAGAACTTGCTGCAGTTACTAAAGCTTACGAGGAAAGAAAACAGCTCCAGGAGAGAGAGCTTAAGATGCTGCGAGAGCAGTTACAGGCATTGAAAATGAAAGAGCGTGAGGCTGAGCTTAAGATTGAGAGTAGGCCCGCTAGTGTAGCAGAGCCGCCGGACAGCAGAAATCTGTCAGAAGACGTTGGCAGAATAGATAGCGCCTATGACGGTGTAGAGAAAGTAGCTTCAACCCAGAACGACAGGGGGTCGGTAATGAAAAATGATTCCAAGGATAGCCAAGCATCAGAATCGATAAGTCAGCCAACCTCAGAGAGAAATGAGAAAGCTGGCAGATACCCGAATCACTCGAGACGCAAGACAACGAGCAAGGGTAGGAAGAACTCGCACAGAACGCGTAAGGGCGTAGTAGAGGAAAAAGTAGATTCACCTCGGAATGACAGTGAGGTGATAATCGAAAACGATTTCAGTGATCGACAGGCATCAGAAATGAGGAATCAGCCAAACTCCGAAAGAAATGAGAGGGAGGATAGATGCGCTAGTCGCCTAAAACGCGCAAAGCATGGAGGTAGAAAGAAAACTCCCAGTAGATGGAAAAGAAAACAGCGTGTTAAAACGCAGATGCATGAGAAGAGGCGGACGTCAAGGAAAAGGATTAAGAGGCCAGAGTTAAGGCAGAGCCATTCCAAGCAGTACGAGCGATATGCAGGTGTAAGAAAGAAAAGGAAGCTAGAGCTAAAGCACAGGCATTCCAAGCTGCACGAGAAATGTGCCAGAGCAAGAAAGGGAAGGAGGCAGGCTGGGCGTAGAGAAGCGTGGGAGCTTAGGAAAAGGCGGAAAAAATGAACAGGTATAACCGGTAGGGTACTAAAGGAATATTATTTAGGAATGCCTTCGGACAGTGGAATAGTCAGCTCTTACAATATGTGTATATAGCAAGTTTATTCATATAGAGTGTTTGGGACAATGAACATTACAAACAATTGAGTGCAGTGTTGTGTGAACAGAACAAGTAGTGAAACGTGCGCGACAGTGCAGTGAAGTGTGGTGATGAGTGGTAAGCGAAGACGACGCACGGAAGAGCATTCAAGCCACAACGAAAGTCAAGTTCGCCGCCAAAAAGGTCAAGAGAAAGCAGTTTTTTGGAAAAAAAACTCTTGAAGAGGGGAGCCATGTCATGAGTAAGACGCCGGAGGCGAATAAAAGAAGACGAGGACGATGTGATCGGAGCGTTCGGAACGGCGCGAGGCGCGTGAGGCGCGTGAACCGAGCCATAATCGAGGCATGTCATGAGTAAGACGCCGGAGGCGAAATAAAAGAAGACGAGGACGATGTGATCGGAGCGTTCGGAACGGCGCGAGGCGCGTGAGGCGCGTGAACCGAGCCATAATCGAGGCAGAAGCGAGGCTGAGCTGGTATTATCGACGTGGTTCCGGGCCAGGAAGGTCGCATCGCCAGCACCGCTCTGGCGACGGGAGACTTGGGGGTCTGGCCGAGTCCGTGACGTTGGCCGTCCACGGTGTGGCCGTCGACCTCGGCAAGTTCGGGCGAGGCTCCTGGACGAGCTGCAGCTTCTCACGGCAGGACCAGGCACCCCAGAGAGGCTCCCCCTTCTACGGCAGACCGGCACGCTCGATGATCCCCGGAACGCCACGTCGGCACTCGGGAAAGGAGCGAGACGGAAGCAGCGGCCGAGGACGTCGCTAGGCCTAACCCGTCACCTCTCCCGGCCACGTCAGCAGCAGCGACCGGGTTATCCAGGCTCCCGAGAAGAGCGAGTTGAAGGACCGACCGAAAGGCAGCAACGAATATACGACGGTCGACGGAGGCACCGACATTAAGAAAGGCCCAACGAGATCCCCGCCGGGAGAATACGCGCATCGACGGACTTTCGTAAGAAAGACTTTCCTCTATCGTCACTACAGTAGGCCAGTGATGCCAGACTTTGGGGTAGGAAGGGCCTAAGACTAACGGAGGCGAAGTTAAGGATATTTAGTGATTCATTAGGTTGTTTTTGTTAACCTTTATTTATTCATTGTCTTTGAGTTCTGTGTGCACTTGAGTTTTAGTTTGAGGTTTTTTGGCGTTCGTGTGAGAATTAAAAAATCTGTTTGCTGTGTTGCCATGCCTCTTCCCTCTCCATCTCTCATAACACCCGCACGCCCCCGAGATCAGTGACACAACGAAACACATCACAGAAACCCATCTCGCAGAAGCCTGGTTCGTATTTTTCTCGAGCGAAAATCCTCCTTCGTGGACGAAACGAGAAACAAGAGAAGAGCGCTCGCCATCACCTAGATGGCTTGGCTATACTTTGGCCCCAATGTGTGTTTTTCACGATGGCATCGTCTCGGTCTCGCCTGTCTGAGCCGCAGATAAATCACGAGATTTTCAGATTGACGGTGCCATTGCCAGTAACATCAGGACTCCTCCAATGTGGGTGTTTTGTAGAGGGAGGGGAGGGGGAAGGGTGGAGGGGGAAGGGTGGATGGGAAGCGAAGGGATTTATTGAAGCTCTGCAGGAAATAATGAGAGCACCCGCGCATGTAGATGTGAAAAACTCGCCTCCGTAATTGTGTGGCCACGAAGCTATTTCGCGAAGATCGAGGGGTAATCGCACTCTAAGAGGAGTCATGGGGTCCTTGTGATGGCCGAATATTTTCGGGCTAAAAACGCACAGTGGTATAACTGTTAAGCAACAATAATGTACGGTTGCTGGGGTAAGAAAGCGGTGCGTAAAGAAGTTTGCAAAAAGCAGTGACGCGACCAGCCAGTGGAATTCAGTAGTCAATTTGTCGTCAATCAATTTCACCGAAATGTCCAACCATAAGGCCGAAATATCACGTTATTTTTTTATCTCGTGCCAGTTCTCTACATTTTCATTGTCGTTTAAGTGCTTATGCACAGTGCAACATCATTTTTTTTTATCCTTGTGCATTCGTACGATGGGTTCTGCAGTTCTATATTCCAGTGGTCACCATGTTTCTCTTGAAATGTTTTCATAAGGTTTGCTTGCCAAAATGGTGAAATGCTATGAAGTTTTTTACCATAATTTGTAAGTACCTTAAATTTTGCGCTCATCATGTAATTATTACGAGCTAGCAGATCGCTGTTTTAAAAACAAAGCTTTTCATTGCGAATCTCGTCGGGTTTCGTGAGCGCGGGTGCTGCGGGCTGACTCTTCTCTTGCCGATATAGATCAACCAATCACAGCAGATTACGCGTGCCGCGCGCACAACTGCGTTCCTTGCACCACCACCCGACGGCACTCGCTTGCGCGCATTCATGTCAGCGGCAATGCTGGCCGCGCGGGGGAAAGATAACAAAAGCCTGAAAGCCTGCTGCCTGTGAAACCATATCGCGTTCAAGGCATCCGTCGTAGTCGCTGGCAGTCAGCAACTACACTTAACAAAAGGCTGGGTATAATTTGTGTGCGCCCACGCTTTTTTTTCTGTGTGCGTGTGTGTGTGTGTGCGTGCTCGTGTGTGTGGGTGTGTGTGTGCGTGTGTGTGTGTGTGTGTGTGTGTGTGTGTGTGTGTGTGTGTGTGTGTGTGTGTGTGTGTGTGTGTGCGTGCGCGCGCGTGTGTGTGTATGCGCTTGCGTGTGTGTGTTTGGACGCGTGGGTGGTCGCGCGCGTGCGTGTGTGAAAGCGTGTGCGCATGCGTGTACTCGTGTTTCGACTATTCATGCACTCGCACAAAGCATCGCTCAATATAGATTCCAAATCGTTCGGTCTGCTGCATTTTCTTATAAAGAAAATGTGAGAACTGTAAGATGAATTTGAAACTCGCATTTTAGTAATGAATAAATTTACTTATACACTTGGGTATAGTCTGTCCTTGCAAGCGATGTCTTAGACTGTTCGTCGCATCGCTGCAGGCAAATGAAATTGGTTGTAAACTCCACTACTTCACATTCTACTTTCTTTGATACACTGTGTTTACTTTAGCATTGTTATAAGGCTTATATGAAATACGGCAGCATCTTATTTCAACAAAAGCACCCGGCAATCAAGACTTATTTAGATTCAAGAAAGAAGGAGCTTTGAAAACAAGACATTCATATGACTACTTCAAACCCTCAATGATACTTTGTATGTATTGTATTTAAAATACTTTGTAGTGTATTTACTGCTGCAGTTCGGTTCGGACAGACCGCCGCAAATCTGCAGTAAATCTGCCGTCTGTCCGAATCACTGACTGAAAGTCTACAAGGGCGGGGGTCCGAGAAATTGTTCAGCGGCATTCTTAGTGAGCTGTAGCTTTTTAGACGTGATGCGAAACATGTAGGCATTAGAAGCGACGTTTATACCTAGTGCTACAGGCTTAGATTGCCTTCCTTTGTGCAAAAGGTATTACATTAATCTTGTAAACAACCTCCCATAATAAGTAGGTGCAGTTACGCTCAGGCTTCGGTTCCACACGTTTGACACGTGTGTCTCGTGGCCCTACCTAATTATGTGCCGCGACATTTGCCAATCATTTTGTCTGGCCCGAATGAATGGGAAGAAAGTGTTTTGTTTGTCCAAAGGGCTCATTCTTGAAGACAGGGAGCAACTTAAAAAATGTTGTCGCAGTTTCACCTGAAAGGCGAAGCATCAATTGCGATAGCAAATTTGTAGAGAGCTATACGGAGTAATGATAGTAGCTTTATCAGCTGTATAAACTTGGACATGCAGCAGCACCGGCAACACGCAGAACTGTTCGCACAAAATGCGTGCGGTGTTGGTGACTGTTGCCGGAGCCTCCGATATAAATAGGTACTTGGTGCCGCAGCTAAACGTCCTCTCCCTCCCCCCCCCCCCCCCCCCCCCCCACGGCCTTTCGTGCGTCAGAAGAAGGCGCGTTTGCTCTACATATGTGGTGATTGTAAAGCAGGAAAGAGACGCCTACTTCTGCAGCCCTTAAGGGAGCACGGCACAGAACGCGCGTTTGTTCTCCGCCGTGCGTTCACTCCCCGTGAAAGCGCGCGTCCCTCGCGCCCTTTCACTCGCACATACAGCGTTCGGCGGCGCGCGGCGACGATTTCATCTCCATTGACGTCATACGGAACCTCACGGCGACGGCGACGGCAACGGCGACGGCGACGCCGACGGCAGAAATCTGCTTTGGAGTGTCCATATAATTGCTATCGCAATAAAATGTTGTCGCAGTTTCACCTCAAAGGCGAAGCATGAATTGCGATAGCAAACTTGTAGAGAGCTATACGGAGTAATGATATTAGCTTTATCAGCTGTATAAACTTGGACATGCAGCAGCACCGGCAACACGCAGAACTGTTGTCGACGCCGTCGGCGTTTTGCCTGCATTCGCTCAAAATGCGTGCGGCGTTGGTGACTGTTGCCGGAGCCTCTGATATAAATAGACACTTGGTGCCGCAGCTAAACGTCGCCTCCCTCGCCTTCCCCCTCCACCCCTCCCCCACGGCCTCTCGCGCGTCGGAAGAAGGCGCGTTTGCTCTACATATATGGTAGTAGTGATTTTATTGAAGAAGAAAAATGACGCTTATTTCTACATATATGGTGATTGTAAAGGAGGAAAGAGACGCCTACTTCTGTAGCCCTTAAGGGAGCACGGCGCAGAACGCGCGTTTGTTCTCCGACGTGCGTTCACTCCCCGTGAGAGCGCGCGCCCCTCGCGCCCTTTCACTCGCACATACAGCGTTCGGTGCGCGGCGACGATTTCATCTCCATTGACGTCATACGGAACCTCACGGCGACGGCGACGGCGACGGCAGAAATCTGCTTTTGAGTGTCCATATAATTGCTATCGCAATAAAAGTAAGCAAAGGACAGAATGCCGACGGCCACTTGCGCTGCTGCACAGCAGCTCCTTGTTATAAGGTTGGTCACCACAAGCGAGCGTGGTGGGCGGCCATCTACTAAAAAGAATGGTAGCAGAATACTCGTTACATGCGCCGCTATCAAAAGTGTGTTTAACGAACCATAAACGCCCGCAACAAAATATTACCAACAAGCAAAGAATTAAGGCTGGTACCAAATGAAGATGGATGGCGCCATTTTAATCTCTCTGACGAGGACTGGGTCTTGTAACAGTGCTGGTGCCTGTGTGCAACCACCCTTCTACTCAACCCTTTATCTATATCACTCGTTTGCTCACAACCACAGGTAGTAAAAAATAGGTTAAAATGAAACAAAAACGTTGAATGGTGCACATTGTTTCTGATCTAATCACTTGAAAAACGGTAATACTTCAGCGAGTTATTTTCTCACCTATGAACTCCCTGATTCCATTTCTCCCAGAATTCCCAGAACCCTGCAGCTTCGAAACGGACGTATTCATCCACACCACAGAGAGGAAGTTCCTTCGTCCATGGCTGCAGTGCTAGCAAAACCAAAATAAGCAACAGCCGCAAACGAAATGATCATGATCATGGGCAAAGCAGGGCTGCCACCCCTCTCCTTGCACTATAATGGAAACAAAAGCTAAGCTACAATGAACACTGCGCACATAAAGTGAATGGGTTGAATTTCGTTTATGTGCAGACGGTAGTGGGCTGGGTGGCAAAGGTTGTTTTTAAAAAGGAAAGAAAATTCAGAAAAGAACAAAATAAAAAAAAAAACGAGAAAACAATGATGTGAACGCACGAAGGCGCGGTGTTGCCGATAAGAATTTGCGCAACAAATGAATTCTTGCTTTTTTCACTGAGTTCGCTATTTCATTTTTGCTCAAGCCCTGATTGTAAGACAGCCCGTAATCCACGTAATTAGCTCTCTCTTAAAATTGAAGCGGCGGCCTTATCGATTTGCCTTTAATGTTTCCATCCAACCAACGCGGCGATCGCTACCGCTATTTCTATTAGGCTTTCTTTCCAGCGGCCGACTTACCTCGCTATTTCGTTATTTCTGTCCATCTATCTATATCCTCTTCTCATTTGTGTGCAAAGTTCAGCACTGGATCAGCATTAATCGAGTTAAATGTATGCCCAGCAGATTCTTGCTTTTCTAAATTTTTCTTATCGGTAACTTTGCCCTTTGGAACCACTTCTCATGGCGCTGAAAAGCGCGAACGAACAGTTAACCTGTGTTCAGGCGGAAAGCTAAGGAGCTGGATCAATGTTCAATTAGTGGCACCCCCTCCTTCTCGGCCTTGTGGAATTAGGGTCACTGAGTCGTGCAAATAGCACTCCCTTGGACAACAGCAGCACAAAAGTGCCCTGGTGTCAAAGAGCAAGGTTACGCACATACAGCCGACCTATCGTAAAAAAAAGAGACAGAGAGATAAAGAAAGCAATGGCCCTTAAATGCCAACCTTAGAAGTGCCTATGAGAATACCAACAAAATCATTTTAGTTGTAAGCAACCAGTACGCAAAACACTGCACCTGGAGTGAGTATATCTCCTCATACGCCTTTTGTTTAGAGAATGAGCACCGTGATTCAACCATTTTATTGAACATACAGGCCAGTGTGTGCTTAAAATTTGATGCACATTATTACTGCGGAACATGTCGTTAATATTTCGGTTCTCTCCGTGTACTAAATGGGCAAATAAATAAACCTTTTTTGCCAATTGAGTACATAAATACAGAAAAGAGCATTGAGTGTATATAGATAGTTATTAAAATAGGCTAAGAACAATGTCGGGGTTTCAATTCCCTGCCAAGGCGGTCACAATTTGGTGGGGGCGAAATTGTAAAACGCTCATTTACTGTGTGCGCATTGGGCGCAAGTGAAAGAACCAAGGTGCAAAGGGGCACGACATCATATCAAGGAAGATGCCTTCATGCTGCTTGATGTTGCAGGGCACTATCACCTGAACGGCCTCGTCATGACTCGATTATCCAGGTCAGCTCCCGTCAACGTGAGTGCCGCTTACTTCGCCGAATTCGACCCACCAGGCACCAGCTCTGAATGGAGCCGACCCGTTTGTCTGGCAAGCCGGATCTACAACACCATCTTTCGAGGCAGCCGGCGCGCCGTATAAGAAGCACCCAGCAAGCGCACACATCGGGAACGACATCATATCAAGAAAGGTGCCCTCATGCTGCTTGATGTTGCAGGTTAGTTACCTAAACAACGCGACTTGTGTTAAGAGCAGTAATTGCTGTCATTTAGCGGTGTCATGACCACGTGCTCTTGAAGACATGCTGAAGCGAATTTTAGAATTTTCATCTGGCATTTGTTCTGGATTTTGCAACATTTTGCTTGTGCTCGATGGTGATGTGGAGTCAAATCCAGGCCCTATGTCAAAAGGTGAGGCTAACGTTTTTGCCGCGGCATTAGAAAGTATCCGAAAACTTGAAGAAGGACACGCTTCCTTGCTAGAAGAGAAAAAAGGCGCAAAATAAAAGCAGAAAGCATTTGAAAACAAAGTTCGCATACTTAGTGCTAAGGTCATGACCTTTGCACGGAAATGTTCGAAATGACCACGACTAGCCATCAATTCGAGCACGTTCACGGATTGGGCAAAGACAGCCCTGGGAAGCGAAGGCCAATAATTACCACAGTGACCTATTTCAAGGACAAAGCACTGATCCTGCCATACTAATACTGAAACGTGGCTACACCCTAATATCCGCTACTGCAAAGTTCTTTCTGGTTGCAACTCATTTAATATATACAGACATGATCGCATTCATAGGAGAGGAGGAGGCGTACTGTTAGGCATTGAAAATCGCTCACATCATTTGCTATTGATACAGATGTCGATCTTGAAATCATGTCGACAGCTTGAATTACATTTTCCACCAAACTATTAATAGGCAACTGTTACGGCGCACCAAACTCCGACCCCTCATTTTAAAAATAAACTGCGTGAAAGCATTGCGAGAGCATTTGAGCTCATCCAGGCTTATGTGGCTTATCTACTCGGCGATTTCCATTTTCCACACATTAACTCGGCACAGCTATCATCCCCTTGTACTGCTTCAACAAGCTTCATTAACTTGACTTTAGACTTCAACCTGTTTCAAGTAGTTACCCAACCTACCTGAGGTCCCAATATACTAGATCTCATCTTTATAACATCCCCTGATAAATCGGTATCATAATTTACTTCAAGTGACCATTAACATTCCGCTTCCGTTCGCTGGTGCCACAAGAAAATAGATTCGCGACTTTAACACAGCTGATTACGATAGCATAATTGCCGAAATTCAAGTGTTTTCTGATAACATCCTGATGCCCTTGTTTCACCACAGGTCAGTAGAAAGTAACTGGGTTATTTTTAGAGATAAGCTCACAGAATTATTATCCAAGCACGCCCCTATTATCAACATATCCAATGATGAAACTAACCATTGGTTCGCAAGAAAGCATCGGCGTATGAGAACGAAAAAAAAAAGAGACTGTACATAACCGCAAAGCGCAAGAGTACGCCATGTGCCTGGGATAAATATAAAAAAACTACCTGAAATCATGCTGTTCTGCTCTTTGTGACGCAAAATATAAATACATTTCAGAAGACCTTCCTGCACTACTGCAGAATAATCTAAGTAAGTTCTAGAAAACAATAGTGCAGAAAAGTGTGAGCAATGATATTTTAATACATAACTCCAACAACACCCCATACTCCGACGCTAACAGTCCGATAGCATTTAACTAGTTTTTCACATCTGTTTTCACCAAAGAAGACAATTCTAAGATCCCTTACGTTCCTTAAATATATTGCCGCTACATGGCGCCAGTTAACATTAGAGTTGATGCCATTGTACATCTAATAAATAACCTCAAAGTGTCCTCTTCCTCCGATGTCGACAAAATTAATTCAAAATACTAAAAAAATACCATTTCCGTCTCCAGCTTCATCTTTATATCTATAGGCAGTCGTTATCATCAAGTGAGCTCCGCACCGATTGAAAATACGAAAGGTGGTACCGGGGGTTGAAAAGTGGCAATAGACATTCGTGCAAAAATTATCGCCCCAACTCACTAACATGCATCTGCTGCAAAATGTTTGAACACATTATCGCATCCCATATCTAGGAGCACCTGGAATCTAATCATTTTTCTGCCCCAAACAGCATGTATTTAGAAACGGCTTTTCCTCTGACTCGCAATTATTTGAATTCACTACTGACCTACATTACAACATGAACTATAACTCACAAACCAACTGCATATTCTTGGACTTTGCTAAATCATTTGATCGTGTAGCACATTGCCGACGAATAACTAAGCTTTCTGCGCTCAATATACAGGGTGTTTCAGCGAACACTTCCAAAAATTCTTAAAGGTTGCCTTAGGTAGCACAATTCTAGTTCATGAGCTGGTCTACTCGAAGAGGCGGACATAACTTGCACAAGAAATTGAAATGAATAATCCAAAATTAACAAAAATTCACTAATTAAGTTTTTTAAATAATTACCTGATGGCCCATATTGCAATTCACAAATGGTAGTCGTGCAGTTCGCAAGGCGCATCCACTTGGAACGAATTCTCGGGATGACACCAGTTTCGAGATATTCATTCCCGAACTTTGCGGAGAAATGCATTGGCGTTCCAGTTAGTTCCTTAAGGAAACGTCGTTTTATGCATTAAAGCACAAACTTAACAGAGAGCGAGAGAAATAAAGGAAGAAATAAAACAAAATGAGCTTTACAGGCGAGGCGGGATTCGAACCCTGGTACCCACCGTCCAAAGGCGTGCGTCACAACCACTGCGCTATTTTTCTTTCTTTACTGCCTCATTTAACAACACATCCGCCAGCCTGTGTAAGGCTAGTTGCATTATACTTGTGAACTTTGAGCTGGGTAAGGGCATCCAGTATTTTAAGCACTTCCTCTTCAGCACCTTGGTGTTTCAGCACATCTGTGAGTGTTCTGACATTCTCAACAAAATGGGCGTTAACTGATCGTGCTTGGGGATCAGCGTTTTGGAAATCCCCATCTGACCTACATATGCTATAAAGACAGAAAAGCATGAATACATCATAGGGGACGCTATACACCCGCGCTTGCAGAACGTGCATTTATGGAAACCATATGATTACATTCTACCGACGATTGTAACACAACTTGGTATGGGCGAGAGAAAGAGAAAAGGAGAGCGAGAGAGAGAGAGGGAGAGAGAAAGAAATAGAGAGAGACGGCGAGAGAGGGAGAGAAAAAAGAGAGAGAAAGAAAGAAAAAAACAATCTGAACTTACTTGGCGAGGCGGCATTCAAACCCGGGTACTCACGGTCCGAAGGCGAGCGTCATATCAACTACGCTATACTCCCACTCTAGCAGAGCTCCGCTGTTTCATAACATTTCACAAGCGTGGAACTAGCGTAATTTTTTTTCTGTAGTGCTTTAAAATTTATATTGTGGGTTTTACGAGCCATTACCCCGATATGCTTAACGCCTAGTGGAGGATTCCGGAGAAGTTTTGACCATCCCCTGATGGTCCAAATTTATCCCATCGAAATGCAATCACCATGACCGGCATTTGATGGCACGCCTTCGGGCAACTACGCCACCACGGCGTGTCTCTAGTGCTTTTATTCTTTTCAAAGGGGGTTGCTCCCAGAGCACCTGTACGAACACTATGAATTATGCTACGCAGTGACCGTCCGACTGTCCGGCTGTAAGCTGTCCGATTAAATATTTGTAAGCAATACTCCCAGATTTCATTCATTCTAATGGTGATCTCACTTCTCCAGCGACAACGCTTTCAAGCATTCGTAGTGTTACGCGAACGAAGGATTAGGAACCTAATACTATTTACATAGTATATTTACAAAGAGTAACTGCAGCGCTGACCAGTTCAGCCGACAGCTCGAGAGCCAGAAGCAGTTGGTATTTTTTGTCGGGGCACCCGCACGCATCTTCCACAAGAAACACGCAATATGCATATATCATTATCCCCGACCGCAGAAGCACCATCTCGGTGCGTCTAAATATCGCTGGTGACAGGAGAGTAACATGGTTTGAGGCGTGCGACATGCACAACATCAGTGAAATTCGGGGCAGATGAGGCACTGGTACTAACTGGGGCGATTTTGTAAGTACCTGGAGTCACGGCATGGAGCACTCGATATATGGACCTGTGTACCGAGACATATTAGAGAAGCATTCACGTACTTTAACCAAACAATATTATACCTTGGTGCACCTTACACAATTGAGACTTCTTCAGTTATTCGGACTGCTTTTTGAAGGGCGGCTAATTAGGTAATTAGTTACATTTTATAGTTTAAAGGTTTCAATATTCATTTTAGGGCATAGTTATTTGATAAGCTGTTGAACACGCCCAGAGATACTCAGTCAAGTTGTTGCCAAGGTGTTATTTTTTTCGGTAGGCACTTTCCGAGCTCTAAAGAAAGCCTGCGAAATGTTAAAAAAATGCGTGAGACTGCGCTTGCGCGTCTGCGTTACAGCGCTCACTACAGCCTTTTTAAGGAACGAAGCAGGCGTGCCCTTGGAGTGTAGACAAGTCTTTGAAGGACCGTGATCATCTCGGTCTTCAAAACGAAGGTGTTGACGTACGCTAGATGCCATGGCCGATCACTTTCAACTTTTTTGATGGGTACGCAGGCTTCGTTCTTTAAAAACTTATAAAATCTATAACTTTGATGCACCAAAGGTTTTATGACCCAGGCCAAACGTTCCATTAAAATAAATAGGAAAGAAAAAAGAAACACGGCAGGCAGGGCCGCAGTCCAGATGCACTAGTGAGCACCACTTAAGAAATAATCAGAATCACTGTTCATGCATAGTCGATAATACACACTTGAATATAATGGTTTCGTCCGTGATTTTAAATTTTGACAGTGAATCGGTCTCAGATTTGCATTGCCCCATCTCTTCTCTTGCTACACAGAGTAAACTTCGGTAAAATCCCATTTCACAATTTACTAGTCTACTAGAAGGGCATGCGTAGAAGCATGCAGCTGCAAGCATAAGACTGTGGCGATTCCTTCCAAGTCAAAGTTCTAATCCATTCTTCCGAATGTCCACTCTTGCAGAGAGCCGCTGTACAAGTATGAAGCAGACAAACTTAGGTTAAATTTATATAAAGCTCTCAGCCGCCACTTCTACGAGATGTTTTTACGTGGGT
This sequence comes from Dermacentor silvarum, assembly GCF_013339745.2. Lineage (NCBI taxonomy): Eukaryota > Metazoa > Arthropoda > Arachnida > Ixodida > Ixodidae > Dermacentor > Dermacentor silvarum. The sequence goes on from NC_051159.1 coordinate 121,230,788, forward strand.
TTCTAGGAATGAGTGGATGTTGGACTAATAAACTAAAGAAAAGTGAAAGCGAACTCTTCTAGTAGCAGTACTTCTTTCGAGATAATCTGCTGCAAATTCTAAAGGTTTTTGCACTGGAATCTCACATTTCTGGTCCTTCCTGACAAATAACAGAACTCTTTCAAACGTCAAAATAGCAACCTAGAAAGGCGCACACAGAGAGAAAAAAGAAATCCATAAGACATTGACCAAGGAATTCCGCGTTTGGATAGTTTCACTTGCCAGCTGCACTGAAAGGACATGCTCACCGAGAAGTACTACTTTATGTGCTATTTTGATTATGCTGTCTTGGATGCTACACCCGTGATGCGTTCACTGCAGAAAAAGAAACATGCACATGAAAATTCTCAAATGAGACTCGCACAAAAGTATGCAACTTCATTTTTTAAAAGCTGCGCATGGCCGGGTGGTAGAAAACCGCTCACTCTTTCCGACTTTGTTGCCCAAGCTCGCAGTTTTTATACACTGGCAATGCAGAGCGAGCTCGAAAATCGACACAGTATTTCACTGGATTTTGCTGTCAGAAAAAAAAGTCGAGAATGTAGAAGGAAACGCAATATCCAACGATTACGGTGGAAAGAAAGCTTGCTCAAATCTAATAAAAGTACTTCTCTGCGTTCGACATGGCATGAAGCACTTAACGGACCCGAACGAATCACTGGTTCTTTTCATTGAAAAATAATTTATGTGACGCGTTTTGTCAGTTACTCGATACATGTTGAGAGGTCAAACTCTAAAATACCATACACGTACGTGGCGCAAAAAATAAACAAACAAAAAACATGGGGAGGGGGCATGGTTGTTAAAGTTCATTGATTAGGAGTTCTCACGACGCTTAAAAGAGGCACCACATATATTCGATGTCTCAATATTTCAAGTAGTATTGCGTCCTCAAGCTCTTCCAAGATCACAGATGTAGCAAAGAAAAGGTGCCAATTGCTGCGCTTAGCACCTAAGGAATATATTTAGAGCGTCATCGGGGCCTGGGAACATTATAACGTTCATTTGTTCGCATTAAGTACAAAAGTTATTCGTGTGTTATCACAACAGAAAGCCATTGAAAAACCAAGCTTTTTCTCATTTTTTTCACCTTGTACGAGCAGCTGGGCACGTGAAAACAGACTGTAAATATGTGTTAAACGCATTTGCTATACTGGCGGCATCGTCAGCAATGGTACCGTCAACCTTTATTTGTATAATAACAATGCTTACTCAGAGTTACACAGATTTAGTTGATAAATTACAAATTTAGTTAAATTCGTTGAACAAAGTCTTACAAGCGCTTCAGATTTCATCCTTAAGCTCACGCGAGAGCAGCGAAATATCTTCTTTTTTCTTCTCTTGGTTTCGCGCGACCTCGATGTCTTTCAAGGTCAATGATACCAGGTGTAATCCATAGCGTGTTACGCTTTTCACGCTTCATTTTTGTAGCATAATACCTGTCTTCGCAGTACATATGCCTATTTTTATTCTTGCTATATATTATCAACAGTATGTTGGTTTTCCCGACAACAACTGTCTAAAAATGATTTTAGCTCCAAGAGCCTTGAGGACCTCTACGCCCTCTAACTATGCAACTATTAAGACACATACAAGAACCCTAGGAGCAATGAACTGCTTTGTCACATTACAGTTTTTCAAGAACAGGGACATAGGTAACGCTGCCGTGATAATTTTGTTATTATCTATACTAGAAAGGCGGATCGACTGGAAAGATAAGATGTGTTTCCTTTAGCGAACTACTGTTCAATTCTGTCTCGAGATCTGCTCCTGCCGTCTCGCTTCCTGCAACACCTCCGATGATTGATATGTTAGAACATTAGAGAACTCATGTGATATGGATAATTCAGTGTGGCTGAAGAAAACAAGAGAAAACCTAGTAAATATATTCAATATCGAAATACAAATGAGGAAGGCGTCAAGTGTCCTGTGAACACGATCCAAGCAACAAGAAAAGTGACCATAGCTTGATGTGCATGTGTGCCTGTTTGTACGTTGAATGTATGCGTCAAATGTCAAATACAGAAGTCTTGGACAGGTGAATATATTTAAAAGGACGATTTCTTTACCTACCCTCGCCGGTTTGGCAGGGCTGCTGCTCGGTCGGTCAGCGTCTTGGCAGATCTATTTGCGGATACATATACACAGATGCTGTCACTCACGATTGGCCGGAACTGAACTAGTGTCAATGTGTCGGCTTTAACATACTTGTGAGGTTTGCGACAGAACGCGGTCATTCACAGAAGGGTCCCCCTTGAGGTTGCAGCAGTGCATACGGCGATGTCAAAATGCAGATCATTGTGCAAATCGCGCATAAAAAGGTACATTAAACTAATGGTGGGAACAGCCCACAAAGGCTGGACGAACAATTTCATTTCTCGTTATTGTCAAGTAAATACATCTTAACAATACCATTAGCATACAGCTTAAAGCAATACATCTTATCTTCCCGGCTCATATGACGCCCCCCCCCCCCCCCCCTCTCGGTAAATAAGCATAATAAACAATTTTTTTTCATGTCTTACATATGTGCTACTGCCAAAGCGCTAGTAGGGCTGTTGTAATCAACTTTCAGCATTTTGTGAAGCAGGCATTGCTGCTCAAAATTGCCATCGGCGAAAAAAAAAAACCTTCGCATCTCTTCATAACGACGTAAACGTTGAGGGAATGTTATATCACGAAATGCAATTAAAAGAAGCCGCCTGAACAGCTAAAATAAATTCGTCGGCCCTTCCACTCAATGAAGATGGTTAACCAGTGAAGCTGAAATGTGCGGCCTCGGTGTTTATCACTGGAATTAATCCCGAGGGTTCATTAAAGTATTTCTCAATTAAGAGGTTACACCAAGGTGGTTTACACACGTTTGGCTGCGACGGACAGAACCACGTCACTGGCGGTATGCCCGCAGTCCGCCGTTGTTGCTTGCATTCGATGTCTCGAGTTTTCTCGGCAGCTTGGTTAGCAGCATTCGCACGCCATTTCCGCTTGCGATTCTTCGAAATTAAATTGCTTCAAGGTTAAATCTGTCCGTTACGTAAGACATTGAACGGCTGATAACGCCCTAAAGCAATGTCTCATACCCCCGTAAACGCGGTCTCCGCATTACGACGACAGAAGAGAAGTGAAATTCTACGCTGGAATGATGAGCGGCAACGCAGCCAGCTGTGGAAGAAGACGGCGACGATGAACGCGGGGGCAGTGGCACGAACGCGTGCTGAGCACGAGCACGAGCGCAACCCGAGGGGCGCCAACGAGCCAGCTGCGGAAGAAGACGACAATGCTCGAGCCAGTGCTGATGATGATAGTTTTCTGTACACAGACGATTTCACGTAGCCATACACGATTTCACTTAGACCTGTAAAGCTTCGCTTTAATAAATCGTAGTTCTCACAGTGGGATGAGATGTGTAAAGTCATCGCAGAGAGATTGTATATTTCACTCATGCGTTGCAATCCAAACTGCATGCAAGCGCAGCAACAGCGACACGTGCTCTTTCGCAACATTTTCTTTTTTGTATCTTGTCCTAGGTGCGTGTAGTGTTGGTAAGATGACATGCATGCGAAGCGGAAAAGAAAGCATATATCAACATCCGCAGACCAGTCACTGAGCAGCACAAGGGCAGCTCGCGAACAAATGCGGCCTCCGCCAGAGGATTCTCTTGTCTAAGATATCTGCTTTGTTTGTAAACCTTCGTTGTCTCCTACAGATCAGCTTTGAACGGCCCGCTGAAGCAAAGAGGTAATTGAATCTAGCTGTCCAAGTCGGTGCAGCTGTCTTGAATTTCAGATTTGTACGCTTCAGTAACCTTGCGTATATTTAGCATAAGGAAGTGAGCGCTGTGCTGCACAGCATGTAAGGAATAAAAACATCCCACTTGGTATTTGAAGCGATAAACCGAGATGTAGAGGTCATGGAATAAATAGAGGAAATATTTGTTGTTGAGATTGAAGAATGCAAGTTTGGTAAGAGAGTAGCAGTAGGATATCAAAAGAAATAATAATAATAATAAAAGAGACGACAAAGAGGAAAGAAATTCTAAATTCCTGCCCCGTATGTAAAAGCAAAGCTGCTGTTGATGCGCAGTGGGCGTCTCGGCATTGAGGACTACACACTTTTAATCCCAAGAATACGACACTAATGCACAGTTCACTGCGACGTAGCAGTTCACTGCCACGTTGCAAAAGGGCTTTGTCATTGAGTTCTCGCTTAACAGAATTATGTTTTCTCGTATATTCGAATTACAATCCGAATTAATCGTGGCTCCAGCTGGTTTGTATGTCGTACTTTACAAATTTTCTGAAGCAATATACTTTGAGAAATTCAGTTAGTCCAATAACGCTCTTGCGCTTGGCGGAGGGCTCAGGAGAATCAGGATGTATGCTGCACTTCCGCAGACGTGCGGGTGCCGCGTGACGTACAGTCTGTTTCACACTTAGGGGAAATCTCGGAGCGCATTGCATCGCGACGCGGCGAGCGCTGGAGTCGGCTGCCGGAAGTAGCTCGCGCAGGCGCAGACGGTCGAGGCGCGTTATCTTGAACCACGTCGTCTGCTACGATGGCGCGCGCTGGCCGCATCGTCGGGAAGCGTGCTATTGTCAAGGGCAGTTCATCGTTACTGCGGGCACTAAGCCGATAATGTTAACTAAACGTTGTGCGCACATTTTTCTGTCTCTTTCTTGTCACTGCGTATTACGGTAGCACACGCAGTGAAGAAATATGAGTGCGCGCACTCAGTACCTCGGCCTTTCGAAAGAACAAACAAAGCGTGCTGTCAAAAGAAGTGTGTAGAACCTGATTTTTGCCAATGAAGGCTCAGAGGTTGGCGTCGCACAATGTTTAGTTAACATTATCGGCTCAGTGCTCGCAGTAACGATGAACTGCCCTTGACAGTAGCACGCTTCCCGACGATGTGGCCAGTGCGCGCCGCCATAGCAGTCGACGCGGTTCAAGACAACGCGCCTCCACCGTCTGCGCCTGCGCGAGCTACTTCCGGCAACCGACTCCAGCGCTCCCCGCATCGCGATGCAATGCGCTCCGAGATTTCCCCTAAGTGTGAAACAGACTGTACGTCACTTGTAGTGGTGGTGCTTGTTTAACTTCGTCTAACGCCAGTTGTATTTGCCTAACGTCGACAACAGCTTCGCTGTACTCCCACTTTCACAGAGTGAAATAGAGGCGGATTTTTTTTTGTTTTTTTTTTGTTCTTCAAGTGCTTTCGCCATCACTATCACAATCGACGGCCTGCAAGGAACTCAAGGCACATATACAGTTCGTGAAGGCGACCAGCCTATGTGACACAGCTTGACTGCGTGGTTCCATGCGCATGCGTCCGCGCATTCATCACGTCTTTCCTTCATCTCTCGGTTCTATTTTTTTTTTTTCGCTTCCCCCAGCAAAACATCCAGATGCTTCTCCGATTACCATATCATGGCCTTCTCCTTCTCTTTTCCCCTCTATTCTTCTACGAAATGCATTTGAAAAAGAGCATCGTCGTTCTTTTCAGGATAGCAATGACTTTCGACTTTATTAAAAATGGCGTCGGCTATCACAGTTATTGGCAGGTAAGAAGATCCTCTTGACGGTGACGTGCCGTTAAAAGACGAACACATTCCAGAGCTGCTGTTAGTGTTCCGTGAAGACGAGGCAGCATGTCACTCAGCATCAATGATGAAGACTTTCATCACGCCGCTGCGATTGAGGAGTGACGTGGTGGCGTTGGCTTTATCGAAGACCAACACTGGTTCCATAGTAGAACTGTAGGACCGACAGAAGTTCATGGGGCTCAAATATTCGTTCTGTAGCAGAAGAGTTGAAGGGCTCTGGACACGACCCGTTTGACCTACTATAGCGTATTTAAAGGAAGAATATATAATAGCCAAAGGAAAAAACTAAAGAAAACAATTTTGGACCTTTCGGCAACCAATACGGGTGCCTTGTTCACAATGAACAAGATGCATGACCGTCATAATTAAATACGTATCTAATGATGTAATGCTCTTGCGTATAACTCACGAAGGGGCCCCCACGTCTGATTCATCTTGTGCGCTGGAGATTGTATGCAAAATTATTCAAGAAGCAACCCGACAGATAATTTCTTTTTCAATGACGGAGGCCCATCGCCATTCAATAATGTGGCTTGCTTTTTTTTTTTTGTGATGCTCAACCGGAATGGTTGACAACGGGTGTCCTTTATCTACATTATGCTGGTGCTGCTGTAGCGCTCTTTACGAGTTGCCAGTCTCGCTGACGTAGCACGCCTGGTAGTTCTGGCACGGAAATGTGTAGACGATGCCAAGGTATCTATTTATCGAGGCGGCCTTTGACACTGAGGAACGGCTTCACGAGTTTTCATGTACAGATGTGGTGCATTTGCAGCTCATAACCTTTAAATTTTATTGAAAGCGACGAAATGTCAGAAAAGTTGCAAATTTGTACCTCACAATCTTTACAAATTCTTGAATGCTATGAAACGTCCAACTATTTGTTTTGTTTTTACTATTGCGAGTGTACATTTATTAATCTGTCATGCTCTTTCCTCGCTAGACGGCCTATCGTCAAACCGTCGATTATGACTGCTAGAGCTGAGTGTTGTTCATTAACAGGCACTCTAATATTACCACTAAGGCACGCGGGGACGTCCAACACTACCACAGAGCAGGCCGCAGCCACGTGAAGACTTCCACTGCATCTTAAAGGAGCCCGCAAGGACCTGGATCATCTTTATGTACTCACGTGCGACCGTATTTTTCTTGATGCCAACACGTGCTGTTGACAAGCTTGTGAACGACACAAACTACCTGTAGACCAACTGTATGTGGGTTCCTACGCAGCATTGCAGTGAAGTGGTCGTTCTCTCACTATTGCATATTCGGCAATACACACGTGGACTAAGATACTGGTTCAACGAACAGCATCCCCTGAGAGCAAATCCCCATACCGTGTTCCAAGTGGTCTGAATGGGCTATATAATAGTATAATCTTCCACGTGGTAGTCACAGCATGCTATCTGGACCGATTCAGAGCAGCAGTATACACCTACTCGTACTTACGACCCAGTGTGTCATTTCCGCTTGACATGTGGTAAACTGGAAATATTACACAGAATACACATAACATACAGAATTAAGGCATCTGGCTAAGACCAGTCTCCCCAAGAATGTAAAAGCAACTTCACAGCGCGGGACGCGCTAAAGGCACTGGACCATGGTATACGTACATGTCGTAAGTCGGGGTGCAAATCCGTGATGTATACAATAAGTGGACGACACGAGGACCTTCCTTTGGAGCGTGAAGAGGCTGCGACAGCTGATTAAGTGTAACATGCCATCGTCTACAGTTGATGGCAGGACATCGCGGTGATCAAATTCACTTGATATTATACAAGAAATACATTCTGTTTGCGGCGTTCGGGCGAATACGGTGCACACATTCAAGACGCCCTGCATGATGAGATTTTCTAATTTCCTGCTCCGAAGCAAGCACAAACATGATCACAGAAGGATCCCAAGTGCGGTGTGTGGATGTATAGGGATGAACACGAAAAGCGATTACCCTAAATCTGATTTAAAAAAACTCTGATTGTCTATTAAGCAATCGTAAAGAACAGAAAATTAAGAACGGACAGTTTGCCAGCTCTGTCATTAAAAGTATATAGTAGCAATTTTTCAATCGCATGCGACGATCCTGTCATGAAGTTTTCACTTTTGCAGCCTTAACCTTATGGCATACTATAAGGACCAATAAAAAAAACTAGGATTCACTTTGGGACAAAGAAAAAAAATGGGAATCGCCAAAACATCTGCATGTGTATAAAAATTCATACGCCCTAACATAAGCACTGGATAATTTTTTTGAACTATTCAGATTTAATAATACTTGTTCTAAGTTACTGACATAACGCAAATATACAAGGTGTTTCATTTTTGCTGCACCAAATTTTAAAAAATTGCCGGTGACAGATAGCACAATATAATCCTTGATGTGAACTACTCAATGAGGTTGTCATTACTTCTACGAGAAATCAAAACGTTTAATTGAATATTTAACATATTTACGCTATTTAACTTTTTAATGGATTATTTTACGGCACATCTATCAATCTAAGAGTTATAGCCACTGAGTTCGCAATGCGTATCCACTTGGAACGAATTCTTAGGACTGAATCAGTTCCGTAATATTAATTTTTAAAGTGTCCGAAGAAATGCATGGACGTTCCAGGTAACTTTTTGAGGAAAACGCTGTTTTATGCATCGAAGCACAAAGTGGAACGCTCATGCATTTCATTGGACACTTTGCAAATTATTACCTCAAAACAGGTTCAATCCTGAGAATTCGTTCCAAGTGGATACGCCTTGCGAACTCGGGCGGCTATAATTCGTAGATTGAAAGATGTGCCTTAAAATAATTCATTAAAAAGTTGATTATAGTAATTAGGTTAATTATTCAATTAGGCGTTTTGATTTCTCGTGGAAGTATTGGCCGCCTCATCGAGTAGTTTAGATCAAGGATTGTAATTGTGCTATCTGCCACAGGCACCTTTTAAAAATTTGGTGCAGCTAAAATGAAACACCCTGTATGAGAAAGCGAGGTAGAAGTCGATGCACCAGTGACGGGCCACAAAGCCCATAAGCTTCGGCCGCGTCTCTTTCAGCTGCATCATCTAACACTGATCGCTGTGAATTCTCATGCGAAATAGCTCCACTTGGTGGGAGGCCACACCGAAGAACAAACGAGATAACGAGCCTTCTCGTGCCTACAGATGTGACGTCTACAACGGGCGCATCTCCTGCCTCGTTCGCAAATGTCGGTACAGCCAGCCCATTTCGAGCCTCGTAGCATCAGAAGTAACGCCATCGACGCGTCTCAAGTGGCACGATTGCATGCTCCCGCATAACGGTAATGGAAGATGTGGTACAGGAATGGGGAAGTCATCAATATTTCAACGCGGGAAGCATGGAAAGCAGATTGATATGAGTGAGCTAAGTGTGAAGTGCCCAAGTCGCGTGCGTCCGAAAGGCTTGTGTCCGCCAGCTTGGAGCTTTGAAGTATCCCAGACATAAGCGTTGTTACCGATAGAAGTTCAGCGCAGTGTATGTAATGGTGCTGAACATTTAAAGACAGGCTGCTTTTAACTGAATTCGCAGTCCTGCAGTGTGGATGTCAATATTTTAGGTAGGGAATTAGTACAAAGATATAGGTCAGGAAACTCTGGGTGGACTTATTCTACTCTCGCGCATGAGAAATGGCAAGAATGCCTTGAAGAACTAACCGCACACGTTTGTTTAGGAATGGCGTGAAACAGGCGCATGGCGCGACTGCCTTTCAAGAAAGGCGAAAGCCTTCTTGACTCAACATATCCAATGGTGGGGTTTCGTTTAATAAAGAATAAACCTTTACTGGATAAGAACGTCACGTAGTTCACGTTTAGGCAAAACAGTTTTGTGACAAATATTGTCACGCAGTCGGCACAGATAATGGACGCGAAACTAATCTCTGGCGGAACGGTGACATTTTTTTAAATCTCCTAATTAAGATTGCCTTTCCTTTTTGTTCCATCGTAATCAAAATAAACTACTCCGCGCTGTAAACAACTTTCGCCTAAAAAATAAACTTCGAAGGTGGAACGTTACTTTAATTTCCAAAGTATACAAAGGCCGAACTATAATCTCACCTGCTTCGCAAGAAATAGATGCGATACACGGAGAACATCCAGCCAAAGCAAACACGAGTACAATTAATGTTGATCTATTTCAGGAGACAATCATATCCAGGCAGAGAAAAGGTGCTAGCCAAGTTTAATATCCTAGCTCAGGGGTCGTTGACTGACAAGTTTTTATAACCTGCGGACTACGAAACGCCGCTTACGACGCCGCGAGGTGAACAATTTTTCTCGCGCGAGTCTCGGCAGAATTTTCTTTTCTTCTTTCCTCGTTTTCAAGCCCGGGGGCAAGGAGTCAGAAAATATATAAGACATAGCAGCCTTATTCATGACTGACACGTCTATGAGCTTGCACTTTCATAGCTAGAGGGCATGGCGACTGAAATAGAGTGTTCCAGTGAGTCATTTTTTTCTCCTCTGATGTCCCACTTGAACACAGGCGGCTAGAGACACACCTTCGCTGGCGACCGTCATATCCTGAAAAGCGGACACCCCAAAGTCGTATTCACTGCATTCCCATTGTTTCGTTCGAGAGATGTAAAGACGTCCCCAGCCTCGCTGACCAATATAAGAGAATATGAGAATACTCAAGAAAGCCAAAGCTGTGGCGTCCGATGCAATCCATGACAGGTGACAGGTTTGTTATACTCATCTGAACACCTGTAGTAACCTTCTATAAGGGTTCATGTTATTTTACATGTATTCCGTGAGCTGGGGTTACAGAAGGACGCTAGCTTCCATTTGATGAATTTGCAACCAAAACATACAGTAGAGAAACTAAATAGGAAAACTTAGCGTAGATGAGATTTAAGAATATGAGGTGGTGAAAGCTTTTATCAGTACTCAGTGGAGGGAAAGAGAAAAGCAAACGCGGCAAACACTATTTTGCTTGCGTATCAAAGGATGAGTCTGCCGACACATTCATGTAAGTAACCAGCGTGAGTTAAAAGAGCAAATAAGCACAAAATTTACTTCTGCAGCCGCAAATAACGATATAAAGTTGGAACACGTATGTAAACGCTCAATTGATATAAATTATATATAAGCCAGCACTAAAAACTAACAATCATATGCAGATTCAGTGGTCAACACCTGTGACCTGCAATATGATTGACATTGTAGTTCCTGTTACGCTTTAAGGGGTGCGTATAGAACGCGCGTCGGATGGATAACCGGTGGACCATTAGACTTACAGAATGGATACCCCCCCCGCTTTAGGGACATACTCTCCACCTTTGCCAAAGTCACAAAGCATTATCAATTTGCTCGCAGGGCATTTCCGTTGCCCCACCGAAACCTATCACGGCCTCAATCGGTTACGCTTAGGTTATTACAAACGCACTCGTATCCCAGCCTCTCGATCTGTAGTCGTTTCGCGGCGGTCTCCCCTTCGTGTCCCGACTGCGGCGGATACAGCGATTTTAACCATATGCTCGGGGAGTGCCCCTCTTCACAGCACCACACGGATCAAGGGATCTCGCAACACACATTTTATTCGCTGATCAAGAGTCATGACTGGTTCCGTCAACTCTAGGCAGTCCAGAAATCCCACGATGCGGCGGTGAGGCTTGGCCGTCCCGTCCCGACGAGGGAGCGGCCCGCGGTCCTCCCTCCATGAAAACGGGGGGTGACTACTTCAGGACCTCCACAAAGTTTACTACCTACCTACCTACCTACCGGGAGAAAGGAAGCGCAGTCGAGTTCGGCAGAAAACTAGGTCGGATTATGAAGTTGGGAAATCTGAAGGTGCAAATTGGAATCAGCTAGCACAAGACTCGGGTAATTGGCGATTGCAGGGAGAGGCCTTCGTCCTGTAGTGATCATAAATATAGGCTAATGATGATAGAATGCGCGATACATGCCTCATCGTCATCCAGAACAAGTAACACCCGTATGCTACTGATTTCGAATGAGACATTAAATTCTATATAACAGACCTGATATCTTAATATTACGGTATTTTATGATGAAAAAAAAATTGCAATACACAAAACGTCTTGCGTGCTTGCTTTGTTATTTGCACATAAGCGCAGATGAACACTTCTTCGATCAAACACTTCTCCAAGCACCTGGCTAATGCGATCAAGTTGTAATCATTTAACAAACATTCATTTTGATCAACGTTCAAAGAGATTCTGTCTCAATAAAGATTAATATTCTGCCTTAATAAAGATTAAGAATAAGAAGGAATTCTGACTTAATAATAATTATAGATTCTGAAGTAATGAACGCTATGAAATGAGTTAAAATAACAAGCAACATAATATGATTCTGCGAGCTGCGTACTACAATTGTCCTTTGCAACGAGGTGCTATGAGGCGCTACGAGGCGCTGCAGTATCGAACGATCATGACAGGATTGACGAAGACGACGATTGCCGATAGTCGCACGGACGGGCTTCATCTTGTATGCCTGTCTCCTGCCCGTTGTATATATCGTGGAAATGTATTGTCAAGTGTCCTTTCTCCCCATAACAATATGTTTACCACGCAGCAAAAACGAAATACAAAAGCAAAAAGCTAACTTGCAACCTGAAGAAGCAAAAAAAAAAAAAAAAGAAAGGGGGCACTGAGTCCTGTCTATACTTGATGCATGCTCTGTGTTTTCCTTTTCGAGCGCCATAAATATGTCAAACTATTCCAGTGAATTAACGCAGCTTTTAGCCTATTTAGATTTCACAAATGTCCGTATATTATTACAGGTAACTTGCTAAGAAAGAAAATGCAGATCCCAAGCACCGTGCTTATCGCTGTACGCGAAGATTTCATGAGTCAGCAAGGCAAAAGTGTGCATTACCAGAAGAGACTAATTGCAGATTTCAGTGATGAACGTGTCCCTTAGCCGCCAGGGTGGACCTTGGAGAGAAAGTGGAACTTTTAATGAGCATTAAGACTTCTATAATCACAAGACACGACGGGCTTGAACGCGCCACATCGCCGCAGTGCGATGAATGCCGCGCAGCGAAGCTCGGAAATGAACGCGTCTCGTAACTTCTGTGCGCTCGCTGATCCATCCCGCGGCGGCCGCCTTTTGATGGGGGAGAAATGGGAAACCTGCCGTGTACTTCATTCAATTCAGGTGCAGAGTACAGAACCACTGATGGTCAAAATGAATCCGGAATTCCCCACTACGGCATGCTTCATAATTGAACTGTAGTTTTGCACGTAAAATGCAATGATTTATTCTAACTTTTAAGTTTAGCGCGCTCAATGTTTATAAGATTGTTGCTATGCGACGCGCCTAACATGCCAAGCATCTCAAAGCGCTGGCTTGAATTAGAGAAATTTGTAAAAATTGTAAAAAAATGCATTTCACTTTTTAGACATTATGGCCGGGGCCTAATGGTTATAGCATCGGGCTTCTCAGCTGGAGGGACCGCGCTCGAAACCAATTATGAACAAATTACAGGGTGCCCCAACTATCATGCACCCAGGGGCGCTATAACGTAAAATGATTCCCAAACAGTTTTAATTCCAAACTCCTCACGTCAAATTTACGTAACCACCGACGCAAGCATCGGGCGGTGACCCGCATTGTTGTCTGAACAACCCAATCAAACACTCTCCTCGTTTATAGGAGGTCACCTTTGTTCGCTTTCAAAACCAATAACATTGCCTACACTCAGCGGTTTCTCTTATGTAATTGGCTGACAAGAGAAGAGGAGCACGCTCTAGTGGAGAGGGTTTCGATGGGACCAAGCCAGCACAGTGAAAATAGGTAACCGCATGAAGAGGGTGGTGACGGCTTCTCCGATTGGTCCGCTTCGCCTTACTTAGCTTGCGGTGGCTGGTCGAAAATCGCGGCGGCGTGCAACGGAAGGATAAGAATGCCGCTAAAACGGATCCTCAGCAAGGAAGAGTTGGCAGAGCGATGTCGTATGCATGCCTAAAGGGTTCGATAAGGTTTTACTGACATGCAAAAAGGTTTATCATGCGCAAATAAATACCTGCTCACCGGCAGGTGCGAGTAGCGAGGGCCTGAGCGATCGGCGGGCAGCCATCTTCTATTCCTTTCGGAACGGGGGAGTCTGTGGCTATTCAGAAAATTTTTCAGTTTTGTTCGGCATATTAATGCTTTTTTTTTCGCGTACACGTCACTTTGACGTGGTGAGCTTTCGCGGTTTTATGAGGTAGCGTGACAGACAGGCGATGTGGGCATAGCCAGAAAACATTGGACCAATAGCAGAGGGATAATGGTGAAAAGGCGTCGAATCAGGAATGATTATCTTTCTTTTGTGCGGTTTAATCATGCATAATAAGTGTGTACACGTTATATCAGATGGGGAGCTATCGCGGTTTTCGTGACGTCGCGTGACAGACAGGCGAAGTTGGGAGTGGCTCGAAAATGTTTTGACCAGTTGTGGAGGCTGATTGCCGAAATTGGAGTCAAAACAGTTTGGAATCCTTTTACGTTATAGCGCCCCAGATTTAAAAAGTTACAGTGACGTTTCATTTCGTGAACGCGGGTGACGCGCAAGCGTATGGGTGCTATAGCGCACATGAAGCTACCAGCCATCGTGGCGCCTCGACGGCTAGACTGTCCACATCGCAGATCGCTTTGAACATAGGGCTTGGGTGGCCGCCCCATAAGCAGCAGCCGCCGGAGTAAAACGGAGTAAAATGCCTGCCCTCCGCCCCGCTGGGAAGACGGTGCGCTTTCTTCCCGCTTTCCTCCCTTGCGCGCGCGAGATTGAGCCGCCAACGTAGGTGAGCTCACCGTTGCACGCTTTTACTGGCAGATACAGCATACGGCGCGATCGCGAGACGAACCCCGAACGTCCATTACGCGCAGCGCCCGTAGCAACTGCCAGGAGAGGTCAAGCCAGCGCGCCTCCAACTACCCAACTCCGCGAAGCTTCGCCTATTTCCTCCCTCCCAGCTTCGCTCAACGCCACCTAGACATTACCCTAGGGGGCGTTGTTCTGCCGCATGCGCAGCCCCCCCCCCCCCCCTTCCTACATTTCCCGGCGCGCGATTCTTTCCTCCACCTCCAAGGGCATTTCTCCTCCGCTTCCTTCGCGGGAATCACACTAAACATTGCCGACTTCAGAAGTGGGCCACTTACACTTGCGCGTAAAATATGCAAATGCCACGTAGTTAAGCAAAACCAAGGAATGTTGTTTGCAGTCGCTTGGTGATACTAGAGTGTACTAGAATGGGGGAGTGGGTCCAGCGGACGCCTTAGCAAGCGGCGAGGGTGAAGCAAAAAACACGGAAAATGTGGTGGTGCTGCCGTCGCCTTCCTCTGAATCTCCGGCCAATAAACGTCGGCTCTGGCAGTTTCGGCAGCGCTCATTGGCTGAGGCGAGCTCGCGGGCTGAGTATCTGTCATCTGCTCGACGCACCGTCGTTGTTGCGTCGTTTGCGTTCTCTCCTCCGCTCTTTTTCCATTTTATTTACAATAGATCGGTGGGGAGTAATCTCAGTGTTACCGCCACCAAGTATCCGCCTGTCAAAGCTCCATGCAGCTGCGGTAGGGTCTCCGACGCGACAAGCGTCCGGCCGGCGAGTGGGGCCGCTCATTCAGAAGAAAGTGACGGTGGCGTCACCTGGATTTTCCATAAAAATTGCCTCAACGCAGAGCCCTCGTTGGACCCACTCCCCCAATCTAGTACACTCTAGTGATACACGCATTATTTTTTTTTGCATTCCACCTAATTACAAAACTAGTCTTAATTATTTGATCAACTTTCTAAATAATATAATTAGATGAAAAGTGACAATGAGAAAATTGCAGAGTGACATGACAAACTCTGGATACAGCTTTTTGGTGCTCAACACATACTACATAAAAGTGCTTTTCCCGAGCGTGACCGAAGCCCACGAATACACACAGAGTACCTCAAGTGGCCAGCCTGGCGGCAATTCATCAAATATTTAAAATGCTCTTAATTAAAATAAACACATAGACATACCTTAGTTCCATATAAACTATTTGTGAGGAGCGGGAGTCAATCCCGCGCCTTCTTACGAGGACCAGAGAATAAAGGTGACGCCATCGACCACTCGGCCACCCTGACTAGCATGCGCAAGGGCGAAGCGCATGTTGTCAAATATAACAAAATTAAAGCATAAATTTCGATACCATGGGTGTTAGAGCGTGAACATAATCCAAACTTTTGTATCCTATTCCTGCAATCAGCCCTCCACAATAGGTCAAACATTTTTTCAGACCACCCCAACTTCGCTTGTCTACCCCGCAGGGATTACATCGAACAAAAGAGAAAAAATGATTTCCGATCAGCACTCCGCAATAGGTCCAATGCTTTCGGTTTGCACACACTGTGCCTGTCTGTCACGCAACGTCACAGAACCACAAGAACTCACGACGTCAAAGTGACGTGTAAGCAATATAGAAATCATTAATATGCCAGACAAAACTGCATTTTTTTGTATAGTCAGAAACTGCCACGTTCTGAAATGAATAAAAGATGGCTTCCCACCGGTCGCTCTTGCACTGGCTATCGGAGCTGCCAGGAAGAATGAATTCATTTACGCGTAACAAAATTTTTTTGCGGGGCAGTATAACGTTGTCGATCACTTTTTGAACGTAAAGGACATAGCTCGGCCAAAGGGTCTTCGCTGAGGATCCATCTCAGCTGCATTTTTACCCTTCCGTTGCATGCCGCCGTGATTTTCTACCAGACATCGAAAGCTAAGCAAGAAGAAGCGGGCCAAACACATACGCCGACACCACCCTTCTCATCAGGTTGTCTACTTTCACTGCGCTAGCCCCGCTCCACCAAAATCCTCTGAACTTCTGTCCGCTCCTCGCCTCTCGTCAGACAATTATATGAGAAAAACCCCTTAAGTGCGGCAATGCTGTTGACTTTAAATGGAAGCAAAAGTGACCTCCTATAAGCAAGAAAATCGTGTCATTGACCTGTTTAAACAACGCTGCAAGTCACTACCCAATGCTTGTGTCGGCGGTTACGTAAATTTGACGTCAGAAAATAGGAATAAAACATATTGGAATAGTGTTACGTTATAGGGCCCATGAGCACAAACTACGACAGTGTGGCATGTTCACACCACCCGCTTTCTTGAAACCGGGTCTGTGCTACTAAAGCCAAGACGAGGCAATTCAAATGAGGGTAACTAGGCCTACGCCAAACCGAAAGGTCCCAACGGTATAATGATCGTGTTAGATACCCTAGCCATTGGAAGTACAGTCGCAATCTTTTTGAGGGTGAACACGGGAACGCGTGGCCTTCTGAGCACACAGCGCGGTTCAGCGGCGGCTACGAGAAGCATTCCTCATGCGCAGTGTGTCCGGCGTGCGCAAATTCTCCCGCCGCGCGCATTGCGTCACGCAAGCAAGCGCGTGTCGTCTGCTGCGCGCGTACCGCAATAAGGTAGCCGTACGGTTCGGGATTGGTGGCGATGTTGAACTTCTCATTACGCTCCCCACGATGCATCAATAAACTTGAAAATATATGTTATATTTTGTGGGCGTTCTCAAGATCATTGTTGATCTGCAGCCAGGCCACGCATGCTCATGACACTTGTGGGCGTATTTAAAAAGCGGCTTCCGTCTTTGAGGAGCATATATATTCTTGCACATTACGGCATCTGTCAGAGCAGCAACTGAATCTTATCATGGCCCGCGTTCCCGAAGAAAGGTGGAAAATTGTACAATATTCGCTCAAGGGATATTCACAGCGCTCCATCGGTGCTCTCGTGCACAGGCCGCTAAAGACCGTCAACAGGATTATTCAGGCATTCAGCAAGGAAGACCGACTCTGTGATGCCACACGCAGGCGTCGACTAAAGGCAACGACGGAGGATGAAGACGCGCTTATGGTAGCTGCTGTCGTCGAGAACCCGTTCCAGTCCGCGAGGCAAGTGCGGGAGCAGCTAGATGTGGACGCTTCCCTTGCTACGGTCCGGCGACGCCTCCGAAGTGCTGGACTGCGAAATTCTGTAGCTGCACGAAAGCCAGTCTTCACTGCTTCAAACAAGAAGTCATGTCTCCAGTTTGCCGAAGCACACGCCTCATGGATGGCAGACGACTGGGGCCGAGTGATCTTCTCGGATGAGTCGACTTTTACAACTCGCCAAGACCAACGGATGCGAGTTTGGCGAACCAGAGGCACACAGTAAGAAACTTTTCTTAATGCAGGTTTGATTTTGCGAAGGATGGTCATAAATACGATTTCCATGCAGTTACGAGCCAGCCAATGTGCAGGGAGTCGCCGCGAGTGTCCGAAACTGCGTGAACGTGTGGGGCGCGGTGTCAAGGCATGGTCTCGGGCCTCTGCATCGCATAGAAGGTGCCCTTAAATCGCAGCGATACTGCACAGAAATTTTGGACAATGTGTTGCTGCCCTACGCCCACAGCGTCATTCCCGATGCCGACTTTATGTTTCAACATGACCTGGCGCCGGTTCACACAACAAGGAACATATAGAAAATCGCAGAATCAGCATGCTTTCCTGGCCGGCCAAAGGCACTGACATGAACATCTGGGAAAATATATGGGGTACATCAAAGCAGTCATGGTGCGAAGACCTGTGCACCCGACGACTGGGGACGAGCTGTGGGCAGCCGTTCGACAAGAATGGGAGGACCTTCGAGCGCATCATGACTTTGTGCCAGCGCTGTACGCATCACTGCCCTCTAGGATGGCAGCAGTCGTTTCCGCAAAAGGTTGTATGACAAAATACTAACCTCATCAAAGATAAAATTATTCCTGCTTACTAATACTACTTCTAAACGGATCAATCTTTTGTTGAACTTGCACCAAATAAAAGTTCGGATGTTTGTGTTCCCTTGCCTGTTCGTTGTACGATAAGAACACAGCAGAAGGAAAACTAAACAAAGTGAAAAGTTGAATTACAATAACTCCAAGCATAAGAAGCACAACGTTCTGAATTAAAAGCATCAAAATCGTGGTTTCTGTCATAATTTGGTTTTCTATTGAGGGAAAAACTGCTAGCAGACGACACACGGGCGCTACGATGACGTAATGCGCACGAAAGGAGCCTACCCTCCCGAGCATGCGCGCAGATATTGTGGCTGCCGTCTGACGGCGCTGGTGATATAGAAAGCCACGCGCTCCCAGTGTTCACCCTCAAAAAGATTGCGACTGTACCATTCTTCAGTCTTGAATCTTTCGAATCCATAATTACTTGTTTAGCGCAAAAACAACGGACACGTGAAAGACGACAGGACAAGGCGCTACTCTACTAGTTTGGAGAGTAGCGCCTTGTCCTGTCGTCTTTCACGTGTCCGTTGTTTTTGCGCTAAACAAGTAATTATGGATTCGCACCAACTAGCCCGCCAACGCATTGTGTTGAATCTTTCGGTACGACAAATATTGTGCCGTCTATTTGTGGCAACCCAATTTTCCCCGCGACACAAACAGTAAAGAGAGACCTAAACAGATCGATAGAAGTCTATGATTTCCGTCCTGCTGTATGCAGGGCTTGCTACTTCAAATAAGTGAGGTGTTGGAATGTACATACAGAGAAGGTAAAAAAAAACAAGTAAAAAATAGCAATGAAGATATAAGTTAAGCCCAGATGAGTGACAATAAGGTCAAAAATTGTATATAAGTCCCGACGGGGCGTACGCACAACACCAGGGCTTTCGTGGCTCGGACGAGAGTTCTCGTTTTACGTAGCAAACCAAAACAAGGAAGTCATTGCCGGGAAGCTCATTACCCGCAAAGAAAAGGCTGGGTATAAGGAGCGCCAAGACAGCAGAAGCCAACAAACGCGCTGATCACAATGACCCACCGTGACGTTGCGTAAACGAGCCCGTGAGAAAGTAGGCTTTGGTGTAACCGGCATCGATGTTGGCTGCTGAAGAAGGAACGCTCCGCTCGTTGCCGGCGTGATTTATGGCTGCCAGCGACCAAACTCACCAGCGCCCACTCTTTCCAACTCCCGAGATCGCTGTCTCGGGCACCGTAGAGCGTCTAGAGTGGATTTCAAGTGCGCCTGAGTTGACAGTAATGAGGTGCGTCATTGGCCAAGTAACTGCGCGCGCGCTGTGCCGAGATGGAGCGAGAGTGTTTCCACATTCGCAGAAGGGGGTCCCGGATCAGGCTTCTTTACTGAAGCTGCAGCGTAGTGTAGTCGATGGTTGGTTTCCACTTCCACCCAGCCGCCTCGAAGGCTTTATTTCCTGCGCTATATCAGTGCTAGAACAGAACAGAATGCATCGTCTTTATTTGTGCGGGCTGTCAGATGAAATTTCTTTATGTTGTTTCACTGATAGTTGAAGTGTACAATGATTTATATTGGTAGTTGTACAGTTGGGCCAGAAAACATTTGACCGTCTATCACGTACCAGAAATTGCATACATAATGTAATTGATATATCTATTCGTACTTCATCATATCCAATGCTGCCTTTCTAACTGTTACCTGATATTTGGTTCCCATCACCTCCTTGTAATGTGACGTTCCCATTTAGAACGACATTTGTAGCGTTCAAAAGATCACTTATGTGTGATGTAAGAAACATGTCAGGTCAGTTTATGATACCTTTGTAGAATGCGCTTGAAATGACGAGAAACACTAGGATCACTCGCCGGATGGTGGAGTTTACCCTCAGGCTAGTGTATCGCAGTTTACCTACTCACAGTTCCCCGTTGACAAATAATTGACAGCCCACAGAAAATCAATGTGCTTATTAAGCGTAGTGATTACGAATCTGTGCGTTTTGCATCCAGTTACCCCTAGAAGCTGTGCTTCTTCGGTACGTAGTACCAACTAGCCCATTTGTTCAAGCTAAGTAAGAGCGTACCAGCAGCACATACGAATGGAGGCTGCATTAGTTATAGGGAGACTGCAGAAGGTGGACGTCACTGATCATGATGATTTATTGGCATCCTAACTTAAACGAGGCAGTGACAAAATTTCACTTAGCCCTTGAGTTAATGAGGTATGCTAAACATGTTTTTCATTCTAGCATTTTGTACACATCTTCTTAACGTGTTCTTTTTTGTTCTCTCTGTCTCTCTTGGGACTTATGTATCTGTTTCGCACCGCTATACTTATGTCTGTAACGGATGCGGTCCAGGCAATCTCTTCTCTGCTTTTTTTCACCAATACTCTAGACATCTCTTGCTTATTTCGACTGATGCTTGCATCCACTCTAAATCCAAGTGCTTCTAGAAGGTGCCTGTTGCCTACGGGTTTCGCGGGGTGAATACCTTCGCATTCTTTTAGGATGTGCTCAGTGGTCTCCAGATTTTAGTTGCAGCAAACACAATCCCTCACCTTGTAGCGAATATTTGATCCAGTGAGTTTCTGACCTATGGCAACCAGCTTGAGCCTCAAATAGCAAGGCACTGCCATTTGTGTTAAAGTACAGATTTCACCTTCTGATTTCCTTCTTGTCCCTTTGAAATGGAGTGGTGGCTTCCACCACCACGCTC
Source organism: Dermacentor silvarum (assembly GCF_013339745.2). Lineage (NCBI taxonomy): Eukaryota > Metazoa > Arthropoda > Arachnida > Ixodida > Ixodidae > Dermacentor > Dermacentor silvarum. The sequence continues at coordinate 121,251,873 of NC_051159.1, forward strand.
TTTTTCTTGACTTCCGCGCCGCGGTAGCGTTATATTTCATGCAGGCATGCGACTCGGTGCTTTCTCTAGCAACGTGTTTTTACCACGCGCACTCCATATTACCGGGTTCACAATCGCTGGGTCAGACCATGTTCATATCGCGTGGTCCTATAAATATCACACGAATATGCAGATCTAAAGCACATGATCGAATCTATTAGGGACGATCCTTTAGTGACGACGTCGGCGATAGATGCCACTTGAGGCTGCGACCCGGGAAAGAGCTTCTGCAGCTCCTCGCGAACGACTGCTCGGATGGTCTCGCGCAGGTCGTCGGCGCCTAGTGCTTGAGCATCGGCGTAGTAGGTCAGGGCACGGCGGTTGTATTGCCTGGCGCGCATTTCAAGCGTCTTCTCGATCGTTGTGGCCTCGGAAAAAAATTCGGCGACACTCTTGGGCGGGTTGCGCATCAATCCGGCGAATATTTGCTCTTTGACACCCCGCATCAAGAACCGAACTTTCTTTTCCTCAGACATATCGGGGTCGGCGTGGCGGAAGAGGCGAGTCATCTCCTCCGTGAAGATCGCGATGTTCTCGTTCGGCAATTGCACTCTGGTTTCTAATAAAACTTCGGCCCTTTCTTTTCGCACGACATTCGTGAAGGTCCTCACGAAGTTCTCACGAAATAGGTCCCACGTCACCAGGGTGGTCTCTCTGTTCTCAAACCAGGTCCGAGCAGCATCATCCAATGAAAAATAAACATGGTGCAGCTTGTCGTCGTCGCTCCATTTGTTGAACGTCGCGGTCCTCTCGTATGTCTCCAGCCAGTGCCAGGGTCTTCAGCCGATGATCCACGAAAAGTCGGTGGCTCCCGAGGTTGCTGCATCAGGATGGGGGACGCTGGTGCTGCCATTCTGGTCGTTGACTTGGCCTTGATTGCGGTGGTCTTTTCGGGAAGAAGTCCGAACTCCGGCACAAGTCCTTGCTGCCTACGGCTAGCTCGCTGGTCCTTGGCGACGTTGGTCTCGTCCTCCGGTTTCGGGCTTGGGTCGCCGCTTTGCGGGGGCGTTCGGTGCATGAACGAACTAGCACCTCCACCAGATGTCACGTAGTAGTGACGGTAAATAAAACAGTCGTAAAACTGTGTATGACGAAACTGGTTGTTGAAACAGGTTGAAACTGGCTTGAAACAGGCTCCCATTTGGAGGCGAAAACAAACATTTTTCTATTTTCCTTCTCTTATGTTGATAGGCGTGTGTTTTGTTTTCTTCGAGATTTTTCTGCACTGGATGCGATTTTATCTGGACATGTTCAACACATGTTGTTGAAGAAACATGGCCATAGGTAAGCCCAAAGTAAGTCGCTATTCACGAACTATCCTTCATTGTTAAAACAGATTGAGTTGTAAGCCATTCGACGGAGTTAAGGACGCTCCCTATAAAAATAAATATTTGCGCTGTTGCTCCTCCTTTCAGTTCTTATTGATTCATCACTGGCACACGAAGTGCGGGGTACTTTTAGATAGTAGCTACGCCACTGCATTCCTGGAATATTTTGCCCACAAGTAGGCGTAGGCAATGTTGTTTATAATACATACAGCAAGCCATCTACTCTCGCTTCCCGTCATCAGCTACTGATAGCCCGCAAGATAACGTGACAAGCTGGTCGGTTCGGCTGCCCGGTCATCTCTACGAACGTTCCATAGAAATTTGAATTACAGTATACAATACAATTAAATTAAATTTTACAGTAAATTACAGTAAATCAATACAATTAAACACAATTTCTCAGTAGCGGGACACCACATGTATGGTCACACTACTTCCCAAACGAAAGTCTTTTTTTCTTTAACACTGGATTATTTCCACATATGAAGAAATCGAGACATTGCGGTAGCAGCTGACGGCTCCTCACAAAGCCAGCCAATCACCGGAATGCACGTGTAGAAGTATATTTCTGTCATAAAGCTCCTGCAGAGATAACACATCACCACCACTACCTTGCATCGCGATGGTTTCGGACGAATAATCCTGACATGCTGTATAAAAGACAAATACTGTATCTCCCGGCAGCAAAGAGAACGAGAGACTGAATCAGTGAGCACAGAATGAGCCGCAGATCCGACGCTATATGTGAGACCTTCTTCCTTGCATCTGGGTCGATAAAGAACACAGGTGAAAAACAGCCGCTACAAACAACAATGTGTTGTACGGCGCACAGGAAGATGCAAAGGGACAAAGGACCAAATAACCAGGAAACAAAACACAAACAAGAAACACCGCGATATAAAGAAAGAGACGTGGCTGTGGGGGTGCGTGCTATCGGGGGCACACGCAACGGTCCTGAACGGAGTGCAAGCTCGTGCTGTGTCTGCTGCTTCGCTCCAGATTACGCGGGTGGATCGCGAGTGCTAATAGCGATCGATACGCTCGTCCATCGACCAGGCAGAGGCAAACTAAGTGCAGCTGGGATGCGGGCAAACTTAAACGAGAATCCAAAGCCCGCATCGTCAGACAGTGCCGCTAGAGCAGTGTCGGTTTTTGCAGCAGCCGCACACTTTCTTTTTTTCTCTTTCTCTTTCTTCGGCAGCCTCATTCCAACTCCACTGGTCCTCGCAACCTACTACTGCTTCTTTCTTACAGACGTTCGTCGTCTTCCGTTGTTTCGTCTTTTCGGCAATCCTTGTTCTTGCATGTTTTCTTGCTCTCACCGTGCTGAGCCGTTGATCTTCCTTAGGTCTGCGTCACTTTCCGGTATAAGCCTATCCCCATATGCGTGCTTTGCAGGTGCCTTTCAGAGCCGCTTCTGTTTTGCCGAAGACGTCGCCCCGTTCTTCCTGCTCGTCTGCCGAGACGACGTGCCCAGAGCCACGAAGACAGGTCCGCGACATGTGTGGCGTGAGTGCTCTTCGCCGAATAGGAACCGCGTGCCGATAGAATAGACACGTTGACGCTGATGGCCTCTGCCAGGCTAGCCCGTGTCGCCGAGAAAGAATTGGGACGAAAGAATGAAAAGGACTCTGTAGCCCCGTTTCAGCCCAGTCAATGCCCGCCTTGTCATAATAACACGCATTACATCACGCATTCCGATAATTAAAAACCAACCGGTAGGCGTGCTTCTTGAAGAGCTATGTGAGACTGTTTTCGACTAACGTTGCAAATACGAGGAACGCACCAAATATAGGGCATGAGACGAAGAGGAGAGGATGTGCGCATACTGTGTTATAGTTGAACGTTTCTCGGTTCTAACTTCAGTGATGCAAAAGAGCAGCAATAAAGGTACCAGGAGTGAGGGGGGGGGGGGGGGTAATGTCAAAACTGCTAGGTAAAACATGACGCTTTGCCCGCTGATTCTTCCTACTTTGCCTAGCGTATTTCTTTGCCCAAGATATATATCGGGTTTTTCGAGTTTCTGTGAATTCGAGACTTCCCGTGTGTCTCTGTTATTCAAGAAGAGCACGCCATTTGCCAATCTTTCTTCATTAGAGATGGGTGAATACTAAATTTTCCGATTGCGAATTGACTACAAATAGTCAGTATAAAAATGTAATTATTGAATATGAAGTGGAATATCAAATATAATCAAATGAGTTCAAACGAGGAAGTGTCTTTTCACAGCACGAATAAATATTTCGGCATAATTTGGTTCCTCACCTGCAGTGACCAGGCAATGCAAGACAAAGTTTAGACCTAAGATCACTGGTTCTTATTATAAAAACGTCACGAACAACCGCACAAGATATTTTGAACATGGTTAGCGAGAAGGTCTAAAAAAAGAATAAATGGCTTTTGTGTGACAATAACTTTCGGAAAACTCTAAATAAATATTGCGAAACTCAGAAAAAGTCAAAAGTTCTCTAAAAATAAAAAGAAAACCTGCTGAAATATACCTGTGTGATCTTTGGTTAGCAGCGCGGCGATCTACATGGAAGCGAGGGAAGGGATAGGAAAGAGCGCTGACTTACAACAATTTTATGTAAGTCAGCGCTCTTTCATATCCCTTCTCTCGCTTCCATGTAGATCGCCGCGCTGCTAACCAAAGATGAAACTTTACCAACAGGCCCGTTCAGCCACCCTTGCGAATACCTGTGTGCCCGTACACACATATAATAAGGCCCGTGGAAAAAAAGACATCGCGGTTTGTAGCATAAGAAATAAAACTGCTACGTGACTACACTAACAAAAACACAAAATGACAGACTGCTAGTTGAAATCACAGGTTATAAAGTATAGCTTTCGCCGCGAAACAATAAGAAAAGCTTAATTTTCTCATTTAGTTACAGCAGTGCTTCAAATTTGTTGTCTTGCTTCTTACAATTTACGAGAGTTTGTTTAGCAAACAAAGAACTGTAACCAGATCTTAACATTCAGCTGTTGCAAAATATTCGGTTAGATTTGAATATTCGAAAATACCGAGTAGTTCCTTTCGAATAAGAATAGTCATTGCGTAGAGCTCGATCCGTATTCTAAACTCCGAATATTCGCTTACCCCTACTTATTATATATCCTACAAAAATTTTAAGGAAACAAATCTTACAATTCCAAGTCAAATATTCAAAGCAGATTAAGCTAGAATTCACTCAGCGTTTCACCCTTTAGCTAAATAGTTACTGACTCATATGTGCTTTAATTACAGTTATTGATCAGTCATTATACGGATGCACCTAGCAGTTAGAGCTAGGATAAGCTATAAAGATGTCTTTTATCGCCCCCGCGATTAGGAAGTAAACGAAAAAGGAGGCGATTTTGGACAGCTTAAAAAGCGAGTAAGAATGATTGCAATATTTTATTTTACTGCGCTTTTCAACGCAATATTATAGAATCAGCAGGTGAGAGCACTTTGACCTCGTTGTTATCACTTCTTCTAGATAGTCTTTAACTTAATGACTGAAGAAATTTGCCCAAAACTGAAGGGTCAAAGAACAACTTTCTCTAGGGAAACCGTTCATATGTACCCCCACATGTGATGCGAAAATCCACTTATAGCTTGGTATAGGCTATTAACTCAACTAACTCTAACTAACTGACTAGGCTATTAACTAAACTTCTCCACTCCCCACAAGCCTTGGTAATATTGCTGGATATAGAAATCCGTGCTTTTATAGTCAGAGGTTACTGCTTGCCCAAGGCACTTGGAAAACCCTAAAACTAAATCTGTCTAGTTTCGCTTAGTAGCGGTGTCTAAATGGCTCTTGGGAACACATACTACGATCATCTACTTTCTCATGAATCATCAGGAATAATTGTGATATTCATCGCTTTCAACTAACCGAGAATTTTCTGCGACGCTTTATACTTGAACATAACACAGCATATATGTGTTGAAAATTTTGTTTTAATGTTTTGCTTGCATTTAGCTTTGAGAATCTGCTAAAGAACTTAAAATGGCATGCGGCTGCCTAAGCTGTGGTGCTGTTACTTTTCTGTCCTTTTATTTTGCTCGAGCTGTCAATTTTCTACCATGGAGATACCTTCAATGTAAGCATCTTTAAAGTGATTGCTAATTGCTGCCGATTGCCATGGATATTGATGTAGGCAGGAAAAGTGAAAATAAGTAAGAAAGCGTGTTAAAAATCATGAGCAGTTTCATTCGAAGGGTGAAGCATTCAGTGCAATTGCTAGGTTTAGCGTTCCATTCCATAGTGTTCAAATTATAGGTTAGTGCGACATGTTGGCGCGACGCAGCCTGCAAGTCAACTACTGCTGTGTAAAAGGAACAGTACCATGTCAGCTACCAGGCGTCTCACAACGATCGCACGACGAGGAGCGCCGCTAGGGGCGTTGCAGTCGTCGCACTTCGATGGCGCATGAGATGAGACCACGGAGTAAGATAAGAGAGGAGCGCCGACTCCGCTCGTCTGGAAGGGACACATTCTGCAACACCGGCTCCTGCTTCACGGCGTGTTCGCCAGATGGCGCTACGAATGATGAAAAACTCTGCAGCGGAGAGGCGGGCCCAACAAACCGAAGGAGCAAAGGCGCGTGGACTCTCTCGCGGCATCTGCTTGCCTATCCGTTTTGTCGTCTGCTCCGCGCACGCCCTGACGCCTGTAGCGTACATAGCTCTTGCGGTTCACGGAGTGACGTTAGCAGGAGAAACAAGTCATGTATAATTTTATTTAATTTATTTTATACAGGCCAAATGCAGGGCATTTGTCAGGTGGCCTACATGGAACTTTACAAGGCACAGGAACAGAAAATAAACAAATTACGGAAACTAAGACGGAAAGAAAAACTATAGCAAATGGCAAGGCGATATAATGGCAGTTCGGGTGATCTCAAGCAATGACACACGACAGCGAAAAGAAGTTTTTATGCAAAAGCTGACGTTTATCACTCTTTTTTTATCTGAGCACGCATAAAGTGCTAAGATGCTTCGCTTGCTTCTTTGTTTCTCGCGGTGCTTTTCGTGTCGCCCGGTTCTCTTGCGAGCAGAATCCCCACATTCTCATTAAACATAATAATTGGGAATTCCTGCCAGTGTTTCCTGCTTATTATTTCGCAAGAGAAGCTCTGATTATGTGTCTGCATAACTAGGGGAATCATCTCGAAGGCTGAGGCTGAGAATTTACAGGGTAGCCAGCCGGTATTTACACTGGCTAACCTCCTTGTCTTTCTTTCCCTTTCTCTCTCTCTCTCTACATTACGGCATGTCTCTGGACAAGGAAACGCACCTGCACTGTGTGTAGTTGTAGACAAATTTAAATTGAGCACCTCTCGTCCTTCCGCATTGGCGTATTCTGGTTCCTCCTGGCATTCAGCATCATTGAGCTACGCCGGGCTTCCCTAAACAAATTTAAGGAATGGCTCCGCTTCGAAGTCGAGGCACTTGCTTTACATCTAGTAGGACATCGCCTTTCTCTTTGCTGAAATAACTATCAAGAATAAGCTGCTGCTCGAAGTGTCGCGAACATATTTTGTCCATTGCTTTAAGCGCTCGCTTACCTTCAGGAATTTTTTGACGCCACTGGTGCAGTAGTTGAAGATCAGATGGCGCCGCGATGAGCGAAAACTTCTCGCGTCCTTTGCCATACCCAGATTTACAGCCGGGAAAAAACACTGTCCTGTTGCTCAGTCTCTTCACGCACAAGTATCAAGATACCTTGTTCCGTCAGGCATGAATAAACATACTGCAGACATGGTAAACAAAGCGAGGAAGACGAAAATTTCGCCCCTTCGCTTCCGCGCAGACGTAGAGGAGTGAAAAACAAGTACTTCTGTTGTGTCTTTTTGTACAGCATCATTTATCGTCTGTTTCCTCTAAAGACATCTAAAAATGTTTGGTATGCGTGCATAAAAGCACTACCGCGTGTTCATTTGCGCTTTTATTATTTGTGCGCATATATTTTTTTGTGTTTCATTGCTGTCAAATTGAGACGGCCGAAGGTCAACGTTTGTAGCAGACGACACGCTCTACGGGTTCCGCGCTGCCGGTTCTGCGCCGCCGGTCTCCGCCGGTCTCCGCCATTCAGCGCATGCGCACATGAAAGCAAGCTGTTGAGTGTTTTCCACGCGCCTCGATAGATGGCGCTACGCGATGTATAATTTGCGTTGCACGGTTTGTCCCGAGCGAATGCGTTGCGCGGCGGCGGAGTCGGCGCTCCTGTTTATCTTACTCCGTGGATGAGACCGACGCGAAACCGTAGGCGTTCGACAGCGCCAAGTGAAATATTGGATAACGTTAGCTTAACATTTACTGTGTGTTCCGCTCGAAACCCGTGCATACACACAGCAGCTCAGCAAAGGCGGTAGCGTGCTTGTAGTGTGCATGCGCAAGATGATCATGCCAGCAGCCAGCGCAAGAAAACGCTGTTCCGGCTCCGCCAAACGAGCAAACTGATCGGAGCTTATAGAGTGCGCCCGCTTCGCTTAGTCGTTTTTGCTGTCAAACCCACTTTACGTTGCGGGAGACCCTCTGACCCCCCAGTTGCTAGCGGCGCATGCGCCGTTGATAACAAAACAGCACGATGACAGCGGCTCTGGTTCCAGCGGCGAAATGAGCTTCGAGCGTCCGTACAGTTGACATTAAGCGATGAAAAAGAGTGCTAACCTGCCGTCACTTGCCACGCCTTTCCTAATAACCGCCTCACTTGCCTTCCAAGGCTTCTTCCTCTGCTGCATTGTTCTAGTGTTTCGGTGGTAGTTTCATCTGCGGTCGTTTCTGGACTGTGGGCACTCCATATTAACGTTTACGTTTTCATCTAATGGTTTCGCTTTACGACAAAAATTTTCCACACAAACATGAAGCTATTGGCGTCTTCGATGTAAGTATCCCTAATTCTCAGTCCTGCGGAAGTACTCCAGCTGCTCACTGCAGAGGTTTTCCGCAAATACAAAAGCAACATCCTTGGCTGCGAACAGAGCGAAGAGTTCAATTAAAACGAAGGCACGTTTTCGAAGTCCCGAGCCATTTATTACAGAATAATATAAAACCACAATAAATGTAAACGTGGATCTTTTACCGGGGCTTGACTCGTATAAAATGTGGAGCTGTGGACGATAATACTGCAGTTATTATCACTCCAAATCAGCCAAATCAGTATTGAGTCAGAAGCTTCCATTTTCACCAGACGAGTGATGGTACAAATATTATTTGAATGGGTTCAGAATAGCCGGCTCCGTAAATGATAAATAAAATCTAATTGTTAACGAGCAGTTTACTCACTCCACAATAGATGCTGCAGCGTCAGGACTCGGCAGACACCATTTCTTCCTAATGCACTCCAAAGAATATCGTCACAGTACTACATGTTCTACTTCCATTGGAAATCCCGTGAACAAGCTTGCTTTCTACGGGGCACATTTTCATTGCAAAAGAAAGCTTACCAAAGCTCTTCCTAGCTAATATTTTGGACTATCTCCATACGCCAAGGACAATGTACCACTGAAGACGATGCCGTGGCCCATTCTTTTTTACATACAACCACAGCTGCACGTTGTAGCTACTAACTGCGCCCTATTTTGCAATGTAGTCATAAACGACGACAACTCTAAGGAAAATGAAATATGGCCAAAGCAATATGAAGATCCCCACTGAAATTTATTTCGCCGATACTCATACTCCAGCTACAGCAACTTTGCACACTCCTTGTCACGGACAGAACTCCATAGGTCGCTTTCGTAAAGGAGAAAGCTTTTTATTTTCTCCACTGCAATTTTTAATAGGAAACACTCGGCCAAGCAAACGAAGGGGGGTATGGAGAAGAGAAGCAGGGGGGGGGGGGGGGGGGGCGTCGTTGGAAGAAATAAGGGCAAAGCCTATAGTACACGTGTATGACATGAGTGAAGCATCGCTCCCACGAGACGCATTTACTTCCGAGCCGCTTGAACGCTGAGCACACTGCGGTGGCTGACTCCGCAAGTTCCCCCCTTTTTTTCTGCTCTACCTTTCTCTTTCCTGACAGCTATTGCTTTTGTTTCCTTTGTCATATTCTTTTTTTATCTTGGTAGGGTAGATTCTTGCACTTGTTCTGTCATTTTTATATTTTCCAAAGACGTATCTTTATCTCTACTGCAGCGGCCTTCATCTTTAGAGTGTCGAAAAAGTTCAGAGGCGCGAGCGGTATCGTCTTTCTTCTCATTACCATAGTTTTCGGATATGGTGCCCCTTTGTCACGACTCCTTGATCTCGCTACCTTTCACCTCCGCCCACTCTGGCCAGTAGTTCTTCCCAGCTTTGTCGATTACTTTATTCAATCCCACCTTTTCACCACCTGTACTTGTGATTCGCACATCAATTTCCAACTACTGCTATCGGTGTTTTGTAAAGTACGTACATTTCTGAAGATTGTACGTGCTCTTTTCTGCACATCTCTTATTTCTACTCGTTTTCCACGGGTCTTTATGAAACTCTGATGTACATCCCGCCTCCTTGAGCACGGCTCGACGAAGCTACGTGCTCTATGCTCCCTTTGAAAGCAGTTCAAATAAAATTGTTTCCTTTTTATTTTCATGCGTAAGGGCCCGTCTTCTTTTATCCTCCGTGATTTCCATGGTTATTTTCATACAATATTTTTCTCCTATACCACGTGATCCATCACGTAATCGAGAAATTAGAATGCATGTCCTGGCACAAACCGAAAAGTTCACAGCTCTTACTGTTCGCCGGACCTTTGCCTACTCTATTTTTTCAATGCCAGCGCAACCGCTCGCTCCCCAATGGGAGCCGTTGGTGCGCCTTAGTTCAGTGAGTTGCCGCGATGTGACGCGATGTGACAAACAGGGTACGACTGATTCCTGTCGAGCGTTCGTCTGAGCCGCTGCCGTTCCGGTGGAGAAGCGATAGACGAACACCAACTCTAGGGGGTGTTGGGTAGAGGCTCCGTACGTCTCCTACATCACGTGTCTGTCAGGTCTCTTTCCTACGATGCAGTGACGACGATGGTGCGAGAATGGAACGAGGGCAATGAGATGACCACGGGTGTATGGTTACAATGAAGTGACAGTTACTGCAATTGCAACGAGCGTCCGCTCGTTGCAAGCCAGTACTGTTTCCCATGCTTTGTTTTTTGTGCAATCGCCTTTCAGCAGCACACACCTTGAAACCATTTACATGTTTTTATTCTCCAATATAACTACAAATATCATTCGTTTTGTGTTCTACGCTTTGCCCTGTATGCTCAAATATCTTTGTCTTTAACCTCATCTACAGTATCATCGTTTGCTTTCAAATGAATATACCGGCGTCTTTCTAGCGCTGCGCATTACGTCCATTGTTTTTCGCCCATCGCTCGCTGCTCAAACCTTAGCTGCCTTTCGAGTATACGTTGTTCTCTTCCATGCCACCCAAGTTGAATTACTGAGACTTTACTTGTAAGTGAACTCCTTTGTCAGCCGTTCACAATATTTGGAAGCGCATGCCAGACGTTGAATAATGAAATTATTGGGTTTTACATGTCAAAACCACAGCATGATTATTAGGCACGCCGCAGTGGGAGACTCTAGATTGATGTTGACCATCTGGAGTTCTTTAACGTGCGGCCAATGCACAGTACACGGGTATTTTTGCATTTTGCCCCCATCGGTGCCCGGACGTTGTAAAATCTCTTGTTATATTTCCACAGGTTTTGCGCTGCTGGACCAAGACCCGTGTGAACATTCACATGCAAACTACCCCGACAAGCTCGTTCAATCTTTAAAAAGGCTCAAAACTAATCACGAACTAAAGTTACCTTTGTAGTCGATAGCGTGATATTGTTTTTTTAACATATTCATCTTCGGTCATACATATGTGATGATGATTGCGTTTCTTACAAGCTTTAATCGGTATGACTGCTGCAGTTCGTTAAAGGGAACTACAGTAATTGCTACGTGCGTATACATTGCACAATAAATTCTGCGTACGTACACATTCCCTCAATTTGGAAAGAGCAAGAAAACGTATTGTTACTAAAAAGTAAAAGCGTGTACTTTGACCCTATCACAACTTGGATTAACACGATCGTAACTACACAACAGGAACAATGGCCCTTGTCTTCGTAAGTAGAGTATGTCAATTCTGACAAGTAAAGAGGAAAACTCGTGTATTGCACAGTCTAGAAATCTTACGTCGCCTGCTTACGGATAAGTTAAAGAGTGAACTGGGGATAAGAGAAGCTAACTTTCCGCAAAGGTAACACATGGATGCAATATCAACAACGCACGTCCTTTATCGAGTGGCTTAAAGCTAGAGAATAACGACACCTAAATATTCAGAACCCGCACCCCCGTGAAAATGACAAGCCGCCATAGACTTGGCCTCATGGAACATGATAGGAGGCGTACGTATGATAACAAGAAAGTAGAGAAGACACGCGATCTCGCAAAGAGGGTACACCGCTCGGAAAGAGCGCCACTGACGGCATATAAGCGCGCGTGGTACGTCTCGGGGGCTCTCGTCTGCGATTTTCCCCACTCAGACCTTTCATTCTCCAAATGTCAAGTGTTGGTATGGGAGAACCGCAGTCACAATAACTGGACGGTACCCTCGATATGGCGTGGGAAGTGGGACCAAGCTCTCCCGGCAGAGAGCAGCCATCGAGCCATATATACCAACCGGCATGGTTCATTCGCCCTACTTAAGGACTGTAGATTGACATCTGCTGATCAACAAACAAATAAAATAAAGACGCGTACGAATAACGCTTTATATTGGTAGTTTGTTCACTATACGACATACGTACTGTTTTTAAATGCGAGGCATTTCATTGCGAACAATTGCTACTTTGACAGTATCTATCTATGTATCTAGCCGCCTACGTCTTTGTGCTCTCATGGTCGTTTCGTTAACTTCCTATGTAACAAAATTGGCATACTATGACAAGAGTGGCTGACGGACATAAATTATATGTCATAACATGAATGTCATGACATGCGTGTCATGTAGGTCATAAAACAGCCACCTACATCTTGGTGCTCTCATGGTCGTTTCGTTAACTTGGTATGTACCAAAATTGGCATACTATGACAAGAGCATATGACGGACAATAATTATTGTCATGACATGCCTGTCATGTAGGTCATGAAACAGCCACCTACTTCTTGGTGCTCTCATGGTCGTTTCGTTGACTTGGTATGTACCAAAATTGGCATACTATGACAAGAGTATAGACAGACATAAATTTTATGTCAAGACATGAATGTCATGACATGCTTGTCAAGTAGGTCATGAAATAGCCGCCTACGTCTTGGTGCTCTCATGGTCATTCTGTTAACTTGGTAGGTACCAAAATTGCCACAGTATGACAGGAGTGTATGACGACCATAAATGATAGGTCATGACATAAATGTCATGACATGCGTGTCATGTAGGTCATGACAATGACACAGCGAAAAATGATTATTGCTTAAAAACCACTGAAATGTGTTTCGACGTGGGCACTAAGTGAAGGAAACACTGAAGAAATGTGGTAGAAGTCAAACTCATAACCATGGCAGCAAAAATGAGAATAACTCAGCGAAAAAGACATTAGCTCTCAGAAAGCAATGGAATGGGTTCGAATGTGGTACTAAGTGAAGGAAAAGGCTAAAGGTTGATGGTCGAAGTCATAGTCATGAGCATGACTAAGGTTTTCGCCGTAAGATATCTTAGGTGTAGCTAAAGGAACTCCTGAGGACTCGTGACTTGCGTGTCATGTAGGTCATGAAAGAGCCGCCTACGTCTTGGTGCTGGTCGTTTCATTAACTTGGTAGGCTCCCCGCACACTGCTTCGCATAACATCGATTCCCACAGGGCGTGGGATCTGCCGTCTTTTTTTTCTGAGCGAGGCCATTCATCGTTAATTGGGCTCTGTTTGAAGCTGGAGAAGATGCAATTAATTTTTCTTGGGGGGCAGCCCCTAACTCGAAAAACATTACATCGTGCTTAAGTACACAACATAAAGTAGATAGAACGTGTAGGAGTTGGCAAGAAAGGCATTTCATCCCTGTACAGTGACTCAAATTATAAGGTATGCATGCTGACAGTTCTGTCACCCCTCAAACACGCGTGGCTTTGCAACTAGTCGTGAAAGGTCAGGTTTCCTAGTTTATTCAAGAGTAAGCAAATGTGGATGCAGTCAAATTTAGGAGATAATATCCTAACGCTCGACACTGCTGTCGTCATTGGTGTGAGAAGCGATGCTTTTTGAGCCGTAGGTGTGTTGCACGTGGTCTCCGAGCCCTAGCATCCCCATACGATACTTCGCCTATTTATAGGTTTATTGCTGACAATTCTTAAATAATTGGCAGGCGTATGACACTTCAAGACCTTAACTAACTTTGCGGCTATAATAGGTGAAAAAGAAAAACGTGTTAGCCAGAAGCGAACTTTCAGACAAAGTGTGTTATATTCAATTTCACTCAAAGATGATTCATTGCCAAAACGTTGGCGAGGGTCAGACTTCAGGCGTTTGATCCCTGGCGACAACGGGAAGGCCGCATCTCACTGCAATGATTCTGCATTGTTTGTAGACCTAGGTAGGTTAAAGCGCATAATATCCCAAAATATATCTCGAAAGCTCAAAATTAAAATAAGGAAAGGGTGTCTAACTTTGAAAACGATTCCCCTTGCTTTCAAGAACAGACTTGCGCTAGCGGATTACGAGCAGCGCAAATCGAACTGTGCGCGTGAAAGTTCCAGCGCCACAGTAATAAAATCGATTTGCCGCCCTGAGCGTCTCTAGAGAGAAAGAATAAATCAAACAGGCCAAACACCGCCGATAATCGTCAACAAAGCAAATGATCACAGGGGACAGCTAGTGTCTTCCGAAAAACACTGTACTTACTTTGTATTTACTTTCCCTCGCAGGAAACCAGCGGTACTACAGTGAAATTTAGAAAGACTGTCACCGACCGAAGAGGTACTGCCTGCGCCAAGTTTCCTCTTCTTTTTATCATTGTCTTGTTTGCATTCCACCATTCCTTCTCCGTCCACTGTTTTCGTTTTGTGTCGAAGGCGGAAGTGACCTGGATGAGATGGAAGTGTTTGCCTGTTACGAGGCAACATTTCCGGCAAGGCTGCAGAAGAAGTAATCGAAAACTTACTCTTATTACTTCCACTTGCTGCAGTGCCACACGTGAATACCCGCATCTAGCTGTCATTTCCTTCTAACTGCAAGTTTACCTAATTGGCGGCTTTCTTACGTGATTGATACCGCAGGGAGACGCACGTACAAGCTCGCTCTTCTGCAATACAGCTGTACGAGAAAAATCACGGAAAGCAATCAGAGTAACTATACTCATGATTGGAAAAAGTTCCCCTGAGTAGTATGCGAAGCAGCCATGGGGTCGACTCAAGTTCCCATTAGTTTTCAGATCGGCCTGTCGCCGCTGCCGTTTCGTGGCAGCGGCTCGAGCCCTCTTCTCCGCGGCGCTCTCCACGGCGCTGACACTGGCGTTGACGCTGGCGCTGTCCGTGGCACTCATCGCGGCGTTTCTGGAGGAGAATGAGAGGACGAAGTGAATGATGATGAGTGGGCGAAGCACCGGGGATCATTCGGGCAAAACGCCGGAAGCGTTCTCCGGAAGCCAGCTTCCGGTTCCGGAGAACGCTTCCGGCGGAACCGGAAGTGGAACCGGAAGTGGAAGCCGGCTTCCGGAAGCCGGAGCTTGGCGTACATATACTATACATATACATACAAGGAGAGGAGGGGGAGGAGGATGCGCAGTGCGGGTGTGGACGCCGCACGGCGGACTTAGGGAGGGACATAGCCCCGATCATAAGCTGCTTCTCATCTAAAACAGCAATAGCGGATATGCCGTCTACGAGGAACCCTCTACGTCCAGAACAAGAACCGGGTCTAATGAGAAGAAATTGAGAGGCCAATTCAAACATTCAAATTTACGGTTTCTCATCGTGAACGCTGCGTGCCGGTTCCGTCATTACACGTGCCTTGAGCCCTCTTTGTTAGAGCGCAGCCTTCTCGCAACCAAACGCTCTTGAGGATCGTGTATTTCCCCCAAATTTGTAAACTGAGGCAAATTGCTCCACCTCCGCCCTTGAAATTTTAACAGCGGAGCTGTTGAAGCCGGCCGTAAGTTGTGCCGCGAGCCGCAAAACCTCGCCGAGCTATGACGTCACAGCGTTGCCTTACGACCCCATACCAGCTGTGCGATAGCTTCGCCGAGCTGGGAGAGAGAGATCAGAGTGAGAGTGAAGCAGAATATAAAAATAGCATCGTGCAGCAAAGCGGATGTGAGGTGGAGAGGAGGAGTGAGGCATGTGGTAGTGGGCGCGTAGAGTTGCTGCCGACGCCGATCGCCTTTCCCCGCGTTTGCGCCGAAAGTACCTGGTGTCCGTGACTACAGCCGATGCCTCTGGCGGCGGCTCGTCAGGTTTCGACAAGACAACTGGACACTAGTTGCTCCCGAAAGACGGAAGCGAGAGCTAGGGAAGCTGAAACCAAGCGTAGCAGATGAGAACATCCCGAATTTAGATTGAGGGAACCGAGAGTTCGCGTAGACGAAGAAATGAAGGCCTGGAGGCTTGTGAACGTGGCCGGTTGAATTCATCGCGATATTACGCAGAACATCGCGAAGAAATCCTCAGCGCCAGGAAACAAAGTGTGTGGTTTGTCACTACTTTACTAGGCTTTCCACTGCTCCGCTGGTCTCTTGTGTTTGCAGTAGCAGAGCCACGCATAATTTTATCAGTGAAGCTGTATACCTCTACCAGCTAAGGAAATTTTCGTGTCGTTGGCGTAAGCAAAAAACGTCACGGTAAAAACTGTAACAATACGAAAGGCGTCCAAAATGGCCAAATTGCCGAGGCAGTTAAAGAACAAAATGATGGTTTCACAGTATACTTCTGAGCACTCGTTTTCAAAAGAAAAGCCACAAAACAAGCATCAAAACCACATGATGGATAATAAGGCGCGTGTGAACAATGAGAACACCCTCCGACACGTTACGGTAAAGATTAGGTTCGCAGCTGCTTCGAAAAGGGTTGACGTCATTCAAAACCCTCGCGTGAAGTGCAAACCGTTCAATGAATGCTAATTAATTCTGCGAATAATGCGAAGCACGTTCCTTCTCCCGTCTGTGTTTCCCGGTAAAGATTACGGTTGCGTAAGCTACTCCGAGTGGAAAAGTACCTAACAGCACAGAAATCACGTAGTGACGTCACCACGGTCTAGCAACTCATTCAGTTCATTCCAGGCTAGCTTGGGTAGACCACGGAAAGTTGAGACGCCAGAAGAACAGCATGAATATAATGTCGTTGTGAAGTAATAAAGGGTTTGGTTAAGTACATTTCACTTGTCTCTGGTTTCACTCTTTGTAGAGCCACGTGTGGTAATTGGGTAAATGTTGTAATTGGGTAACAATGGGTAATCGTTGTGGGTGTCGTTTACAGCTTCGCTGTCCAACCACCTTCACAGCGTGGATTTCCAACTTTCCCGAAGCATTACTTGCGTCATCAGTGGGTGCTGCGATTTCCAGTTTTCAGTTTTAAAGCGACAGCTTTCTATGGCCCTTCGTTCAACTTTGGTGTTTGTCAGTTTCTGGCTAATTTACTGACGACTTGAGACACGATGTCACTAGGTGCTACTAGGAGCCGAATGAAAGTACCAGCAAGTAAGCTTATGCCGGGTCCCAACAAACGTTAGCCAAGCTGTCCTACGGCAAAAAGGATGAAAATACGCGGTGCAAGATAGAATTATAAGACCTTGGGTATTCAGTCGTCAGAGGTATCAAGACCGAACAACCTAGATCCTAAAATTTATCTCGTACCATGTTGTTGCAATCTTTTTTTATTCGTTGAACAGCTTCGCTAACGTTAGCTGGAACACCACCACCCTTGTATGCTGACCAATTATGCTACCGCTCTGTTGGGCGTGACAAAAAAATACCTTACCTTTCTGCACAAAACATGAAGAAATAATGTCCGCTCACAGACATCTCTAAAACGCGCCGTTCTGTTAATGGAATGGTGAATTATATTTACCGGATTCTTTGAGTTGCCTTATTTGCTTTGTTTTAGCCTCTCAGTATTTGTCTGTGGGTGTATGCCCGTTCTATGGGCAATCCTTCAGAATGGACATGTTTCACTGCGATCCCTACAGAAAACTCTTCAAATGAAACCAAAGCAGTGTTTGCATAGCATCAACTTGGCACCAACAAAAAGCAAAGCTTTACTTAACATTTATTCCAACATGTCAGTTAGATTTATATCATACGGAACGAAGGTAAGAAGGCATTGTCATTTAATGAAAAGTATTATGAAAACCAAAAACAAGTGCATGTGTAAATATGTGTTACGTATATATACATATGTATATGTGTGTGGGTGTGTCTATCTCTCTGTGTGTGTGTGTGTTACGCATTACTACATAACATGATATGTTCAGCAACACCTAACAAAGCTATCGCGTACAAAAATATCAATACAACGTTGGTTCTACTGAACTTTTCGTTCTGTACTGAACTACTGAACTGAAAAGTTAATAATATGTATATCTCTTAATTGGCGTCTGTTCTACACACTGTCCCATCGCTTAACTTGTTCACAGGTTATGCACGATATGTGTAGCACAAAAGCTAATAATATGTATATCTCTTAATTTGCGTCTGTTCCACACAAAGTCCCATCGCTTAACTTGTTGACAGGTTATGCACGATATGTGCAGCACAAATCACAGCACAGCACTCCCCCGAATAACGCCAAACAATTTGAAGAATAATACATGTGAAGGACGCGCCTTACGCTATGCAAAGAACGGTGCACTTGCCAAATTCAAGACATTTCAAAGCTAATTCTCATAGTGATCACTCTTCCCGCATTTGAGTCAAGACAAAGTTCTTTATCTACCTACCGATTTCGATACATGTTTGTTGAGATTGAGACAAGTTTAGTCATGAACGCTATATAATCGGAATTTTTTACAACATGATGAACACTTTCACGCTGGAGCTCAATCCGAGTGATGTACAGAGATTCCGCGAAAGCTATGCCTCTACGGAGTCAAAAATTTACTTTATGAAACACTTGCTCCGAAAACGCCATTAAACAATTATCTTCTACCCTTTGCAGTTATGTGTCGTTCCTGTGTTAGCGGTGTGCGATGGCACTAGCGTCTTTTTCCACAGTCAGCATTCTACCTCAATCGTGGTTGGTGCTCTGCGGACGCTGGCTTCTCTAGCGTTCTATTGTACGCTATTGCTGGGGCTGTAACCTTGAAATGCAGCTTGCAATTGATGAGCTCACTTTACGGTAGGAGGTCTCTGAAAGATAGGAGGCGCATGTCACGCGTGTCTGCGTAGTGACATGTTAAGGCTGACACGACACGGATATTCGTCTGCCAACTGTTGGCGACAGCAGTTTACGGGATGGAAAACGCTGTGACCAACGGTTTAAAGCAAGGAAAACGTTGTCGCCAACAGTCGGCAGACCAAAATCGGTGTCCTGTCAGCCTAGTATGAATGAGCCTTTAGGAAACAGAGGACTGGTGGCGGATGGCTGCGCGTGAAAATGCGTCACGCTCCGAGATGTCAAGCCCTCGAGATCTCTACTTGAAGAAGATACACCTCGGCTCCCAATTTGCTTGAGATAATGGCAGAGAAAATAAAAAAGGTGCGATAGAAAGAGCAAACTTTGGCACGCAGGTTTGTAAATCATAGGCTGCGCCGCCACTTCCTTCAGAGACATCGAATACATCTTGTAAAGGAAAGGCCATTCGCTGTCATTACGCCTATATAAATGTCTAGCCTCGGCTAAATTATAGACCATGTGGAGTGCGGTCGATTCTGAAAGGCAACCTCCAGCTAGTGCTCGCCAATCAACTACATCTATATTATACTCAGGCCTGCAAGTTATTGCTCTATGTATTGATGATGTGTGCGCAATACTTCATAACCACAATATTTTCAGGATAGCTTTAAAAATAATGGTAGTTATAAAGACCTTATTACCGACTGAGTATTTAATTCACAAGGGAACGTTCTACCTGCGTGGTGAGAAAACGACGACGATAAACTATATGTGTCCCATATATATATATATATATATATATATATATATACAGGGTGTCCCAGCTATCACGCAGCACGATTTAAAAAAAGAGGAACGGCGTTACGCGAAGCAAACCTAGTGCGTATTGTTTCCAGTGCAGTGGAGTAGCCGCCAGTAATTTTTTCGTTACGGACATTTAATTAGTTAATTCTAATGAATTATCTAACTCGAGAAGTACTGTCCGAATTATGAAATTGTCAATGAGAAAATTGTAGAGCAACATAAAAAACTCCCGACAGAGCTTTGTGTTGCTCAATACATGCTACATAAATGTGTTTTTCCGAGCGTGAAAGATGCCCGCGAATACACGCAAAGCGCCTCGAGCGGCCCGTCGCACGGCAATTCTGCGTGTATTCGCGGGCTCCTTTCACACTCGGAAAAACACATTTATGTAGCACGTACGTATTGAGCAAGAGAAAGCTATATCGGGAGATTTTCATGTTGCTCTACAATTTTCTCATTGACACTTTCATAATTAGCAGATTACTTCTCGAGTTAAATAATTAATTACAAATAACTAATTAAATCTCAGTAACGAAGAAATTGCTGGCGGCTACTCCACTGCACTGGAAACAATACTTGATTCGCGTAACGCCGTTCCTCTTTTTTTAAATCATGCTGTGCTACGTGATAGCTGGGACACTATATATATATATATATGATATGCTCTGCTGTTCCTGGGTTGAAAACGATAACGTAGTAACGATTGCACTAAGGCCTCAAACTGAATGACAATAATAACAACTGTTGGTATTATGCTTATCAACCAGAAAGTTCTCTCCTTGGACAAGTGCACTCATTGCTATGCTTGACTTTGCCTTGCTCAACGTATATTTCCTTAATTCGGTTGCTTTTCAAGTTACTATCCTCCCGCGATTTGTGTGACAGAGATACGGCTAGATTACCCAAGAGAGGACTCGTAGTCCCGGCGATAATGTGAAAACGTTTGATAAAATGCGGAATTTAATTCTACTTTCCAATGTGGACTAGGTATTGTGCAAAGTCAAGCTTAATAATTTGGTGGCTGTCATCTCGGATCTTTCCCACCATTCTCTTATGCGCAGTATAGTCATAGACGACCTTAGTTATCATAATGAAATTCCGGAATATAATAAATGCTGGTGATGTCGTTGCTCCTGACATATAAAGGCCGGTCAACCTCCAACAAGCAAGCACTGATAGCCAGGCCAGCACTTTGCGAACATGAATCAAGGTGACTGTATGTGATTCAGTTTCTCACCTCGGTCGCCACAGAAATCTATTCCCGATCTAGTATTTTGCATGGAACAGATAAACCAAAGCGATTTTTATTGTCACATTGCTGAAAAGGGTAGGATACGGGGTATTTGTCGTTCGGTTGAACGTGGCGAATCTCAGAAGAAAGTCCTAGATATAAGAAGTACTGATGACAACCTTAATTTTATTGGTCTTTCTTTCTCGTGTGGTCATGTGCTGAGCAAGAGCAAATGTTACAGCGCCGATATAGTGCTAAATAGTGATTTTACGCCAGTGTTGTTTATTCTATATGTGAGTTTCTTCCCAGGGCCTATTGCCAAACGGCGGCATACAGCACACAAATCAAAGTACGGGTAAGCATCGTTCAGCCACCCGGTAGAGGCTGCCATTCTTCTGATGCCACCCCACCGCCCATTGGGCAGTCGACCCTCTCTTCTAGCAGAATACAGTGTTACCACCTTCGCTCATAACAAAGCCCCTTCAGTAAATCTGCTTAGCCAAAAAAAAAAAAACATTCACAGGAAACAATCTTCCTGAAAACGCGGTTATTATTGCCATCCTTCGAGATTCACTACTGTAATAGATCAGTTTCTCGCTTAGCCCAATACAGCCTTCCTCCCTTGCAAAATTTCAGCTTGTCGAGTCTTAAGGTATACAAAAGTAAATGAATGGCGTTCGGGGAGACGCTATCAGTGTGAAGATCGGCGCGATAGATCACATCAGAACGTGTGGGAACGAGTGGGCGAACGGCTATTTCTGGAATAAAAAAGAAATCGATGAAGAAGCAAGAAGCCTCCACTAAATGTTCGCCCACTGCAACGTACAGCCGCGATACTTCCAGTCTGAGAAACCTCCGGGAGCCCCTAGAAAAATCTCACCGGGATAGGCTACACACGCAGCCCTACTTCTCGATCCCCCTTGACAATGACTAACCGGCGATTAGGTTCCCGTCGTTCTAATCCCGTGGTCGACAGACACACGCTCCGGTCGGCTTTGACTGCCCTGTATCTCGGAATTGAGGCGTGCAATAGGCCCAGTCAGCTCTCAGTGTTCGTGCTCAGGGTTTCGTGAGCTTTAGCGCGATGCGGCTTCTCCCACGTTGCTCACTGTACCACCATCGTCCCGCAGCAGAACGTAACGCAGAAGCATTTGCAGAAAACAGACGCGGTGGTTACCTCCTGCTAACTCTGAGCACCTCCCTTTCCATTACACTATAAACTAAGCGCTCGTTACCCGGCCACTGGGGACTCCAACCTGGGCACTTTTTCGCGGAATCCAGGGTCGTTTTGCCCTACAAAATCCTTCATTACATAGGCGCCGACTACGGGGGGGGGGGGCATCAGTACTTCAGCATCGCTGGGGGGGGGGGGGGGGCTGTGCCCCCCCCCCCCCCCAGCGATGCTGAAGACCCCCCCCCTCCGCAGCGATGCCGAAGCCATCCCCCCCCCCCCCCCCCCCCAGAGTCCTGTTACCCAAATCGTTTATGGTTTCTTTTGAGTTGCCTATACCTTTTTCCTTAAAATGTGATTGTGGCTAAAAGCTAACTGCTTCATTGTTGACGCGGACGTGCGCGGCTTTTATTCTTTTATTCATACTTTCGCTTTATTTCTGAAAATTTGACAGTAGGAAAACAAGCGTATTAGAAGCACCAACGGCGGCTACCTCATCCATATTTTTTCACCTTCAACATGTTATTTTAATTTCCTGTGTGAACACCATGCACAGGCACCTTATATTTCAATTTCTACACAGGACAAAGATTATTATATTTTTAAAGAGAAATAGATAGCCAACTTGCAATTCTTTATAATGATATGGGTAGCCTATGTCTTGAGAATGAATATGCTGCTGTATGTTCAACTCGCTACAAAGTGCTTTGCGCCCTTTTTTGACACTAAAAAAGACCTGCAGACTTCATTGACCCCTTCAGCAGAGTCTTTTATCAACGCTGTGGGAAATGCACGTGAATGATATGTGTCTCAGCGTTGCTTCTCTTTCCAGTAGGTAATGCTAGCGACTCGGAAAAAAAAAACTTATAATTTAGAACATTAATTGGGGATGGAAACATCGCAACGTACATACAGAGGTCATAAATATATATTTATATAACTTAGCAACCGAAGTGAGGCCACATCGGATTCACTCGAAATCAGCATCAATAGCAGTCATGCGCAGCAGAGCTTTTACTGGGACTCAGAATAAAAAAAAAAAGAAGAAGAGGCTGCAGTTTCGCCGGAAAGACGAAGCAGTATTAGCGATAGCGAAGCATAAGACAATTACACGAAGGAAGATTCTTCCCGCCTAAATCCGTGTGCGAGCCGCACCCCCCAACTTGAAAGCAAATATTTTTTTTTAATCTAACCGAGAAGCAATCACGTTCAGCGCTGATTCCGATCGCACTCCACTGCGAATTTTTCCGCGCAGCATACTTTCGCGCTTCGCCACTATATAAAAAAAGTCGGTTACAACTTAAGAAGACAGGAGAGGCGCCCCGCCCTGAACACTGAAGCGCAGCAGCCGATAGCCACCGCGAGTAAAGAAATAGTCCCGCTGACGTGACTCGGCCCCAGCTCGAAGCTCGTGCTGCCATGTCCTCCGTCGGCGGGGTCACCGGCCGTCCGACTCATGACGCCAGTCGAGAGTGCGCGCCCATTGATGGATTCTCATGTGCATCTGCCTTTGAGGGGCAAATGCCGCTGCCTTCTAGAGTTGTACATGACCATAGATGGCGAGAGGAGGCGATCGCGGACGTTTAAGGCGGATTTCATACTCGTAGTTGGAGAAATTTGATAAAATGGCCCGGTCCCATGTAAGGCTCGTCAAAATTGCGGCAAAAAAGCGCGGCCCTCACACGAGTCGGTACGTTGGTCATATCGTTTATATGAATTGTAGTAACATTTACTTACTAATTAAAATAAGAAACATCGTCCATCGCATGGACCATGTAAACCTGCGATTATCTCGCGGGATGATTACCAGCAGTCGCTATCACAACGTCGGCAGTGGGGGGCGAACCGTTCGTACAGACATGCGATTCACCGAGACTCCAAAAATTAGATTCATCATCAGCATCATCTGCATATTTTTATGTCCACTACAGGACGGCCTCTGCCAGCGATCTCCATTACCCCTGTATCTTAACTAAGGTTAAGCGATCTGCAACACTTGGGGAGCGGAAAAACAGCCTAGGAAGGAAGACAGCGCGCATGAAGTTAGCAGCCTTCCCTGCTCGCCCTTGATCAATTGCACCCCCCCCCCCCCCCCCCAATGATTACCAGCAATTGGATACGGCACGCGGGCCACGTAAGCGTCAACCGTGCACAGTCATTCGCCGCTGCAGCAGGGTTAGCTGAGAAGACGCGTTCTCTCCTCCCCATGCGCACATTTCATCACGTGACCTCTAACTAACCCGAATATTGAGCGCGTGGGAAGATAACGTCCATCAAGCCGCCATCGTTTTCGGCTCAGCGTTACGGGCTTTTTCTCGCACTCACAGTGTATGGGTTGCTCACTCATATGACTTTAGGACTTTATACGGAATATCACGGCGAAGACGACAGCGAAAATTTGCCTGGAGTGTCGATAGAATTGCTGTCGCACTAAAAGGAGAAATAGAAAACAGGCGTCGATCTCGCTTCTACCGCGACTGCGGACGTTGCAATGTGCACCGGCTACAAACACAGCATGAGCACCAACGACAAAACCAACAGTGGGCACATCGCTTATCGGTACTTCGCCAGAACCCGTCTGACGCTGAAAAGGAAGTGTAGTTTCCACCGTATAAGCACCAGCGGAAACATAACACTGGGCGTGCGGGGAGACAGCGCACGTGAAGGGACCAGCCATCTAGGATGGCCCAATCTTGAACTCGGCGCAGATTAACTCCAAAATAAAGCGCGTGACACGTGTAAGTATGGCAGAGGAAAGAAAAGTAGGAGTTGAGGACCCGTGTGCTCTAGCTGCTATTCAAAAGAAGACTAGACGCCGCTATCAAGAAGGTTCCTCCGCTCACATGTTTCCATCAGCGAGTGAAATGTACCACCACAGGTTCTTTGAAGTACTTGACACAGTGCTGTCTTCGTCAAACACCATTAACCTGATATGTGGCAGCGAAAGTCCCACATTGAGCAGCTTGCCATAGGGAAGTTCTACGGTGATAGCGTTCTAGTACGGTGACGACCTTGTACCAGGACGCTTAATTTTGAACACTGATATGCTGATTGACATTTTAAGCCAGCAAAGGTCGGCATCATTGCACACATTCGAGGACGTCGTGCACATCTTTGCGGGGGACAATGACGAACACCGGTGAAACCTTTTGCCGAAAATTTCCAAGCTGAAAAAAATTGCGTTGGCCATACCGGTCTCGTCGACCACATTCGAGAGGTCATTTTCTGGCCTTCGGCAACTGAAAATGTACTTGCGGTCGACGACTGGACAAGCCCGTTTGAACCATCTGGCAATTTTGCACGCCCACAAAGAACTCTCCCACAAAATCAATTTGAATAAGGTTGCCGACGACTGATTTTCAGATCAAGTGCCCAAACGAACGCTTTTTCAAGGATTGTGAAATCATCGCATCAGACAACGAACTGATGTCTTTAATAGGAGAGAGAAAGGCACCAACTTATAAGCCAAAGCAAACCACCTGGCTTAGAAAACAACGCAAAAAGTTATACAAAAGAACAAAAATGGGGTACATAACAGCGCAAGCAGAGTGCCCATTTGGGTAAGAAAGGACGCGTGGTTGCGCTGTTTGTAAAACTCCTTAGTCTGTCTGTGCATTTTCCTTGTTAATTTTTATTCGTCGTATGCTGCATTTGTCTCTCAATAACACAATCCGCGTTGTTCCTATATTTGCTATGGAGTTCTTTCGCGCTTTGAGATATCGCTGTCTTATTTATTTATTTGTCAATATGTTTATTTATTTGGGCACCTGATAATTTTTACTCTATAATCCTTTATTCTGCCTCCGGAAAATAAACGAAACCAGTGGCATAAGGCATGCTTTGACAAGTAATGAAACTATGGCGTTTTGGAATCACATTATACTTATGCTAATAATGCTAGTCATAACTTGTTTTAAGAAATTGGTATATATCGTTTAATTTTTATATATGTTATGTCTTATCTTCTCAATAACTGACCTTTCGTCAAAAAGATATCTTGATTGTATCTTTTGTATGAAAACTTTTACAAGGCGTTAGCCTTTTTCATAGAAGTGTACTTGTGAGACCTAATACGCACAAAACACATATATCTCCCCAACGTGTTTAACTGAATCAGCTTGCCGCATGGCTCAACCAAGAGACGCCATTCTCGTGGCGGTGCGAGGGGACTCAGGCTGTAAAACTGAATTGTCTCCTACTCTGAGGTCTTGCACATACTCATATAAGCTCACTATCTTTCGAGGTCACACGTAGTTTCCAGTGTAACTGTTATAAAGGTTATATATATATATATATATATATATATATAACGAGCTTCCCGACTCCCCCATATATATATATATATATATATATATATATATATATATATACATGGGGAGGGGGTTCAGAAAGCTGGTCAGGCCCCAGCCCTCCCCCCCCCAGGAAAGTGAAAACTGTCCGCCTATGCTTCATTTGATGTGCGTGCACGCAGGATCAAGAAGACCGAGACGCACACACATATCTGTTTCTATTTGACTTCGCTGAGCGAGTGTGTTTTTTAGCTTACTGGCGGCGGATCCTTTGTAAGAACGACGGATAGATCAATTGATGCCATCTTCGCAAGGCCATTGGCCGCCGCCCTTGGGCCTGTTTGATTAGGGGAGATAACGCCTCCCCCTCCTCCATCACCACCTATACCCTCAAGGCTAACTAGAACACGGACACGCGCCGCGGTTCTTTAACACGGGCGTCCATCAATAGCAGGTTATTTTTATCGAAATCAAGCCGCAGTCCCCTTTTGGGATTGTGGGACTCGATGTCACTTGGGAGTCGATGCCACGTGCTCGAAGTTGTAATAGCGGGGGAAGCTTGGAAGAACGGAGACTGGAACTTTCCAGAATTGTGGCCCATTAGCCGTGACCACAAATTTTGGCATCCCGTGTTTCGAGAAAACAGACTTGCAGTGGGCAACCACTGCTGCTCACGTGAAAGTTGCATCACATCACACTCTATATCACTGATCAACAGGTGGCAAGGATAGATTGAGTGGGACAGATGCGAAAATGGAGAGACCGCGTTTGCTGTAAGGTGGCTAATCGTGCCAAAATGAATTTTCGTATAAGAAAAAGCGCGCCTGTCTTATACGTGACACGGCACCGTCGCCGGAAGAACCGGCAAAATATAAACGACGCTTGGGGAATAAAGTTTGCCGCCGAATGAAGACAGATGATACCTGCCTCAACTCGTGAGTGTGCCTCCGCCCTAAGCTTCTGATGGAGCTACGCGGTGTTTCAGCCTTATTCTTCTTTTGCCTGAGCTAGCCTGCGCCCTACGTTTCAGCTGTTCTTTTGTTTGACGCAATACCTTATACAGACGGCCGTAGTACTCCCCAATCCCCCCCGGCACGTCCATTGCATGCATTTTGAAGAGACATTAACGCCTTTACGCTGGGTCCACTACTGTACCTTGCATTCGGAACCACGGAAAACGATGCCAACAGCAGGATTGAGCCTTCGAGAACACACATACATGTTCGTAAACACACAAATAGTTGTCACGGAGAAAAAAACACTGGGAAGCTTATAGACATATAGATTCCCTGTAATGCGCACGGAATTATGCACTTTTTACAGATACTGCACTTGTAGAATGCGCGTGAGGAAACTAGGATCATCCCAGTGGTTGAGAGAATCGCACTTTATAGTACTAATGCTCGTGCCACAATTGAACATAGGAAGACTTTTGTGACTCCCATTTATTCTGAAGCTTCCAAATCAAAGCCTAAAGTCTACAGACACTTCCTATTGCTATGCTTTCGTGGACCACTTGCCTATCAGAAAGAGAGATGATAAAGTAGGTAGCTGACAGTATGACAGAGCGTGATGTTCCTGAGTCAGTGATTGGGAAGGCAGTGATGTCTTTAGAAACAGTGTTTGGAAGAAGATATAGCGTTGTTAGGTTCCAAACATGTGCAATTGTCATTTCCTCGCTATGGCTTCAGGTGCCTATGAACATCTCCTCCACGAAACCACATTAGCCCTGTGGATCCTGCATCATGTAGGCTGCAAGAAGACGCAGCTGATATACCAAATTGATAGTCAGCAGATGCCTGACTTTCATAATTTGGTCAATAAAAATGACCACCTACATCTACAATAATGACGCGGAAGCAACAGATTCTAAACTTCCGTCAGAAGAAGCAAAGTTAACTGCATGCTTCCTGCTGCATGCTGTTTCGCCTACTCTGTACGCTTTGCAGCTGCGTTCAATGTCATAACAAGGCTTTCGTTTGCATCCAATTGGTCGGACATGCTAGTATAAGTAATAAGGCACGCAAAAACGAAGACGAACCAACACAGAACGACTGAACGTGCGTCCGTACTGTCGTCTTGTGTTGTCCTAGTTTCTTCATCATTGTTTTTTCGCGCCTCAATGTCAGAGTTTAATGTCATGCTTTGTGGTATGGCCAGATACGTCATAGTCAACTGGTGCACCTGACCATGTGCATATTAAAACAATATTTTATGAAGCGCTGCACTAGATTGAACAGCCACTACTGCATTTAGTAACAGTAGAGTGGCTCGCGCGTCACCGTAGGCAACTTGCCCATTGTATCTTCTCCTGATAACTTGAAGCAGAAAGTATAAGAAATTCCAGAAACTAGCTTGCGTTTGCCGTTGTCCCTCGTAAGAATTATAAAATTTTTGTGCTTCTGTTTCTTAAGTAAAATACTGACCTAGCGAAGGTAGCATACACTAAATTTCCTATGTAAGTGAAATCATGCTACTCAAAGATATATTTGGTAGAAAGGTAGTTTTTTTTTTCATTGCTGTCAAGGTTAATTCATCTCCTTTTACTATGAAACATTCAAGGCTTAAATAATAGTTTTGATGTTTTCAACAAAGACGCGTTCAAGGTAAGCCAGTGTCACTTTCAGAGATTGGTATCCGTGTACGTAGGTTTACCTATAAAATACACGTACCTGATAAAGTGTGTACATTATCCGGAACACTATGCAGTCTTCACATCAGTTTCTACCCAGAAGAAAAAAATATGGCGCCTGCGTGCTACGGTTCCGCATAAGACGAGCTACATGTGGACATTGTTCCCAAGCAAATGGGTGCATGACACACCACAGCAACAACTGGCTCGCGTTTTCTTGCTCCTGAATGCGAAGAAATTTTAAAAAGATGCGACATCATGTCGCTACAGCAGCCACCCAAAAAATGCGTCAGCCTACATGAATATGAAACAGGTTATACATTTTGTGTTTGTTCATAGAAGCACGCTGAACTGCAAGTCCAATAAATGCACCTTTGCCTCCCTTTCCTCCCCCATGTGGTTTTGGACCAATGTAGAGAACCACATTCAGATTTCTTAATTGCTAACAGAATTGATATGTACGTGGCGTGAGAGCTACAATTCCAGCCCACATTGCTGTTTCACGAGTGGTGGCCACATAATAAAACAACGCTGAAACATATAGATGAATGTAAACGGATATACATGCCGAGAAAAGCAAAATCGAAAATAACAGTTGCAGGCAAGAGCTAAATTGTGGTGACCTTTGTATGCATACTTTACAAAAAATTGAAAGAAGTTAGCAGAAAATATTAATGAAATATTGGGGAGGCAAACCACGGACTCTGCTCCACAGCGTGTGTTCCCTCTGGCCAGGAGGTTGCCTTTCTCCATCTTTCATTTTCTCTGCCTTTAGAGCGAAAGAGAAATGCAAACCACAATAGTTCACCTTTTTTTAAAACTGCTCTCTGCCAGCAGCTTCTGCGTCAATGTTGTCTTCATTTCAATTTTTTACGTGCAGATGCTCGCCAACTCCACGTCGAAAACAGTCCATTTCCGAGCGTTCACGCGGCAGTGGGAGAAAGTAACGAGCGCAGAAGGCCGTGCGGGAAATGATGGGAGCCCCCCCCCCCCCCCCCCCCCGTCTGCCACGGGAAGTCTCAAAACAATAACTATGAGAGCGAATGCGCGTAACGTTGTGTGAAAGTAAAACGCAAAGATGCGCAAAAGGCAAGGAAAACCTGCAAACTAGCACCCACATATTTGCAGAAACGGCAAGCGGCGAGCTGGGGAGGGAGGGTCAGGAGTCCGTGTCGCCTCTCTTCGGTGACATCGTTGACAAACAGCCCTCGGGGTACTGCTGTGCGCGGCGTTGATGGCCATACCGTATGATAAAGTAGCTACGATGGAGCTTGTTCTGCGCTCAGAACATGGACCCGCCATTGCGCAAGTATACAGAAACCAGTCCGGACTTGCCGCGCAAAAGGAAGATATATTGCTTGTTAAGGGAGCTTGTTTTCCTCGAGAATTGGCCCCGCGATGCTAAGCTCCATTACTGACGAGCAAGTTCAGCCAAGCTGGCCATCAAAGAAAGAATTTCACATGTAGAACTTAAGTGAAGGCACAGCACTGAGTTTTGTTTTCTCACTTGTCCACATTGACTATGCTTATAAACATTCCTTCAAGGACACCTCCGCAAGTAGAGCATGAGGAAGAACGGAATTCGATCTGGTAAAGGAAAATGTTTTTTTTTTACTTTGCTATTAGCCGAAAATTGGCAATGCAGTGAGTCAGTAACTGACGATGGAATGTGAGAAAGCAAACTGCAATGCTTAACAACAATATTTTATGGGAAGTGGAAAATTCAGTGAATTCTTGAAAAACCACGATCACTTTGCGACAGTACCTCGAAAGTAACAGCGCCAGCTTAGTGCAGCCGTAGTCTAAAAAAAGGGTTCTCAAGTTATCCGTCAAGGTCATCGAATGCCTGCTGCTACATTAGCTGCAGCTCGATATTCACTTCGTTATGACGACACGCCACCTTTAATAAAAAAGGAATATTTTATCACTCAAATAATGAAACTAAGATGTGTCAATATATTGCTTGTATTATATAAAATGAGCTAATCAATACAAAATGATTAAGTATGATGCCTCGCGAAATGATCAAAGCAATACTGGGTAAAAAGTTGAGTATACTTAGCATCAATCCACAATATCATCTCTATAAACTTTATTTTTCGTGCCTGGAGGCCCATCGAGGTTTAAGCATTATAAAAGGACTAGAGAAGCGTTAAATTCGTTCATTTATTTTTCAAGAAAAAGCGTATCTTCGCTGTAATACTCACAATGATATGTTACGTGACAATATGTTACGCTTGGAGCTACTGCAACGTGCCCAGAGTGTAGCGTAACGTCACGCTTACGCCGGTGACCGTTTTATTGACCGTTTTATTGATGACCGCAGACAACCGCTTTCAAAACGCTTGCGCAGACAACCGCTTTCAAAGCGCTTGCTCACGCCAGCGTTTTGAAAGCGGTTGTCTGCGGTCATCGAGTGGGATCTATTCATGTTTGCTTGTGCGTGATGACACCATGCTTGTCAATTCAGATATAAGCGAATGTGTCCAAGTTTATACAGCCGATAACACTACTATCCTTACTACGTATAGCTCTCTACAATTTGCTATCGCAAATGATGCTTTGCGTTAAGCGCGAAACAGCCACTTTTCCACTGGGTGGTCGCAGTACATTCCACAGTCATCAGTGGTGCTAGCATACGTATCAGAATCCACAAAACCATTCACGACGCGCGCAATGTGATTAGACAAGACTCTTTCACTATATAATTGGCGACAAGATGAAGAAAAGTCCGTTTGCAGGGGACTATTCTCGGACAATCACTTTCAGCGATACTATCAGTTTTGACGTAGCACATGGCGTGTTGGACGATTTTCGTGCGTTTGCTGAACCAGCCAATCAGCTCAGCCGGTTTTCCTCAATCAGCGAATCAGCGCGCTCCGCAAGTGACCAGCCGAAAATACTTCCCCAGTAGACACATCTAGCTCAGAACGGTACCTTGATAACAGCGATAACGCGGTGAAAGACAGTCACCCGTAAAAAGAAAGACAATTCAAACAGTCCATGCTAATTTCTCTTCAGTTTCATAGCTATCCATCGACAAAATGTGCAGGTTCGTTTTATCACTTCAGCAAGTTGTAGCTCTCAGACTATGAATTGCTCTATTTAGGCATCATGCTTTTCTAAGTGAAGACGTGAAGAGGGAATTATTTTGAACCAGATTTCATTGTCTGTACCAAAAGTTCTATCAATGAATTTACTCAGAGAAAAAAGCTAGCAAGAAAGTAGGAAGAAGAAGCCACCGCTGCTGGCGGCGGAAGGCTTTTCGGTATTGGTGCTTTATATATATATATATTATATATATATATATATATATATATATTATATATTATCTGGTTGATGAGCGCGTTTCGGGAGCGGCCCCGAGGCAGCTTGGCTAACGTCGTTCTCCTCTTCTGTTTTTTCTTCCCCCTGGTCATCTGCGCGGTATCCATGGTTCATCGCACGAGTTCGTGACATTTCCGCACTGGCAGGCGAGGCCCGGTGGGCGAGTCAGTCATCTCGTGGATTGTAACGCCTCAAACGCGCGACGTGTGTCACTTCCGCCTTGACCGAGCGTCGTGCACTGCTCGTGAGACGCGTAATGCGGTAGTTCACTTCGCTGAGGAGCTCCAGAATAATGTAGGGACAGACGTAGTGGGTGAGAAACTTCTGACACAAGCCACGCTTCCACAACGGCGTCCAGAACCACAACAGGTCACCAGGATCGTGGCGGTGACGCCCATCATAGCGTATCTTGGACCGGTCCTGCGATGCCAGGGTGCATAGCCTAGCGAGGCGTCGCGCTTCTTCTGCTCCACAGAAGATCTCATCAATTGATTCGTTGTCATGAGCGAAATAGGGAAATATGGTGTCGAGGGTGTAGCGCGGCGGACGAGCATAAAGAAGGAAAAATTGCGAGTAACCAGTTGTCTCGTGTCTCGCGGCATTGAAGGCATACGTAATGAAAGGCAAAGTACTGTCCCCATTCTTGTGTGCCGAATCGACGTACATGGACAGCATGTTGGCAAGCGTTCTGTTTGTGCGCTCGACCAGACCATTAGTTTGTGGATGGTAGGGCATAGAATGGAGGAAGCTATATGAACACAGA
Source organism: Dermacentor silvarum (assembly GCF_013339745.2). Taxonomy (NCBI): domain Eukaryota; kingdom Metazoa; phylum Arthropoda; class Arachnida; order Ixodida; family Ixodidae; genus Dermacentor; species Dermacentor silvarum. Next base: position 121,284,732 of record NC_051159.1, read on the forward strand.
CGAAGGGTTTCTTCAACTACGTCCGTGGTAAATTGTCGCTCACGATCGCTCATTACTATGCGAGGAGATCCATGTCGAAGTATAGCGTGAGCCAGCAAGAAGATAGAAAATTCTGTAGCTGTGGCTGATGGCAACGCGGTGGTTTCCCAATAGCGGGTAAGGTGATTTACGCAAAGGATAACCCAACGATTGCCCTTGGAGGATCGCGGGAAAGGGCCCAGAAGATCTATACCAACTTACTCAAAGGGGACGCTACTAGGGGGGACTGGTCTTAGCAGGCCAAGTGGCGCTTGCGCAGGACGCTTGTAGCGCTGGCATTGAGAGCAGCTGCCGACGTACCGTTCGATATCCTTCTGCATCTTAGGCCAGTAAAAACGTTCTTAAGCCCGGTAGAACGTACGTGTGGAACCAAGGTGACCGGAAGTTGGGTCATCGTACATGGCGTATAAGACTTGGGTACGAAGGCTCTTGGCGACAACTAAAAGGTAGTGCGCACAGGTTGTCGAGTAGCTCTTATACAGCGCGCCGCCGTCACGTAGGCGAAAGCGACTGCCTGCAGGTGACTCCTGTGCTGCCCCGAACAGCGGTTGTAAGCTCTCGTCCTTGTGCTGGTCGGACATAACGGTACCCATATCCGGAATTCCGGGGACACAAAAGCGATGTATTGGCCAAAGTTGTCCGCATCGCATTCAGTTGTAGGAAGTGGCGTCCGGGAGAGACAATCAGCGTCAGCATGTCGCCGGTCACTTTTGTAGCAAATAACAAAATCGTATTCCTGTAGATGGAGGGCCCAGCGTGCTAGTCGGCCTTAGTGATCCCGCAGATTCACCCGCCAGCATAGCGAATGATGATCAGTTACCACAGCAAAGGGGTGCCCGTAGAGACACGAACGAAACCGTTGCACGGCAAAGGTGACCGCCGGACACTCTTGTTCGGTCACTATGAATTTGCGCTCGGAGCGGCTCAAGGACCGGCTAGCGTACGAGATCAGTGTTCGCTGTCGCCTATACGCTGAACTAGCACAGCACCGATGCCTACGCCACTGGCATCGGTGTGAATCTCAGTTGGTGATGAAGGATCCAAGTGGCGAAGAATTGGCTGGGACGTAAACAGGAATTTCAGCTGGCGAAACGATGAGTCGCAATCTGCAGTCCACTCAAAAGGAACGCCTTTTTGGAGAAGGCATGTACGGGGCGGAGCCATGTCAGCAAACCTGGGAATGAATCAGCGAAGGTAGGAGCACAAGCCCAAGAAACTTCTTAACTGCTTGACCGAGTCAGGTGCCTTAAATGCTTCTACGGCCGCAGCCTTTTGTGGATCTGGTCGGAGGCCTTCTTTAGCGACCAGATGTCTTAGCACAAGAGTTTGTCATTCCCCAAAACGGCATTTTCTTGATTTGAGCACAAGACCCGCTTTCTTAAAGCAGTTCAATACCAAGTCCGAACGTTTGTTGTGCTCACTAAACGTTCCACCGAAGATCACAACGTCGTCTAAGTAGCACATGCAAACATCCCATTTGAAGCCGCGTAATATCGTGTCGATGAACCTTTCGAACGTTGCGGGCGCGTTACACAACCCGAAAGGCATCACGTTAAACTCAAATAGTCCGTCGGGCGTTACAAATGCTGTCTTTTCTCTGTCGTCCTTGTGCATAGGAATTTGCCAGTAACCTGACCATAAATCAACAGAGGAAAAGTAAGATGCCGCAAAGACGCAGTGTCGATGGCGTCTTCAATTCGTGGGAGCGGATATACATCTTTCTTAGTAACGGCATTTAGGCGACGATAATCAACACTGGACCGCCACGTACCGTCTTTCTTCTTAACCAATCTTACGGGGGCTGCCCAAGGACTAGATAATTCTCGAATGACGCCTTTGCATAACATTTTTGGACTTGATCGGTGATTATCTGGCGTTCTGATGGGGACACACGATAGGGTTTTTGTCGGATGGGCTGGGCGGCTCCTGTGTTGATGCGGTGACGAGTTTTGGACGCAGGAATCGATGGCGGGCCGTCGTGCGGCGCAAAGTCGAATACCGAGGAGTGTTTCGTAAGTAGAGCCATGAACACTCAGCGCTCATGATCACTGAGTGATTTATCAATCAGGGAAAGTATCTTCGTGCTCCCGGGGCTTCGAGACACTGGTTGCTCATCGAGTAGCTCTGCAAGCACGGCCACCGATATGGGCGAGTCTTCCTGAAACGTGGCAAGTCTTAGGCCTTGAGGAAGCACTGCCGCTACGGTGCAACAGTTTAGCGCCCACCGCCCCGCGCATCTATTGGTCACTGAGACCACGCAGTGCGGAACGAACACGTTTTTCTTAAGACAATTCCGATGTACAGGTTACACTGCAGCATCGAACGAGATATGAGTCTAAGATAGAGAGGCGACGGAAACACGCAGCGCGGATAAGGCGGGCATGACTGTATCATCAGAGACGCAAGACACACTTTCCGGGCAAGCTGCCCCTTCAAAGCGGACAGGCGAAACACTGGTGCCGACACTGAGTTCTCGCGTCCGGCGGTCAACATTGGCACCATACAATTGCAAAAAGTCAATCCCCAGAATTACTTCATGCGAGGAGCGAGGAAGAACAGTAAACTCTGCATTAAAGACTCTCCCACCCAAAGACACATCCCCATTACACACACCAACCGGGTATAATAATTCATCACTGACTCCACGGAAACTTGTGCACTGGTCCCAACGAAACATAACCTTGCGTCCCAGAAGGCCTTTAAACCCTACAGTCATGACCGAGACAGATGCTCCCGTGTCGAATAAAGCCATTGCAAAGACCCCATTAATCAGTACATGAACCTTATTCTTAATAAGCATGAAAATAGTAGGAGGCAGTTGAGTCGGCAGCGCACATTTTCTAGCGACCTCACCTCCATCGGCAGCGCTATCTAGTTTCTCGGAGGGGGTGACACGAAACGGTGCCGAGGCGATGGTGACGTGAATCGCGGCCGAGGGGATGGGGATCGGGAGGCTCGGAAGGCTGGTGGTGGCGTCAGAGTACGGTTGGAGGCAGGGGAGCGGTAGCGTTTGCGTTTTCTTGCGTCTCCAAAGTAGGTCTTCTGGGCGGTGCGTCGGTCCTCTCGGAAGTGGCTTCCTGAAGTGGAGTCTCCTGGCCACTGAGTGCGCAGTGTACGACCGTTAGACCGCATAGTCGGCGCTGACGGTCCGTAGTTCGATGCTCGGCGTCGGCTACAGTACCTAGCTATATGGCCAGGCATGCCGCAGAAGTAACACACTGGCAAAGGCGAACTTCAAGATGCGGATTGAAGTATTCTGCTCAAGACATCGGTTGAGGGTAACGAGGCTCTTCCCCTCGAAAGTCGTAGGTAGCGGCAAGTCTTCGTGGACGAAAGTTGCGTAGGCGTGGATCAAAACGTTGAGCGGGCGAATCATTACGTGGTGGTTCGGTCTTGTCGTGATGCGGTTCGTCTCTAGAGCCGTTAAAATCCACGACGTTCACCGAGTGGTTCCAAGTAGCCGAAGGGGGCTCCCAAAGAGTGTCTCCGAAAACGGAGGAGCTGCAACGTGGTGCCACCTAACGTGCCAGTTCATCATGCCGCTGGAGCTCCTCGCGGACTATCAGGCGCATGGAGGCCGAAAGGTCTGAGTGCAGAGGACTCGTGTCAACACTTGCTACGGTCGTTACGTTGGCCAGCTGTCCAAACTTTGGTGTCATTTGGCGAGTCTTCAGCGCCTCGAACGTGCGGCAGTGCCGTATCTGTTCTGATACGGTGTTCAAGTTCTCTTTATCAATGAGGAAGTTGTGCACGTCTTCCTCTGTCATTTGAGAGTTGACGGTCCGGCACAGCTTCAAGATTTCTTCTATATAGGTGGTGCAACTCTCGCCGGGTACCTGAGCTCTCGGGGCTAATGTGAATTCCGCACGTTTCTTGTTTGCGTCCGAGTCGCCGAAACATGTCTTGGTCTCCTCAACGAAACGTGTCCACGTTCCTAAGCTGACAACGTTCTAAGCTGACTGGCAGCGTTCCAGTTATTGTATTGGCTTACCCTTTCGTAATGAGTTAGCCACTCATCCAAATCTTCCTCTGCATTCGCTGAGAACATGCGTGGCTCTCGGTAGTTCTAGATGGAGACTGGGCTCGCCAAGGCACTGCAGGTGAGGGTATTTTGCTCTGTGGTAATGATTAAGCGGGACGGCGAAAGTCCGGCGAGGCGATGGCTTCTGCCCAGTTCTTCTGGGTAATTGCTCCGTCGCAGGTCGTGGGAGGTACCCAGCGCAGCTCCACCAAATGTTACATACGAGGTGTTTAATGCAGAACCAGATGAATCTGGGGGATGAGTGCGTATCGAGAGCGATCCCGAGGCAGCTTGGTTAACGTCGTTCTCCTCTTCCACCTTTGCGGCCTCGGGACCATATATATATATATATATATATATATATATATATATATATATATATATATATAGTAAAGGCGTTTATTGCGCGCAAGTGTGAGGGCAGACCGTTGGATCAGTTCAGGGAACCGCGAGCGCGAGTGGCGTAGTCCGAGCGATGCGCTAGAGAGACGGACCCACTAGACAGCGCTGGTAAGGATGCCCCACCACATCGTCCCTCTTCTTCACTACAATATATATATATATATATATATATATATATATATATATATATATATACTGAAGGCGAATGAAAGGCGCTGCGATGTCTGGGAAACGAAGACGACAATGATCAGGGTTGTTGTTGACGTTCTAGCTCGCGCTCGCCAGTAGCCAGCCTCCCTTTTCGAATAGCCTTCTGCAACGCAACGCCCATGCCTGCTTGAAGACCAACGCCCATATTTTAAGTAGTGGAGGTGCGGGGTATGGCAGAGGTAATAAGGTGCCGGCTGCGTGTTGAGGAGTAGTCTTACGTCGCTGGCACGTGGAACATGACCAAACATACTGCTGAACATAACGGTATATGCCACGCCAGTAGTACCGAAGACTAATACCAGAATACGTCTTCAGGAAACCTGCGTGGCCACATGGTGGGTCGTCGTTGAAAGTGGAGCAGATTTCGGAGAGCAGGTGGCGGGGAATGACGAGGAGCCACTTACGGCCGCCTGGGGTGTAATTCCGGTGGTACAGGACGTCTTCCCGAGTGGTGAAGTGCTCAGCCTGCCGACGCAACGTCCGAGAAGTGGGAGTAGGAGTTAGGCCTGACAGAAAGTCTAGAATGGAAGCCACCCACGGGTTCTTGCGCTGATCAGCTGGCATGTCAGAGATGGCAAGAGCGGTGGTATCGCAGGTAGTATTTGTGAAGCAGACAGGGTCGGGAGGCAGGTGCGAACGGTAGAGGGCGTCTGCGTCCGAATGTTTCTGACCAGAGTGATACACTACGCGTATGTCATTCTTGGAGGCGTAATGCCCATCGGGTGAGGCGACCACTTGGATCTTCAAGTGACGACAACCAGCACAGGGCGTGGTGGTCGGTCACTACGTCAAATGGACGCCCGTGCACGTAAAGACGAAATTTCTCCATGGCCCAAATAATGGCAAGGCATTCTTTTTTAGTGACAGAATAGTTGCCTTCGGCTTTGTTAAGAGTTCGGCTTGCATTGGCAAAGACGTAATCTTCAAATCCATCTTTCCGTTGAGCAAGAATAGCGCCTAACCCGACACGGCTGGCGTCTGTGTAGATCTCAGTGGGTGCAGAGGGGTCGAAGTGTCGCAGTATAGGATGCGACGTAAGGAGACGGCGCAATTCGTTGAAAGCGTCACCGTAAACAGGAGACCATGCCGAAAGGTTATTACTGCAAGCGAGGAGCTTGGTCAAATGGACGATAATCATAGCGAAATTGCGGATAAAGCATCAGAAATAAGAACAGAGACCGATAAAGCTGCGGAAATCTTTCATGGTACTTGGTTTCAGAAACGCTGAAACGACTGTAAGTTTGGAAGGGTCGGGGAGAATACCGTCTTTCGGAACAACATGCCCTAGATTCGTAAGCTTTCGAGCGGCGAAGTGTCATTTCTGCAAGTTCAGTTGCAGTCTTGCAGCTGAGAGACAAGCGAGCACCTGTTCGAGGCAGGTTAGATGGGACGCAAAATCGTCGGAAAAGACCACAATGTGGTCTAAATAACAAAGGCAAATATTCCACTTGAGGCCTCGAAGTATCATGCGCTCGAACGTAGCAGGCGCGTTACAGAGGCCGAAGGGCATGAAGGACGCCCCTATTGCAATATATATACAGGGTGTTTCATTTTAGCTGCACCAAATTGTTAAAAATAGCCTGCGGCAGATAGCACAATTATAATCGTTGATCTAAACTACTTGATGAGGCGGCCATTACTTCCACGAGAAATGAAAACGCCTAATTGAATAATTAACATAATTACGGTAATTAACTTTTCAACTAATTATTTTACGGCACATCTTTCAATCTACGAATTATAGCCGCTGAGTTCGCAAGGCGTATCCGCTTAGAACGAATTCTCAGGACTGAATACGTTTTGAGATATTAATTTTCAAAGTGTCCGGCGAAATGCATGGGCGTTACAGTTAACTTTGTGCTTCAATGCATAAAGCAGCGTTTTCCTCAAAAAGTTAACTGGAACACCCATGCATTTCGTCGGACACTTTGAAAATTATTATCTTGAAACTGTTCTAGTCCTGAGAATTTGTTCCAAGTGGATACGCCCGGAGAACTCAGCGGCTATAATTCGTAGATTGAAAGATATGCCGTAAAATAATTAGTTAAAAAGTTAATTACCAAAATTATGTTAATTATTCAATTAGGCGTTTTGATTTCTCGTGGAAGTAATGGCCGCCTCATAGAGTAGTTTAGATCAAGGATTATAATTGTGCTATCTGCCACAGGAAATCTTTAAAAATTTGGTGCAGCTAAAATGAAACACCCTGTATAGTGAATGTTATTCGCTGTTGTGTATTTCTCACATTCCTTAACCCTTGTTTTTTTTTCTTTACTTGCGTAACTGAAACTTCACGAGCGTACATTCAGCTGAGACGTCCGCGTGTAGCAACTATATATTCATTGAGTCTACTGAGCCAGAAATGTAGCGGTGAATAATCTGCTTTAAAAAAAATGGTATCCCAGACCACATCCTCTTCAGTGGGAAAAAAAGAAAGGAACACAAAAAAAAAACGCACAATAGCAAAGCTATGCCAGCGGCCGGACGTGAAGGCTCTTTCATGATCATGGCACTGGACAAAGGCTTTATTCGCGTCGAGTGAACACAGCGCAATTTGACGTCTGTGCTTCCTCGAATCGAAGAACAGCGCTCGCACTGGATCAGTCTCCACGACGGAGAGTTTAATATTATTATTTCTTTAATTTTGCTTCGGAAAGCATTAGTTATGTACGACTCGAACGACTCCGCTAGAGTGCACTTCAATTCTTGCGAAACATAATCAGTGAAATTCTGAATCGCCCCCTTGAACTTCATTCTTCTTTCCCTGAATAAATGCCGCAACCGCTTTAGTTCCTAGTCAAGTGTGGTGGCGTACTGGCCAAAAAGAAATAAAAATGACAAAGCAAATACAGTGAAACGAAAAAAAAAAGTGGGCGTTGGGCACACAAGACAAGCAGAAGAGCACAAACATAAATGAAAACATAAAAAGCATACAGCTGACCAATAGAGGCACAAAGAAAGACGAAATTAAGTGCGCAAAATGACGAGAAGAGGAGAGAAAGAAAGCTCGTGCGGTACATATATATTTCCGGTCAGCGAACAAGACAAGCTCGCAATTCCTCACTCTGGTATGACTGTGGCGCTGAAGGCAGGACAGTGCCTCACACCGGTGCGGCAAGCGAGAGCAAAGCGTGCTTTGGGGCGTGTACTTGTATGAGTGTACGCCGTCTGCTAGCGTGTGCGATAAAATAAAATAAAACTCAATGTGTCTTTCCATCTGCTACACTGTTCTATGTGCCGATCATTCACTGCGCTTCTTCTCACATAGTTGTGGGCACTCTTTGTAAATAGGGAGGGTGAAACATGGCTCAGAGCCCCATTTCCCCTTCATTTTGCCCGCTCATTCTGCGGCTGGACCATTCGCGTTTATATTCTTTGCGTCTTCTACTTCGATATTCTTGGGCATAAGTAAACTGCCAAGTGTGTTGACTTGTACATTTGATTGAGCCGCGCTATTGTTTCTTCTTACACTTCCGAAAGCAAACGTTGCACATAGCAAATGAGGCGGATTACGGCATTTTCTTTCGCACGAAGAGCTGACTCAGATAATTGGAATACCTATGCAAAAAACATCTTTCGCTAATCGCATTCCGCTTGAACCCCCGAGCAACTGAGCTTCTTTAGGCGTGCTGAATAGTCCAGAGCTCTGAACTTCGGCCTTCTCCACGTGCACGTGCTTGAGTGAGGGCTTCAAATTCAGCTGCCGCACTCCTGAGGCAGCTGAATTTGCGTAGCATAAAGCGTAGCATAAAGAGTGGACAATCACAGCGTTTTAGCTTACTCGATTTCTTTTTTGGGTTTCTTTTCGCCCAGTGGAAAAGAGAGACAGCTCCGAGCATTGATAACTGTATTTATAGCGCGCTTACTTTTCATGGCTGATACACTATATATGTGCATTTTAGCGCAAGCAGAATTGCCCGATACAACTGTAACCAAACGAAAATACTTTTTCGTTGATCATTTCATCACTTTTCCGCACTCTTTCTTCACTGTCAATTGAGAAATCCTGCAGCTAAATATCCCTTGGAGCTATGCGTGTCATTAGTTTAGCTTTTTCTTGATGCGAACAATGTATGTTGTGTTCATAAGGGTGACAGTTGAGCTTTCCAGATGAAGTAGAACAAGTGGCGAGCAACTGACCTAAGACAGAGGTTCTGGTTAGGAAAGTACCTGACATGGCTTTAATAGAAAGAAACTAGAGATTCCACTGGCAAAGATGCTTAAACGTAAAATAATTTTGGGCAATATATAGTCGATTCAGCGATTTCCGAGCTTAGTTTCGTTCTTCGTACTAGGCATAATAGATGCCATGTAGAAGTCGCGGCCATAGCTTCAAATATTTCCATACAAGCCACATGCTTGTCAGCTGCAATATACCAGTCATTTGTGCAACTTATATTTAGTCAATCATCGACTCACTCACACTCTGTGTCCTGAGACGTCTGTAAGGCTCGTCTTAGTAAATGTCCTCGGTTTCCCCAACTCTGGCCATTGGTAAACCATGCAGCATTCCATATGCGCACAGAAATGTGATGAGAACAATTCAAGTTTCACAAAATCAGGCACGCGAGAGAGCTATATTATTGTGAAATGTCAGTTGAAAATCTAAGGTGCGTCAATCAAACTCAGTGTACCACAAATTCAGTCCCCTCAGTGCATGACCTTCTGAGAAGGACCCCACTTTCATTGACAAAAACAATGTGATTAAAGTTTATGGCGCAGATTGCCTTCATCACCTCTTTATTTCACTGTAACCTAAAACCTTCGACTTAGCCGAGCCTTCCAATCAGGCATTTAATAACAACAGAAACGTGCAAAAGCCGCAGTTTCTGTTCGTGCTCAGCTATAATATTTTTTACCGCTAAGGTGCCTCTCCTTCTGATCACCATCGATCGAAACGGTCATGAAAATTATGCAGATCAATCTCGGCTGGCAGCGATTGCATTTTTAAATATCCATGCACAGCGTGCCAAAGCCGTTCACAGCGCTCAAACACGTGTGGTACGTGCTGGATTCCTCGTTGAAACCTCGTCGGCGCAGGCTAAAGCAGTGCAACACCCTTCAATATTCTGGGATGCGAAGGAAAAAGGTACTTGGTAAAAGGTAAGCTTATACGAATGATTATATTGCATGTAACCGCATGCAGTGGGAATACTTTCACCTACGCGCAGCTAGCCGACGTCCAACTCGCTTGGCAAATTAACCTTTTTCTGTGATTTTGCCGGTAGCTTTTTTTTTGCGTTTTTTTTTTCAGTTTTGACCGGTGATGTATTTTCACCACCTTCCCACATTGCATGTCTGTGCTCCCATAAAGTCTCACTCAATGGTTTGCTGGCCGCAGGCTGAATCTAGTTCAGCGGTAGGGATCGAGCAATGCGTCCTTTACAAAGTCACGGAGAGTGCCGAGCTACAAATGTTGTTATTAACGTTGGCTCCCAGCTACCTGCGGCCCTGCCACAAACATCTAACATCTTTATGCTCACAGCAGCTGCCACTTTCTCACTTCGATGTCATTACTATTCCGCACCACTTCCACTTCCTTCCTTCCCTGCCGACGTCCCACCTAAATCCACATCCCAGATTCACGCAAACAGCCTCGCAAACCTTCATCAAGTGGGCTGACTTGCTGCTTATGGGGGGAAACGAAGCCTCAGTCATCAAACCGTCGGGCACGTTTCATGCGTGAGCGCTCCAGTAAACAAATCAGGGATAGGGATTTAGAAAAAAAAAGGCGAAAAGAAGCAAACGTGGCAGGAAAACGGCGGCGATTTCGTAAACCAATTATCAATATCGCAAGACCAGGCATAGCTGGAACTGCAGGAAGCTGCGTAATTCAATGAACGCGATGTAATGAGAACGATTTCTGTATTGCGCTGACGTGACAGCACGAAAGGAAACCCGAAGGTAACGTCCAGCTAACAAGTACGTAAAGCCGAAGCCATGGCGGTGGTTTCAACTGAAACCCTCGGGACTCAATGTGTGCACGCGAAAATCTTTCTGGCGCGGACGTGGCCGTATACAGTTGAGTATACTAGGTACATTCAATAAATACACCTATGCATGTGGTCGATGTCATGAAGTTCGTGCAAAAGACAAACTCTTTTGAATTCAGTGAGGTGTGCACCTGTGAGCAAGAGCTTGAGGACCACAATTTCACCAAAAACTTAAATAATTCGTAATTCCGATGCACGAAGTGAAATTGATGAGTGCACTGAAAATGTGTAATGAAAATTGTGGACTATGCAGTCCTCAATTGCAAATTACATGGATAGCCGGAGAAGAAAAAAAATTGACTTTATACAGGAATTCGTGGTACCTATATTTTGCTGCTCAATGGAGTACGTATTATATTAGCTGCTGGCAAGCACCTGTGTTAGTGTGGCCTGTGCTGTTACGGGCGAGTACTGCCCTTGACACTTAGGATGTCATGGAGCAGTGCCAGCGGTATTCCGAAGTAATGAAGTTATTCAAACATAAATATGTTAAGAAATGGCTTTAAAATTTATGAAATTTCCATCTCTGCACTTTTTTCATTTCTATTATAGCATATTATTGTACTGATCTGAAAAAACAACTAATAGAACGTCTTTTATCCGAAAGCAGCACGAAGTTGCAGGTCCGAAGGAATGATTTTTCTACTGGTCTAAGGCTAATATTTTCCCCTACCCCATACAAAGTGATGTGATGAGGATATTGAAAGAGAGAACTTGAGGTATTGATTCGTGGTGCGCATTTGAAGAGACATCGAGATTCTCTTGTAACGAGCTGCGAATAAAAGCTATGGTAATGTTTGCATCGGGAGGGCGCTGCGGTCGTCGAGGTGAGCGGACGCGTTCACATCGGCTCCGTCTTCTATAAGTGATTTCGCAGCGATTTCAATTGCATTCTACCGATAATCTTTCACCAACGGATCTGTGAAGTCGAGAGGCATCGACGGATACCAGATTTTGAGGTGGGCCACCATTATTCGCGGAGATATTGAAGTTTCTGTGCTCCGATCACGCCGCAGCCACGCTAGGCTTAGGCGTCTACGCCGAACGCTAGGCCTAGCCGGCACAACAGCTGCGCGTTGCCGACGGACGGGGTGCCACGTATACGGACTTTTCCCAACGAAGTGGCACAAGCCGACGAACGTGACTCAAGGATGAGCGTGCAATTGATGGGGGACGACATTGCCCCTGACGAAATTACCGAAGAAGCCGGATGGAAGACCGCCGGAGCGCGGCGTTCGCGACCCCAAAACCGCGGGGAGAACCTGACGCACGACATCGACGCAAGAACGGACACGCTCGGCACCGGCCAGCAAGGTACTAAACCCAAGTATATTAAAGGAAAGGTCATCAAGGCGGGACGCATGCCCAGATTACTGAAGGATGAAATCAAAATCGTGTGTCGACCGCAGGGCGGCCTCGACATGGTTAAGGTCAGCGCCCCGACAGTCACCGCCGCCATCTTCGCGGCCGCCGGTATAAGTGGAGAAGAAAGCGCGGAAGACACCGTCTGTCCGAACTCACATCAGAACATCGTCTTTGTCAGCACTTCAAAACAATCGAACGCGGACCGCTACGCCAAAATTCGGCGAATTCACATCCAAGGGAAAACGCACGAAGTCAACGCGTACGAAACGGCACCCAATAATACAGCGAATTCGAGGCATCCCCATTGAGGACGGACCCCAAGTGCTGGACAAGAACATCGTAAACCAGAGAAACCCACTGGCACTGGCGGCCAAACGCATCGGCACTACGACCACGGTAGTCATCGCGTTCGACGGACTCAAGGTACCCAACTTCGTCAGGTCGGGCGCAACACTAATCCCTTGCAAGTTGTATCGCAAGCAGATTGACATCTGTTATCAATGTGGTCGCCTCCGCCACCGCATGGACGTTTTCCCAAATCCCGCCAACCGCATTTGCCGGGGCTGCGGCCTCCACAACCCCGACCAAGGACATCAATGGTCGCCCAAGTGCAACCTGTGCGGCGGTGCTCACATGACCGCTGACAAAGCCTGCAACGCAAGGTACAAGACTCCGTACGTCATTCGCAGACGACGATGGGAGCGCCAAAACTCAAATAACCAACTAACGCAGGAACACTTCCCGCCCATCCAGTCGACCAGACGCAGATCTAGGTCGCGGTCGCCTAGATATGCCCCGACAACACCCTGCCGTGCAATCACTTCACCAGCCGCCACGTCCAACGCGTCCTCCCACATGGACGGGACCTGCCGCAGCGACTCGGTGGCGTACAGCGGACAATCGGTCGATATGTTTTGCGTGCGGCTACGCAGACCACGTCGCACGCCACTGTAGTCGCGTGCAGTTGCCTAGCGCTACACCATATGCGCCAAGTCCTATGGTGTATTCTCCGCGCCCATATTACGACGACGAACCTCGGACTGAGTCACCACCATTCCGCTGATCTGCCAACATCCGCCGCTCACCTTCTCCACGCCGACGCTCCCCATCAACGATGCGGCCTCGTCCCTGTAGCTCGGGATGAGGAAAACTAATCGTCGCAGTCCATGAGGCAAGGGCTGCGACAGCCGTCGAAACGCGAAAGTCCTCGACGCTAGCCCGACCAATGTGATAGACGTGTTAGCTGACGGTGTGCGCACGTATGCCCCCGTGGATACCGGAGCCGCTGTATCAGTTATGGACGCAACGCTTTGTCGCTTCCTTCGAAAGGTCACGACGCCCCTTGCCGAATTCTCCCTCCGTACAGCAGGCGCACAGCGTATTCACCCATTGCGGCGTGCACCGCTCGTGTTCTCATCGAGGACGTCGTGTACGCCATCCAATTTATTGTGATTTCTTCGTACTCCCACGAAGTTATCCTGGGGTGGGACTTTCTCGCCCGCCACAATGCTGTTATTCATTGCGCACAGGCCGCACTAGAGCTGTCGCCGATCTCAGATATGACGCCTGCCGATAATGCTTCTTTTGAGAACAAACTGCTCGTCAGGCACGACACCAACGTTCCGCCCAACTCGTCAGTGATTGTCTCAATGCACTGCAGCAGCCTCTCTGACGCCGTCGCACTACTTTCTCCGTCTGGCCGCATTTATACTCGAAAAGGTCTGCTGCTACCTTTTGCAACTGTGAACGTCACACAGGGCGCCACAGCTATTTTCGTCTGTAACCCCCTCTCATACCCTGTGATGCTGCTTCAAAGAGAATGTCTTGGCCATGTGGAGGTGATCGACGGCGTACAAATTACGGATGTTTCCGAAGCCACGTCTTGCGCCAGTTACAACACGCTCGGTTCTCTTTCTACATCCGACCCTTTGCCCACAGGTGTGTTTGATTCATCTATTGCCGATGGCCTCACTCCAGCTCAGCGTTCTCAGCTTCTGCGCATCTTAGAAGAATTTCATTCTTCTTTTGATGTCGGGCAACCTTCCCTGAGCCGGACGTCTGCTGTCACGCACCATGTTGACACTGGCTCCCAACCACCGTTGCGGCAACGCCCATATCGCGTCTCTGCCACAGCACGTCGTGTGATTAATGAGCAAGTGGACGATATGCTTCGCCACGAAGTGATCCGACCCTCGAACAGTCCATGGGCGTCTCCTGTCGTCCTTGTTACGAAAAAAGACGGATCAGTACGGTTCTGTGTAGACTATCGGCGCCTGAACAAGATCACTCGCAAATATGTATACCCGCTGCCACGAATCGATGACGCTATCGATAGCCTACAAGGAGCAGAATTCTTTTCATCTCTAGATTTACGCTCCGGCTATTGGCTGACGCATAGCTGACCCATGGCTGATGTTGATAGGCCGAAGACAGCCTTTGTAACACCCGACGGCTTATACGAATTTAATGTCATGCCGTTTGGACTTTGTAATGCGCCAGCAACCTTTGAACGCATGGTGGACACAGTTCTGCGCGGTTTGAAGTGGCACACGTGCTTATGTTATCTCGACGACGTTGTTGTTTTTGCCTCTGACTTCACCACGCACCTTCGACGCCTACGGCGTGTTTTGACGTGCTTAGCAAACGCTGGCCTCCAACTGAACCTAAAGAAGTGCCGATTTGCCGCACGGCAGCTCACGATACTAGGTTACGTCGTCTCGAAGGATGGAATCCTCCCCGATCCTCCCCGATCCAGCCAAAGCTCGTGCCGTTGCCGAATTCCCTAAACCGACGTCCGTCAAAGAACTGCGCAGTTTCGTAGGCTTGTGTTCCTACTTCAGGCGCTTCTCGCCGCCATCATATCGCCCCTGACGAAGCTCCTTGGATGCAATGGACCCCTCCATTCGTGGTCGTCCGAGTGCGACGAGGCGTTCCCTAAGCTCCGTTGTTTGCTGACGTCTCCTCTCATTTTGCGCCACCACGACCCAACGGCACCTATTGAGGTACACACAGACGCCAGCTGTGTTGGCCTCGGCGCTGTCCTAGCGCAGCGCAAAGAAGGGTTTCCTGAATATGTGGTGGCATATGCAAGCCGTACGCTTACTAAGGCGGAGACGAATTACACCGTCACCGAAAAAGAATGTCTGGCTATCATCTGGGCGCTTACTAAGTTCCTTACTAAGATTTTAAACGTTAATTTAGTTCAATAAGGAGCTTGTGCTTGGTGGGTGGCCTAGAAGAATGAGGACGTAGGCTGCAATTCCGCGCACGGGCGGGCGCTCATGGCGTACGTCACATGCGGTGGTGGTTCTTGTGTAACGTCGTCTAACGTCATTTGGGGTGGTGGACAGGTCTAACGTCCTCACCAGCTTCGCTGTACATCAACTATCGCAAGGTGGAATGGAGGCGAATTTTGTTTTTCTTCTCGCCATATTCGCAGCTGTCCTTGTGCTTGAGAAAAGGCAGACGGGCTGCGGTAACAAAAGAAAAAAAAGAGGGAAAAAAAAAAACATTGTCCAGCATCTTTACTTCCCTCTACACACGCACCGGAAATTAAGGTTTGTTTCTATCATCGCCCGTGGTAAACTCCTCATACCGGTGGCGGATTTAGAATACGTCACCATCGTTAGCTTCGAGGTGGCCTGGTGGGATGCAGGGGAAGAAATCATAGACAGACGCGAAACTGGAAGGAGTCGAGCCAGCTAGCGCTGCAGCATCCCGTGCTACCCACAGCTGGAGCCGATAAACAGAAGATGAGCAAAGAAAAAAAGAAAATCACGACAACGACTGCAATAGTGATGCGCACGGAGTAGAACAGACACCACACTAAAGAGCGAAACAAAAGGAAAGGTACCAACAAAAACAACAACGAAACACAAAGCCAGGGCTGTGATTTGGAGGGAAGATGTTTCTGCGGCCTCGGTGCTGCAGTAGTGGCGGCAGTGGCAGCGGCATCCTAGTGTTTTATCGCGGCGCACGCAAAGGGGCCCCTGGAGAAGAACGAGCTGCTTCTGTCGCTTGTCTCGCTCCAAAGTACGTGGTGGTGGGGCGAGTGCTAATAGCAATCGATTCGCTCAACCATCGATCTTGAATAGCGATCGGCGAGTAGGTAAGGTGGCACTGACACAAGCAAAGCAAAAATAGAATCTAAAACGCGCACCCTCGACCAGCGCCACCATTGGAGGTGTGTGCAGAGTCCATGCCACTCCTATTTATCTCCGTGTGCTCTTCCAAACTCTTTCAGCTGAACTGCCAGCTTTTTTATTTGATTTTCTTTTTCGATTTCTCATATGTTACACTGATTGTTTCAGCATTCTGACTTGCTTTCACTTTTCGTCGTTTCGTTTACTCTTCGCAGACGTTGATCTCCTTCTGTAGCTGTGCGTAGATTTCCTTCCGACTCTGTTGGGTTTTTCATTTGTTCACTGCTTTTCGCTACCAGTTTTTGTTTACGAGACAGGTCGCCCCGCTGGTCTAAACTTTGGTGCGTTGGAGGTCCAGTCTTAGCACTGCAAACAGCCGGCCTAAGTGCGCAATATTTTAACCGCATTCAAGTTGCATTTAAGTGAAGTCAACGAAAGCAGAGTGCTGTGCTCCGATGACAACGTTTGGGTGGTGAATGTCGCTATTACCGTTAAAGGGACACTCAATAGCGTTTTTGTCTATGGTGTCGAGGAAGTTGCAATTAAGATATGAGTTAATACGGCTTCAAAGCAGGTTCATTGGAATAAATAATGAGTTGAATGATTCATAGTACACGCATATGCAAATCGCACGCCTGAATGGTAATTTATCTAGGTTGTATTAATGTCGCTCGCAGTTTGGAGTAACTTACTGCACAACATACATTGTTTTTTCGAAAGCTTATTCTGACATTCTAAAACGGTTATGAATATTAAGGCACCGAATGAGGACTTCAAGTAGACGTAGATCCCTAGGAACGACAAACACCATGAAGGCAGTTCCCGCGTTATTAAGTTGCATGAGCGCCTATTGCTTAAAGCTCTTGAAATTTTATAACGTTTGCCACGCAACATAAAGTATGAATGAAGGAGTGCTTTTTATTAGTTGTGTACATACCCCAGATGTCATTGCCAGCAGTTTTCCTAATGTACACATTTCATGCAGTCGTTACAAAGTTCTTTAGCGTTACTCAGGCTCAAGCTACTGTTTAGCCGCGAAGGGCACGTTTATACTGTGCCACTTCGAAAAGTCCATTATGAAGCCTTGAAAAGAAGACGTGGCGTTGCATTATGCACCACTTTGTTCATTCCTACTGTGTAGCTAGACACAGAAGCAACAAGGAAAAAAAAAAAAAAGCTGTGTCAGCCCGAACTGTACATTTCTCCAACTGTGTTAGACTGGCAAACTCTTGAAGGGTAAGTTTACCAAACATTAGTACCTGACCTTGTGGTGGAGTCAGCGGATTTTAAAGCGGTTCCCAAACTTTGCCGCCAGCCTCTTTCGGTGCGCATTGGCACACGTGAGGTTTTTAGCAAGGCGTGACGCCATTGCTGACGCCCGCTCAAATGGCTAGCACTTTTGCACTTTTGTTTTCACTGTTTCTGCGGCGCGCCTGGCATTGCAGTCCTAAAAATGAACACCCTGGACGCCAAAAAGCCACGTTTATACAAATGGCCGAGTTGCAACAGTGTGAAGACTGTATTCACGAAGAACGCGTGGGTGCGCTGCGGCTCAGGGGTCGATGGGGCGCTGCTACAGCGAGCACGATCTGGTAGCGTCGTTGGGCGGAGTGTCAACACCTGAAGTGTATTTCTTACACCGTGAGAAAGACTACGTTGGTCTAACTTCCTCAGTCGTGCAGAGCGACAACTGTTTAAAGTTAGGCGTGCTAAAAGCCACAGCTCCAGCCTTTAGCTGTAGCGTCCATAATTTGGCCAAGAATGGATCGCAGCTGTTTAAAGGTGTACGCTGATGCTAGAGTTCTGGCAGATATCTCTCAAGTCTGTAGAAGTTTACATGAATGCCATTACAAGTTTATAAATGATTAAATTAAAACAAATGTCGACACTTACTCTGAAACTACTTCAAGTACGGGGAGTCATGACCATACTGGAGCATAGACGCCATCACGGGCACTACTATGACGCCTGGCCTTGCAAGTTTCTCCAACAAAATTCACGTGACCCCTGTGTTGACGTCATCCTCGCGTCCGGTCTTTCGCTGCTATATATGCTCGGCGCGCAAAGGGGGTGGAGCTTCGGCGAAACTTTAAACGACTATCCCGGCGATACTACACGTAAAACCGAGAAAATAACTTCATGAGTTCAATTATACTGTGGCAGCCTTCCCAGTCACCACAGATTTTCTATTTCCAAAGCCACTTCGGGGCGTGCGTTCTGCTAGAATAGAGTGTTCAGTATCGTGTAAGTTGCAGCACGCTGCACGCAACGAAATAGCGTGGTCGGACTACACATGCGTCGAATGCTATACGACAGCTTAGCGCGTGGCCCACCTTGCTATCTCGCAAACACGGGTATAATGTGAGAAACAGAGAGACGCCTTGAAGACGACAGCCATCGGCATCGGATCTACCAACGCGTCTTCCTGCACAGTTTGGTGTTATTGTTCCCAACAGGTACTTGTATTTGATTTATATTAAAGGGATAACGTTCAGGGCCCCGTGTCGCAGAAAATAATGCCTCGGCGTCGGGGGTGTTGCCCGGCCAAGAAAATCATCCCGAACCACGCTGACCACGCAGGCCCACCGCGTGGCGCAGAGGAGCTAGTGAACTAAACGAATTTCTCAAAATAAAATGCGTCAGCAAAATCGTAAAGTGCGACGTAACGACAACCTACAGACGGGATAGTGTCGGATTGTAATTTGAATATACGACAAAACATAACTCTCTAACGCCGAAGCTCAAACACAAGCCCCTTTTCCAGCATTTCTACCACTCATACAGCGGCGCGCCGCGGTTTCCTTCTTGCAAAAATACCATTCAGATGGCGCTCGCTTCCTCCGCAGCCAAGTAGTCTGTAAAGAGACAACCAGAAGTCACCAGAAAGAAAGTGAGAGTAATAGAGAGAGTGAATTGGCTGGAAAGAGTGGAAACGAAAAGGACCATGGAGATTTACAAGAAATAAAAGAAAGAAATTAGAAGGGAAAACATGTACGATAACACAAAGGACAGTGCCTTGCTATTTGAGGCTCGAGCCGTTTGCCTAAGGACCAAAACATACTCGATCCTCAAATAGCAAGGCACTGAGCTGGTTGCCTAAGGACCAAAACATATAGATTTAGGTGCACGTTAAAGAACCCCCGGTGGTCGAAATTTCCGGAGTCCCCCAGGGACGGCGTGCCTCATAATCATATATTGGTTTGAGAGGTATACAAAAGTGCTAAATAAAGAACATGTACAGTATACCTGAATAAATCAAGCAGGCTAGGTGAGTATTTGTCACCGCCCCGTTTCAAAGGGGATGCCATTAAATCATCAGCAGCAACAGCAACAGCTTACAACAGCGTTGCATGTAGGCTGCCTACGGCAGCCCTCATGTGCAGTCGATGTTGGAGAAAAAGAAAGCTGCAGTTGCCGGGAAGCCTCATAAGCAGCCAGGGATCTTTGAATGCTATCGCGTTCCACTCTTAAAGGAGAAGCTTAAGCATACTCCAATTTTTTAAAATTATAATGCTTCGACAGCAAAGTATTAGTGACAACTGGGCCTGTGACCAAGATCTTTTCAAGGTGTCTTGTCTCTTGAAACGAGAAGGGCTGCGTTAGCTTGACATGAGCTCCGATATTTTACAGCATGCGTGGTAAGCCATAGCGCGATGCCAGATCTCAAAGGCAACAAAACACGAATAAGTGCTTGTGCGATAGATGACGGCCCAGCTTAAAGTTTTGACAATCATCATCATTTGCTAAAAAGCAAAGTGCGATCGGTGCCACCATGCTCCGTATTGTGGGAATAATAAGGCAGCATTGGATTGGGTTGACATTTCGTGTCAAGTTTACTTGTATTTCGTGACATCTAGGTGATGTCACAAATGAAATAGAGCTCCGATGCTGTCTCTTTTCTAAAAGAAAAAACAAGGTGGCGCCGTACTGATAGCGTTAGCAGTGCGGCGCTAGCTAACGTTAACCGCAAGCATATTACGCTAACTAAAATTATCCAATATGAGTTGGAGCTATTTGTGAAGTGTGATTTCGCCGTCAAAACATTCGCATGCGCAGTTAAAGCTCTGAGCCCATAGCAGGCTCAAAACGGGGCCACAGCACTTGTTTAAAGCAAGTATCGGAGCGGTCACGCACACCCTATAGAAAAATTATAACGTCCGAGTACACACATGCAGAGTGCAGAGTAAAATTAGGACATGGTGAAGCGCACAAGGACGTCAAAGCAAAGGCTTCTGCACAATTCAAAGAAGACCGGGAAGAAATATATTATCGTTTCCTTTCCTTCATATATGTGAACTTTTGAGCCATGTAGAGCTATATGGATGTAAGGTTTGGAAATGCCGGAAAAAGTGAGGAAGCAAGTGTAATGACAAAAAAGAGGACCGGTCGCGGAGGGTTTTGGGGGGCAAAGGAGGTTGTTTGGGTGCAGTTGACAATGCTCCCAACAGAGACTTCTAACGTTAACCTCACTTATAAAATAACCGCAGACTATTGCTTATTATTTCTGATTGGCGCTAAGCCAGACATTTGGCTCGAGTTTCTTTTTGTTTAAGCATTACAATTCTTTTATTTTTTTTGGACTATCCTCGAGAATAAAAAATGGGAAAGCCTTGCGAACCATTCGAAAACACGGTAGAAAAAAAGGAATGCAGCTTGCACTAGTGGTGCAAGGGTGGAGCAAACAGCGGAGCTTGTGATCGGAGAAGCTACAGCCAGGGCCGCTATCCCGTCGACGCTGGATACTCAAACGCAGACTCTCGCGTTCTCATTCTCGAAACTCGGGATCTTCGACTCGACGACGTCTCTTCTCGACTGCAGCTTTGGTATGGTATTCCGGACCGGCTCACCGCCAACTCGATTCAAGACGTGGCCTGGCAAAGCGTTGACATGACTAGGCGAAGCGAGGCACATGTGGTTGCTAGGCGACGCGAAGTGACGTCATGGCTAGACGGAGCACGTGCGCGGTCGTAGCAGCTGGGCGCGGCAGTCAAGCGAGGCGCAGCTGTGAAAAGTGGTTGCTAGGCAACGCACGGTGACGCCATCGCCAGGTGCAGTTTCTAGTCTACGCTATTGGGGCCAACCTCCGGCTTATAAACAGCTCCACTGTAAAAAATAAAAATTACACCATCTTCCCATTGGGGAACCCTGAGTAGTCTGCGAAGCAGCCATGGGGTCGACTCAAGTTCCCATTAGTTTTCAGTTCGTTGTTTCCGTTAGGTTGAGGTACGTAGCTACCGGCTTCTCGAGCCCGAAGTTGGGGATCGGCCTGTCGCCGCTGCCGTTTCGTGGCAGCAGTTCGAGCCCTCTTAAGACTCCGGAGCGCTGTCCACGGCGCTGACACTGGCGTTGACGCTGGCGCTGTCCGTGGCACTCATCGTGGCGTTGCGGGAGGAGAATGAGAGGAGCGGAGCGCGCGTCATTATACCGCAAGCTACAGTGGCGCCCGCCAGCGGAGTACGCAGCGCCTACCGTCGCGCCTCTAACCTAAGCTGCTTCGCATTATCGCGCGCGGAGCGGCAGGTGTTGCCATTCGTTGCGCAATCCGGAGAGGAAAGGAGGAATGCCGAGAGAGAGGAGATGAGACAAGGAGAGGAGGGGGAGGAGGATGCGGAGGGCGGGTGTGGACGCCGCACGGCGGAGGGAGGGACATAGTCCCGAGCATAAGATGCTTCGCATCTAAAAAGCGCGACTGCAATCTTGGCATATGAGAAGAGAGGTTCTCCGTTAGGCACTGGGCGAGCCCTTTTATACCGCTCCGCAGGCTTATACAACATAAGACACCACGAGACAAACGCTGAACAAGGAAGCCACCGGAGGCAATCTATCCTATACTGCACTTTCCGTTTCCCCATTTCTTCGCTTTATCTCCAGTGCTAACATGAAAGGCCGGGTGGATGGCAGACCGGGTATACGGTTCGTGATCAGTTACAGGAAGTGAAGGAAGCTGTCGCGCTTCTGTCTGCTGTTGCTCGTGCCTCGTCAAACACAAACAGATTGTTTACCATCAAAACGAGAGGACGCTGGTAATAAAGTGGCTGTTCTTCAAAAGGACCTAGGCGGAATGATTTCACTGGATTGTCCATTTGCTTTCTGCGCGCCACTGGCTACTCTTTATTTTAGCTGCGTCAGCATTCTTCGTCTTGTGTGGTCGTTTGTGCAGTTTCTTTGCTTCGTCGAGGAAGTCGAGTCAAACCTTGTGGGGCTCTCAGTCTTTCTGCGTGAGGTGGACAAAGAGGCTGAGGATAAACCATGCTGTTGTTTTATGAAACAACCTTACAAGCGAGATTGAGGGAGAGGAAATGAAAATAACCGTCAAGAGATAATACCGTAAAGGTCATACAGGGTAGATTTGGCGCGCATATCATCATCATCATCATCATCATCATCAGCCTATATTTTATCTCCACTGCAGGACGAAGGCCTCTCCCTGCGATATCCAATTACCCCTGCCTTGCGCTAGCGTATTCCAACTTGCGCCTGCAAATTTCTAACTTCATCCTCCCATCTGGTTTTCTGCCGACCTCGACTGCGCTTCCCTTCTCTTGGTATCCATTTTGTAACCCTAATGGTCCACCGGTTATCCATCCTACGCATTACATGGCCTGCCCAGCTCCATTTCTTCCGCTTAATGTCAACTAGAATATCGGCTATCCCCGTTTGTTCTCTGATCCACACCGCTCTCTTCCTGTCTCTTAACGTTAGTCCTAAGATTTTTCGTTCCATCGCTCTTTGTGCGGTCCTTAACTTGTTCTCGAGCTTCCTTCTTAACCTCCAAGTTTCTGCCCCATATGTTAGCACCGGTAGAATGCATTGATTGTACACTTTTCTTTTCAACGAGAGTGGTAAGCTCCCAGTCAGGATTTGGTAATGCCTGCCGTATGCACTCCAACCCAATTTTATTCTTCTGTAAATTTCTTTCGCGCATATAATAACTGCTAATAATTTAGCTCTCTTTGCTCTCGGACTTGCAGAACGCGGCTTTCAGTTACAAACAAAAAAGTTTTCGACATTACTGGGTTTGTTACGTGCGTTTTGAAGGAAGTATCGAAGGGCTGGAACTGTTCAGTCGGGCGGATAAATATACCTAATAAGCTGAAGTAATTGTCGGGCACCAGTATAACTGCAAAACTTAAAACCAGGATTTCATTACCGAGAAGACAACCGGTATTATGGTGGATTAATTTTGATGCCATAAATGATGATACTCCCTTGTTGGTGTCAGAAATACCTCTCTAGCTTTGTGGTGGGGAGGGGGGTGAGAAAGGTAGGAGGGCAAGTGATCTATATGGAATCAACGAAAATTTTATTTCCAAGCAATTGCAATGCGGCTTCTCTGACCTTAATCGGGATTACCAAACAGTTCATTGCGGAGAAAATTTACTTGTGAGTCGCTGGGAAACACAACCTTAACAATTATTATGTTTCGTTATGTTTGCAATTATTGTAGCCTCGGATTATATACTATTTCAGAATCCTTCACAAATTTACGAATTTCTTATCGCTAAACGCTGCTTCTACACGAATTGACGTCTCTCCTAAACAAGTTAATTTGCATCCCAATGGCGCTGATGTTTCTGCAAAACAAAATTGTAAATTGCATACCTTGAAATTACGCTTTTGGTACGAAAGTTGCCTCTGAACGTCAAGTTGCCTTTCGACGTTTATGTATCGAGTCCCGGCTGCGGCGGCTGGATTTCGATGGAGGCTAAATGCAAGAACGCCCGTGTCCCCTGCATTGGGGGAACATGAAAGATCCCCAGGTGGACAAAATTAATTCGGAGTCCCCCACTACAGCGTGCCTCATAATCAAGTCGTGGTTTTGGCACTTAAAACGCCAGAATTCAATTTTACGTTTATCTATTTCATTGACATGCTTTTATTGCCTACCTCTGCCTGAGAATATATATATATACGTAGCCTAAAGAAATTATTGGACTCGAGTACACGTGGCATTATAAGTTGTCATGCTATTCGGCGCCGCCAATCAACCCCCTCTGATATCATGCCTAGCTCGCTACCACGTGAAATAATACATGCTACGTATACTTTTAAATACAACATAGATACACACAATGCATGTTCGCCTACCATATAAGAATCAAAGGACTTGAGGTTCAAACTGCTAAAACAGGTGCGCTTTTTTTTTCGACTAACAAAAATAACGTTTCGGGTCGTTGATAAAAATATGTTAATTCAAGCATGTTCTACAGGCCCAGATTTATCCTTACTCATGCCGTAATTATCGTATATTGCCCAAGCAGTGTTAAACTACAACACTGAAACAGCTTCTGTGTATTGATACGTTAACGTATCATTAAAGCATGTCCAAAATGAATCCTAATGTTGCAACTTTTTTCACACATCCGTGTTTAACGTGTTGTCTTTTTGGAATGAGCTAGTCCACGACAGCTTCGTGACTCGAAAAATAGAAGACTCATTATGAACATTCCTGAGCTCAAATATCTATACATTGCTGCAAGATTTCCCACTTCCACAATACTACAACACATGAGCGAAACAGACGTGCGACTCACTGCTTAGAAAAAATTTATTCTCCTGGACTACAAAACGTTGATGTGAACACGCAGCAAACAATGAGAGAAATCTAAGATAGTCCATATGGCTCGTGGGCAGCGTACGTCATTTTTTTATCTGCCAGAACAACGGAGCAGCTCGCCGCGGTGCATGCGATGATTAAACACGGAGAGACAGCCATTGCAAACATTGTCACAGAGACAGATCGCACGAAAAATAGCCTTACTCTGACTACACTACGAGCTCAAACAGTCAGAATGTAGTGAGAAACGAACACAATAGGTGTGACACTCGTGTGCACACACGCTATAGATTCAGAGCTGGAATCTCGTTTGTCCGTCCAAATAAAAACGACCAAAAAAGAAAAAAAAGGCCGCCTAAAACAAACCCCTTTTTTTCTGCAGACGTGTACCACTCGGTAGGACGTGTTTGCCGAGCTACTGAAGCGCATTAGCCTGGCTGACGAAGACAGAGTAAGTCGCTTAAGGACGCAGTTTCTTGCTGGATCGTCCTTTCTTTGTCTGCCGTCAGTCCGTAAAGCGTGTACAAAAAAATGTCGCAGCTTCGCCCCGAAAGGCGAAGCATCGATTGCGATAGCAAATTAGTAGAGAGCTATTCGGAGTAGGGATAGTAGTTTTATCGGCTGCATAAACTTGGACACATTGGCTTACTAACTGAATTAACAATCGTGGTGTCAGCGCGCACAAGCAAACATGAATAGATCACACTGAATGACCGCAGCCAACGACTGTCAAAACGCTGGCAGCAAGCGCAGGTTCGCGCGGTCTATCGCTTCAACGGAAACTGAACGGCGAATGCACAGCGCATACAAGGTCAGAGCCGTGTGGAGATAAGAGACGGTGCGGGCGACCGCCGGGCAGAGAAGAAGTTGTTGGCAGAGGAGAAGCTGCCCCCCCCCTCCCCCCTCTTCCCGTTTCTTGCTTTCGCGTGGGAGATTGAGTGGCAAGATACGCCTTTGGTGCCGGAGCACAGCGCCGCCCCGCCTCCCTCCCTCCCATACCCCCACGGCCTTTCGCGTTTGCTTTCCGCCGGGCGTTCGCCCTCCGTGATTGCGCGCGTCCCCCGCGCGCTTTCGCTCGCGCATACGGCGTGCGGCGACGATTTTATCGCCCTTGGAATATATACGGAACCTCACGGCGACGGCGGCGATGACGGCGACGCCGACGACAGAAATCCGGTTGAAGTGTCCATATAATTGCTATCGCAATAAAAACCTCGCTGAACGATGACGTCCCCGCGCGTTGCCTAATAACCGCCAAGCGGAACAGCGTGTGCTTCGCATCCTCTTTAGGGCCCTACTCCTCTCCGTGCCGTGCACATGCTGCTTTGGCATGGGAGGTTAAGGAGAGGAAAGGAGAGCATGCGCGCGGCGCGCCCTATGATCGGGAGAGAGAATGCGAAAATTAGAGCGAAAAAAACTGTCAGCCCTTCCAGAGATAGGAAGACCAGCGAAGCTGTACTATAGTGGGAATTATGTATTTCCAATTATGACTATTAAGATGTGATGGTGTAATTGGTTATTTCAACTATTAAAGAATGAGGAATATATATGATCCGGCAGCTTTCATTTATTTGGTGACCACAGGGACCATGACCTTATGGTCGCTACGGTACACCGCCATAGGGTGTACGGCAAAGGTGGCACGTTCTTGCTAAACACGTCACCAACGCCGCGCGCGTTCGGTGCGGACGCGGGCAACACGCCACCACCGTAGACAACAGTTCTGCGCGTTGTTTGTGTGGCCGCACACAACCGGCTGTCAAAATGCTGGACGTGAGCAAGCGCACCAGAGCAGCGGGCGAAGGTTCATGCTGGTCTATCGCTTCAACGAAAACTGAGCGGCGAAAGCACAGCGCATACAAAGGTAGGAGCCGTGTTGCACATCGCTTTAAGATACGGTCCGCGCGACCGCCTGGCGCCGTGTAAAGTGCAAGTTTCTCACAGAACAGAAACCACAAACCCTAACTCCCGCGCTTCCTACCCGCTGTCCTCCTTTCGCGTGGGAGATTAAGTCGCCTGTTCCCCGTCACTCGTTGTGTTGTTCCTCCGAACGAATGGCACGCGGCCGGGCCATGGCGAGTCGTAAGGGCAACTGATAAGAGCGCTAGCGCGATGTCTACGTGACGGAACGGCTAAACGCCGTTGTCGACACTGCTAGGGGAGAGGCGGGCGAGAGCCCAGAGAGAGTCCGCGCACAGGCGGCAGAGGCCGGCAGGGCTGCGCGCATGCGCCGCAGTGGGAGAGCGGCACGCATAGTAGTAGTAGTAGTAGTAGTAGTAGAGGTTGAGGAAAAGAGAAAAGATGCATGTTTCTGCAGCCCTTATAGGGAGCACGGGTCAGCATCTGAGGGGTGGGGAAAGGGGGATAGAAAGTAGGAAAAGTGGAAGAAGGGGAGGGAGAGGGTAGTCGTCATCATCTCGGGCAGGGTGCCGCTCACGCACAGTCTAGGGTGCCTCGATGCCCTCTTCGCCAACCGCTACCCTTCTACTGGGAAGTCGCGTTTGCTCGGCCGTGCGTTCGCTCCCTGTGAAAGCGCGCGTCCTTTGCCCTCGCGCGCTTTCACTCGCACATACAGCATACAGCCAATTAAAGTTTTTTTCTACATCCGGACGCGACCATCGAACGGTGAGCCCTTAACAGCTTCGCTGTAAAAGAGACAGAAATTGTAGCAGCACCAAACAGGCAACGCGCAGAGCTGCTGCCGACGCCGTCCGCGTTTCCCCGTTTCCCCGCGTTCGCGCCGAACGCGCGCGGTGTCCGTGAGTGCAGCAGGTGCCTCTGGCGGTGGCTCGGCAGGTTTCGACCAGCCACGCCTCGGCAAGTGTGGAGGCGCAGCTGTGTCACCGTGCTGTCTCGTGAATCTGTGTGCCTGACATGTCTGTGTGTGCACGTCTGTGTGTGTGGCAGCACTGCATTGCCTAGCAAAAAGTTGTGTGATGTGTGTGTGTGCGCTGTGTGTGTGTGTGTGCACATGTGGGTGTTCGTGCGTGTGTGTGTGTGTGTGTGTGTGTGCTATTTACTCAGTTATTGGCTCTCTCATCACTCGCTATTTCTCTTCCTGATGGTTAGTCCCACCGAAGTAAGGGACTTCACATTAATTTTGACCACCTAAACTTCTTTGGTGTGCACTCAATGCTAAATACACGAGCGTTTTTGCACTTCGCCTTCACCCAAATGCAGCTACGATGACCGGAGAAATACTGTTACACATCAAGAATATATAGCGCACGCATGCTCCACCTAACGTTAGCCAAACTGTCGAACGAAAAAGAAAAGCTTGAAAAAATATATACGGTGCAAGGTAACATAAAACGTACGGCGTTCGGTCATCAGCGTTGCAGCCATCGAACAGAGTAGGTCCTAGAATAATATCTTTCACTGTGTATTTGTACTCATCGTTTGTTGAAAAGCTTGGCTATGATTATCTGGGACACCCTGTATGTTTTTTAGATGCGAGAGCATCTTATGCTCGGGGCAGTGTCCGTTCTGCGGCGTCCGCACCCATACTGCGCATTCGCAACTCTCCCTCATTCTCCTCTCCTACGCAGGTGTGCGCTCTCCTCCCCTCTCCCCCTCTCCGCCACAGGTGCGGCGCAGCAAATCATTGCATATAACTCTTCTCACTCTCACTCTCTCCTCTCTCTCTCTCTAAGGGTACGCCGGTAGGCGGCGCAAGTGTCGCGGCGCAGTATAAAGCGCGCGTTCGCTGTGCTTCCGTCATTCTCTCTCTGTGCAACGATGTGCGAAACGCCATGAACAACGTCAACGTCGGCGCTAGTTGCAGCGGCAGCGCCACCGCCGCGGAGCAGAGGAAGGCTGAAGCCTGAACGTAAACGTCAGCGTCGGCAAGCGGACCCTGAACTTCGGGATCGTCTTCAAGATACCGCGCGCACCGATGCTAGGAATCACGTACTATCTCTAAATAAAGAGGCAACAACCCCGTACAAACGTCTCCTCTCTTCTCAATACATTCTCTCACTCTAACTTTCATTGGGTTGTGTTGCCAAATGAAACGAAACGGAAACTGGATGCGCACACCCCGCGATGCTTTCGCATCCCACCATGGTTGCCCGTAGGGTGAGATGATGTGATTTTTTTTATTTGCGCTTTCGGAGGAAACATAGTCGGGAAACGTCTTGAGCTTGTAAAGGGAAACGCGATCGCCTTTGGTAATCACCTATCCTTTCCCTTGGTGTCCGCGACTACCTTAAACTCTAGTCGACTCCTATTAACCTTACTTTCTCTTATATCGATCCACTTTCGAAATAGACCATGCTTTAAGCACTAAATAGAACGCACACACGTACTTAAGCGTGTTTTATTATAAGAAATAGCTTTTATGCGTGCATATTCCTGTGCTGCAACGCTGCTTATTCGAACTAAATGGGACCTGAGAGTTACTGTGTTGCAGTTTGGTTTATTGGTTTCACTACCGTTCGTACAAGCAGTCATGACTTTCTGTGGTAATTGTGCTGGACGTGACATACACTGCGTGTAAACTTTCTGTAAAACAGCGCGTCAACGGGCATCCAACTTTTATTTACTTTTATTGAATAATATTTGTTTGCTTGTTTTTTTATTTATTCATTGGAGCTGGCTTAAATTCTACATTTCATGTTTTAGTAGGTGACAAGTGGTATTACGCATAATTGCAAATTCTCCTACACAGGCATATAATAAAAAACGACGGCCGAATTAACATAGGTCGACTGCCGCAATTAACTGATGTGCTTCAGTCGAGTACATTATTTTGTGTCTGTTCCCTTATTTAACTATAGGAAGCACCATAGGTTGCATCATCGATGATGCCAATTGCAAAAATTTTGCATTTCTACTTATTTCATCCTTGAAATATTTTCACTCTAGTTACTTTAATTTTTGTTCTCCTCCTACACTTGCATTCTAAATGCTAGCGTTTCTGCTTATGTTAAGTAAATTTTCCTTGCTTGTATTGCCACGAGGCATAACGTGAGTATGAAACAAAATATAAATATTCCTGTTCAGTTCGCTGCTTCATCCACAGGGTATGATATTCCTGCGTAAATTTTAATTTTTACGGCGTCTCTTAGGCTAGACCATTTTACTACACGCATCGCCTATGTAAAAGATGAATAGTAAGGTTAAGAAAAAAAACAGTCCACAATATTAAGGCGACCGTAAGGTTAGGAATGGTGTGCTTATTTTCTCGATAGATTTTATCGCGTCATAAACATGGAATTTAATTTTCTTCTACTAGTATAGTAGCATATTTGGCCATGTCGGAGCTTGTAAAGGAAAGTTTAACACATAACGTGGTAACAAGGTAAACGTCAACTAACTGACATGCTTCGCCGTTTGCAGGAGAAATCACCCAGAGTCGATCGCGCTTCATCACGGCTTTTTCTTGATTCGGACGTCACACCAGGCTTTCTTTTTTTTTTCATGTCGTGACGCGTTACACTCGGGCCTTGGTACAGATGAGAAGAACAAAAATTGGAGCCGCACGTCGACTACCCGGGAAAACAGCGCATCTGGACACAATTCCAAGTATAAAATTGGCGTATATCTAAAGCGAAGCTTGCAATGTACACGATTAGCTTTTTACGACAAGTATAGGCGTGGATCGCTACCCAGTAACGAGATAGAACCTACATGCTGTAATGAGATCGAGCGCAGAAATAGCGCAAGTGTCAGATCACCACAGCTGTTATGCTTCGCCCTCACCCATTTTGAACTTTGAAAAGTACAGGTCTGGCCTGGATAAATGCAATAAACAATGAGCTGTGATTAGCGGCTCCAAAAGAATTTCCGAGTCTATAAAGCTGTGGCCTGTAATACAGAGATATAGCATTATAACAAGTTAAGTACCACGGAAAGAGCGATGGAACGAAAAAGGCTAGGCCTCACGTTAAGAGACAAGAAGAGAGAGCAGTGTGGATCAGAGCGCAAACGGGGATAGCCGATATTCTAGTTGACATTAGGAGAAAAAAAATGGAGCTGAACAGGCCATGTACTGCGTAGGTTAGGTAATCGGTGGACCATTAAAGTTACTGAATGGGTGCCAAGGTAAGGGAAGTGCAGTAGAGGACGGCAGAAAATTAGGTGAGGTGATGAAGTTAGGAAATTTGCAGGCGCAAGTTGCGATCGGCTATCGCAAGACAGGGGGAAATGGAGATTACAAGAAGGAGCCTTCCTCCTGCAGTGTACGTGAAAGTAGTCTGAAGATGATGATGATGATAACTATTTTATGGCTGGCGAAGGTAGATCTTGCCATGTTCAAGATAAAAAAAGCAAGTAAATTCTTGTCTACCTGCTCGCGCGCGCGCTCCGCTCGCGCTGTCTTGGCGCTCCTTTGTCATCGTCGGCGCATCGGCAAATCGGCGCAGCCACATAGCCCGCCACCGTCGAGACAGACGCCCATGCGGTCACAAGTCCGGCGTACGTCTCTTTTTTTTTCTTTTTTTTTTTTTTGGGGGGGGGGGGGGGGTTGCAAACTCGGTTGGGACATTCTGATGAGCGGAGGGTGGAGACGGCTGGTTGGGGTTGGAGGGGGGGGGGCGGGAAGGGTGTAGCATGTAACAGTCTGCGGTAACTACAACTCGTCAGCATCCTGGCATCGGTAACAAGTCGTCAGTCGTTAGTAAGTCGGGGAATCGACGGGAATCCTGGAGGGCGACTCTATAGAACCAGCGTAAAGGGTTTAGCCGTCGGCAGAGCCAGTTCACAGGCCAAGTGGAGAGAAATGGCCAGCATGACAACGTACAGCTACCCGCGCTGGCAAACGATATCTGCGCGATTTGGCCGGATGTGAACAGTACTGGAGGAAAGGACAGCACATAATGCTTGGCATGAAAGTTGAGCGCAATCTCGTGGGCAACTTGCTGGCGGCGTGCACTAACGCAACGCGGTACTGACATCGTCGTCTAAGTTGCACATTACCTTCGCATCGAGCGCGAGCAGCAGACCCACGAATGCAGACCCAGAAAGCGGTGGTTCCTGTGACGTCGTCGACAGAAAAGGGGGAGCTTCGGACTGCTGCAGAGATCGCCGGAAGGAAGGGTAAGCAGGTAGGCAGCGCGAAAGGAGAGCTACAGGGGTCGACACACGTTGGCTGCAACTAGTATTAGAGCACGCACGCGGTGGATAGCAAGAAGGCACGAGCCGCGCGAGTAGCCGGGGAGAACAGGGCTGCGCGTGCACTAGACAGTAAGGGTCTGCAGTCGCGCTGCGCATAGAGCGGTGCGGCCGTGCGTGCATCCGTGGGATGCCGGCGCAGAGGTATACTTGACCGCGAAAGCCAGAAGGCGGACGAACGGTGGCCTCGGCGACAGCAGGCTTTTGTGGCAGTGCTGCTGGCACGGGGTGGTACAGAATTATCGCGGCTGACACGCGCAGCATCGACCTGGACGCCGTGGTAAAGGTTACATCCTGCTAGTGTGGTCAGCGGTGTTTGGAGTGGTTCCGTGGTGCTAGAACCTGGCGAACTGGGTGAAGGCTGTACCTTTTCGGAAATTATGCTTTTCGGTTCAGGAGCGCCTGAACACGACCGCCCGAAGAGCATACTATGCTTGCGGTCGCGGAGGAGGGACATCAAAGCGCAGAAGCAGGTTGGAGCACGGCGATCGGGATGAGGTATTTTCCTTTGGCGAACTGGTGCCGTGGAGGTAGATACACGGCTACAGCGTGAGAAGCCTGATGGTACGGGTTCCAGCCAAGAACTTGGAGCAACTGTGGTGGTTCCAGAATGCAGTGCACCAAGGTTTCTTCACAAAAAAGGTTATTACAGCGCCATACTTATACAGGGCACCAGGGACTCGGTTGACTCCGTGCTTGGTGAGTGCGCAGTGAAATCTTCTGGACCACGTTGTTCCGTGGTCTGGTGTCACCAGTTTCGAGGAGGAGATGCTGTCACGTCGAAGTACAAGAACCAACTAACTTTCTTCTACCTGCTCTAGCTGTACGGAACACTTCGTCGTCGTCAGCGCATCGGCACATCGGCGCTGCCACAACGTTCAAAGTACAATATTAAACTTAAAGTCAAAATTTTACAGAAGTGCAAGAAGTCAGCGAGCCATAGGAAAAATCTGGATTAGTCCGCTGTACTCGCCTTGAAGTTACGTTGCAATTTATCGAAATACAGTTTGTACCTCAGTCCTGAACACATTTTTTTTCGTTAGTATATACCCCAATTCAGATGCAATTCGTATTTATGGTTACCTATACCTTAGTTATTATGAAGTCTCGGAATTCCACATAAACCCCTTTCCTAATAACAATCGCTAAGCTTCATATGCTCATGAAAAGGAATATGCTCGGAATCACATAAGCATTGTTATCATTGAATTTGACGAGGAAGTAATACAAATCAGCCCACGTAGCGTCGAATAGCACTTCAAATCAACGTTCAGTATACGCAGAAACGTACTCGTGGCGTCAGTCAACAACAGAATGAGACAAAAGCCAGGTGTATTCCGCGTACATATAGTAAGATCAATACCCCCGCTCATGCTGCCACGACCCAAGAATTCGACAAAAAATGACAGAAGTGATCCACCCCATCATTATACAATGGAGCTATATGTGCACTCTATAGAGATGTCTAGTGTTTCGGAGACAACTGCAGAGAATCGAACAATCGCATTGACGGAACAGTCACAGTCAAAACGGAAAGAAAGCAATGAACAACGACCAAGTAACGAAAAAATCGAGACAGACGCGTTCGCATCCTCGCGCGCACGCCCGACACGGTGCCTGCGTGTGGGCTTAACATCGCGCGAACTCGTAAATGAAGACGGGTTCTATAGGAAAGAAAGAAAGCGAATAACGCCGCCGTAGTCTTACAAGCTGGTCGTAGAGATTCGATGTCGTCTCCTTGGAATTTTCTACGGCGTCTTCAAGAGTATGATTCCCGGTGAAAACAACAATGGCATTTACGGGCGAAGACGACACACGTTTCCCAGATGCGACACTCGAGGGGCCCGCGCACAACGCGCACTGCAAGACGGAAGCCGAAGTAAATCCGAAAATGCACTCGCGATCCACCATTTACTTTTCCTGTCTGTTTTAAAATAAAACTGAGGAACGTATTTTATTTTATGCCTCCATAGCTGGCTCTGTCTAGCGTAGAGCCCTATGAATGCGCCCGTCAATTCAAAGCTATTCTTTCACTCGCTAAACATTTATTTCGATGTGTTTTTCAACGTAGAAGACCTGTGTTTTTCTTTATGCTTCCCTCAAAGAGTAAAATATGCATGTTCAGATCGCTTCCTCTTCGTACAACGGCATAGAAAAAAGATGAGGCTCGCTTTAAAGCGCGCTGCAACCTCGGCGCTACCCAAGGAAACCGGAAAAACCAACCCTTGTGCAACGCTTTGCATAATGCACGAAAATTTGGAGAGGGGTATTCAGCACTTACTTTGAAAGCACATATTCCAGCCTACACCCTTCAAACTTTCAGTACCCCTCACCCATAAGGTGGCCCCAATTCGCCAATGCTGCCTGGCTCGCTCTGCTGCTAAGACTTCCAAACAACACGCAGCACGCATGCATACGATTCTCGAGTGTTTTGCACGAAGCCGGTAAAAACCACTGCAATGTCGAAGTCGCACAATGACGCCACACTGCAGACATGGCTCAGCGAGGCTCGGTGCGTTTGGAAGCGCTGAGAGTCGCAAAGAATACGAACGTAATAAACTGGAATGCGTTTAGCCTCTAGTTGACGTCGATGAAAGACAAATTCTTACTCGGTGAGTTGGAATTTCGGATTCATCACTCTTATCATTTATTGTGAAAGCCGCGCTGGAGCGACAATGTTTGAGTGACGGGAGCCAGAGGTTCAATCACCTTCCAAATTTTTGTCAACAGTTATCGTGCTAATCGTCATCAATATTAGCATAATCATCATCATCATCATCATCATCATCATTATCACTTGCGCTGTGGTGCAGTTGCACATACTAAGGGGCCCCTTTGGCACTCGATATTTAGAAAGCACTATCTTGGGATTGGCCCAGGCAATAGGTTAAAAACACAGATACCCCATCAGGATGGTCAAGTCAGCGATTTTTCCCTATATTTAGCAACTTTCTTGTCTGGCACGTTTCCCCTGGCACGTTTTCCGGGATCGACAATCGTGACGTCGATGAGTGGCTCCTCATGTAAAAAAACACCGCATATCCACGGGGTGAATGATGATGAGTGGGCGAAGCTCCGGAGGGAATCATCGGTAAACCGTGAATCTTCCGTGTAATTCGCCCAGTCTCGCCGCGCTAAATCGAACGATTGACTTACACCAATGACACGCGCCATATGTGACGTCATTCCTATTTTATAACAGCGCCCTTCATTATAATTGCACCATCTCCCGTTTAAGGGGACGCTAGCACAAACGCGTTAGAAACGTGCAGTACTCTAAGGGGAAGAGGCCACAGCGTCTTACGCAGCCGTTTACACATGCCGGAACGTGCACCGCGTTTGCCGACGCCATCAGCGTTTATGAATACGGGGGTAAGGCGGAGAGGCCACAGCGTCTTACACCAGCTTCTTGCACGGGCCGTAACGCGCTAGCACAAACGCGTTAGAAACGCGCAGTCTTTCGTTAATGTTGGATATTTATTGCCATCGTGGTGCGCCTGTCCATGTGCGCTTCGTGGCGTAGTGGTTAGCGCCACGCGTTCAGAAGCGAGGGGTCCCTGGTTCGATTCCGCTACGGCCACAACTCTCGGAATTTTTTTTTCTCATAAAAGTAGACGTGGCTACCTACTACGACGACTACTACTACTACTACAGAGGAGGGACAGACCCACACCCTAAGGAGCTCCGCCCCTAAAACTTGTCAGCGCCCATAACAGGTGGAATCCAACTGTTATGCTGGCCAACATAATTTTCTACCTGCAAGGCACGACACGGGTCTGTTTTCGAAACCACGAGAAAGAATTGACTAGCTGGGAGCAATGCAAGCAAAAGCTCCGCAAGTTATTCGGCAAGCCTGTTGGCCGTCAGCGAGCTGCGCAAAGGGAACTTGGTCCTCGCGTACAAGACGTCGACCGAATCATACCTGACATAGATCCAGGCAGTTCTCACCCTTTGCCGCAAGGTTGACGAGCGGATGTCAGAAGAAGACAAAGTGAATGCCGTACGGAAAGGCATAGTGGACGACGCTTTTAATATTTTGGTATATAAGATTTTTTCCACCATCGACGACGTCTTTATGAATGTCGACACTTGGAAGGAGCAAACAGTCGTCGCATCGCACACCAGTTCACACGCTTTCCAAATACAGCTGCTACGTCGTCGTGCGAGGATCTTCACTCTTCGCATCAGCCGACAACGTCCGAGAGTCTCATTCGTGTCGTTCAGCGAGGGATCGAATACGCGGCACCGGTTGGCTTCCAGAACTATGCTAGCGATTCTTGACTGACAATTTACCTCGTGCAGTCTGTCGTACGCGAAGAGTTGGCGAACCTTGGCATTCAGTCTGTCTGTTCCGTCAACCGATGGGATACCTACGCCTTTCCTACGAACCCTTCTTCGCGACGCCTGTACCCCTCTCTGCCTTTTTGCAACCCAGCGGAATGGCGAACATCCGCTGACAGGCCGATTTGCTTCAACTGCCGACGCGTTGGCCACATTTCCCGTCCCTACCGCAATACCTGGACGTCATCGCAATATCAGTCTGCGTCGCCACCTTACCGCCACTCTCCAGATACTCGTTCACCATCGTAGGATTCCACAGAGCCATACTATTCTACCCAAGCTTCCGCATCTACACGGCAGAGTCGTTAACCCTCACCACGACGTTCCCTGTCTCGCTCACCCACAATTCGCCGTTCTCCGTCCCCCATGTACCGCCGCTCTACAGGAAATTGACGGGTGCAGCTCCGAGGGGTGACTCCGCTGGAACGACCCGGACTGCAATACCTCTACTGACCTTACGAACGGATAGGAATTTACTTGATGTGTATGTGATGGTGTCCCTGTTACTGCTCTTCTTGATACCGGTGCGCACATCTCGGTGATGAGCGACCAGCTTCGTCGACGGTTCACTAAAGTGCTGACACCTGCGGCGTCCTATTTTGTGCGAGTCGCTGGTGGAAGAACACTGGTCAGAATATGAATGTGTGCCGCACGTGTGGGCGTCGCTGGCCGCCAAACATCTGTATTATTTACTGGTATTCAAGAGTGTCCCCATGAGTTATTCTAGGCCTTGATTTTCTATCCGCTCACGCCGCACTTATCGACTGCTCCGCTGGACTTGTTCAACTCGATTTGCCTTGCCTCCAGCTACATTCGAACGCATGATGGACAGACTCCTGCATGGCTGAAATGGTCCATCTGTCTTTCTTACTTAGACGTCGTCATCGTTTTTGCTCCTACATTTGCCACGCACCAGGAGCGCCTCTCGCTCGTTCTTTCTGCTTTTCGCACTGCTGGCGTTCAACTTAGGTCATCTAAATGCCACTTCGGCCGTCGACAAATTGTTATCCTCGGTTATCTTGTTGACTCATCTGCGCCCAGACCCGGATAAAGTTCGTGCCGTACGGAAGTTTCCGTGCCAACCTGTACTAATGATGTCCGGAGCTTCGTGGGTTTGTACTCATACTTTCGCCTCTTCGTGCACAATTTTGCGGAAGTCGCCCGTCCTCTTACTAGTCTTCTGAAGGCAGACCTTTCCTCTTCTTGAGGCCCTGCGCAGGCAACCGCCTTCTCCAAGCTTATCTCCCTCCTGACGTCTCCACCCATCCTGGCGCACTTCGACCCGTCTTCTCCAACAGAATTCCGCACTGATGCGAGTGGTCATGCAATCGGTGCCATTTTATGCCAACATCAGCGAGGTCACGACCGCGTGATTCAATACGCCTGCCGTCTGCTTTCTCCCGCTGAGCGGAATTATTCCATCACCTAACGTGAGTGTCTTGCGCTTGTCTGGGCAGTGGCGAACTTTCGCCCTTACCTATATTGTCGGCCATTTAAAGTCACCACAGACCACCATGCACTCTGCTGGCTTTCGTCCCTGAAAGACCCTACCGTATTTACAATATGTACATGATTGACAGGATTGACACAACCAGTCAGTCACTGAAGGCGTCGTCTTCTTCAGCCCCCCAAGCTCATCCTCCTCCTCCTCGATGTTGTGCAGAGCAGTGTAACAACATATATATATATATATATATATATATATATATATATATATATATATATATATATATAGATCTTGACGAAACCGATTTTAGTGGGTCTCTGCGCTCCGGATTCTGCACTTTCACTAAATACGTTCCATTGGCAGATATTTGCAAATTTTATTGTGAGAGAGTGCTTGAGGGGAATAATATGATATGAGATAGTCGAAAAGTAGAATTTGCTGTAAGACATCGCGCAAGCCTTGGATGACCACTCGACTTATCCGCCTTGTAAAAAAGACGCACGAACTATTTGCCAGACTTCTGGACTCTATATACCCAGATCTTCTCGCTGGTGCCAAATCTTTAAGGAACAAAATAAACCGCCATATCGGGACAGCAAGGAATGCCTATTACAATGATTTACTTAACATAGCTCTTCCGCCTACAGCAAAGGATAAACGGAAATAACTTACACAATTACTAAACATAATTAATATACCAGGTGCGATCTAGCCTTGCCACAGACGGACAGGCACAACATGGTAGAAGTTTAACCGATGCTCTCAATAAATTTTTAAGAGGTCGGTGACAGCTATTATAGTCCTAAAATCGTTCGTTTTCTAGGCGATCCCGCCCACAATCCCAACGGCTCGCCCACCGTGAGAGCAATGCGGGAGTGAACGTCATGGCACGACAACTTTCAGAGACATTACGCAACACTACAGATGCAAATAGCCACGACCGCACGCCAAACTAAACAGGAAACAGGCGGTTGCCTGGAGGCAACTGCAGACACACACGCATCTGAACCCGGCAATCCTTCGCCTCTGCTACCCACACCTTTATTCATTCCACGAGTGTAAAGCGTGTGGAACCAGGCGGGGCTGCAGCACATGCTGTGGGAATGCACCGGTAAAGCGAGCAACAGGAGTCTCCGACGAACGGGGTAGACATGGCAGTCTCGAATCTTGGGGCGCGAAGGGAGGCGGCCCGGCTCAGCCACGACCGCGCCGATGAAATGTGGGCTGCCCGGTATGCCGAGCAAGCCGCCCGTGTCCAAGGACTCGAAGCCGTCACCTAGGCTTGGATGCTTGAGGCCCCACCCCGCCCAAATCACCAGACATTTTCAATAAAGTTTTCACTTACTCACTCTAGGCGATCGAATACCACATTCGATATTTTTTGAACCAACCGACGAAAGTGAGATCTATTCTATCTTCAATATATAAATAGCTTTGACGCAATTATTATACAAAGCGGGCAGGTAAAGCATGTATTATCCTTTATGGTACCATGTCTAACACATAAGTAATACTGTGCTGGTCACAGCATGATTCCCCACAGACATGCTGTTAGCAAGAGTTGCAGTCACTTATAAGAAAGGAGATAGGAATGTTTTCGGCAATTACAGGCCTATATCCATACTACAGCGTTTTTAGAAGGGGTTAGAACAAATAATTTGCTGTCGCCTACACTGTTTTTTTATTCTTAAGCACTCCGTAATTACTTACTGTCAGCACGATTTCACCAAAAATAGATCAACAGAACATGCTCTGCTTGATCAGAAAGACTTCATATTAACTCACTTTGAGTCACCACTTCTTATGCTAGGCATACTTGTTTACTTTGGTAAGAGGTTCGATACGCTCAAATACGACATTCTTTTCGCAAAGCTTGAGCACTTCGGTGTACGTGGGCACGCACTTAACATAATTACATCATCAATCATTGTTGATCCGGAGTTGTGCGCATTACAGATAGCGTGCCGCAAGGCAGTCTATTATGACTTCTTTTCTTCAATACTTACAATTATGATGTAATCAATATCAGTAAGGCGGCTAGAAGAATTACATACGCAGACGACATCTCTTTGTCTTTTTTCTTCTGATAACGTGACGATAATAACAGGCCTGGTATATTAATTCTGTTTAGTAATTTATTCATTTATTTACGCTTATCCTTTGCTATAGGCTAAGGGGTCTATTGCGTCTTTAGAGCAATGGTCGTCACACAATTTATTAAAAATAAATGATGGAAAAACAAAGGCTCTCATCTTTCACCCTGGAAACAAGCAAGTATTGAACCAGTCACCTCTTCTGGTAAATAACACTAATATTGAATATGTTGAGGAATCTACTCCCCCGGGTATAGTTTTCACTTCCACTGTGCCGTGGCACACCAATATTAGCAAAATCTGCATCACTTTTTCCAGGTTTATTGGAATTTGGACGCAATAAACATACCATTAAAACAAAACTTAGCCTATACTATGCTTTCTTTTATTCTTGTTTAAGTTATTGTTTTTTGGTTTGGGGTAACGCCACTGTATCAAGCATCCAAAAATAACTCGCTCTTCAAAAGAAAATGCTTCTAATGATTGCTAACACGCCTTATGATGACCCAACATATCCTACTTGTTTGCAGTATAAAATTCTGTCACAAGACGAATGTTTGATCACAAGCTCGCGTGCTTCTACAAAAAGGCAACATCACAAAATGAGTCTTTTCTTTCTCGAATGGCAGCTCTGACTCCCCAGATAACAACGTACGAAACTCCAAAATGCAACACGTATGTCTTACGTCGATGTAAAAGTATACTTACGGTTTCGCTATGCTAAGATATATTTCGCTTAACTGCTTGAATGCTGAGTTGTATGAGAACCTAAACACTGTCTTTTCCTACCTTGTGGGACTCATTTGTCAGATAACTCATCTACATTATTTATGCAATTAGTAGGTTGTGCATATTGTTCTTGTATAAAGGTTCTTTTTTTATTTGAAGCAACACATTGCTGTACAAGTACATAACAATTACGTATCTAGATTTTTTTTACAGCTAAGCTGTTAAGGGCTAGCTCCTCAAAGATCGTGTCCGCGTGTAGAAAAACTATCATCATCATTTCGGCTCCATGTGCGTGGTGATTTCCCGCCAGTTGTGCCTTAGCACAGGTGTCAAAAAGGACGACTAGCATGACTGATAGTTCATGATGTCAATAACATCTTCTTTCTTACTAGGGTTTTACGTGCCAAAACCAGTTCTGATTATGAGGCACGCCGTAGTGGAGGGCTCCGAATTAATTTTGACCACCCGGGGTTCTTTAACGTGCACTACAACGCCAGTATACGGGCGTTTTTTTTGCATTTCGCCTACATCGAAATGCGGCAGCCGCGGCCGGTATACGATCCCACGATCTCGTGCTCCGCAGCGCAACGCCTTAGCTGACTGAGCCATCGCAGCGGGTAATACCAATAACATCACATGCTCGTCAGTTATGTCAGGATTAACGATAATAAAATCACGGGTGGCGCATACACATTGGATATGCAGGTATGAGCCCGCGACAAGAAAGAAAGAAAGAAAAAAGAAAGAAAGAAAGAAGGAAGAAAGGAAGGCAAGAAGGAGAGAAATAAAAAAAGGGAGAAAGAAGGAATGAAACTAAGAAAGAAATTACGTGTGGCTCATACCCGCGTTGGAAATGTGGGTATGATCCGCCTTGAGCAGGAGCGGGAGAGATCTCACAGGATCCTGACGCTGTCGTGCAGTGTGCCGCGGCTATGAACGATGTGGCTCGTACGCTAGTCTATGAATATGAGGTGGACTTGGGGCAGCAAACGCACTACTTGGCCATCGCGCCGGGCAAAAACAAGACGCCGGTGTCCTTGCTCTTTGACGAGCATGCCGAAGACGCTCAATATAATCAATAATGATAATGTATAAATTCACTGTAGCAATATTCACTACAGCGCACTAATCATAGTAACAGCATCGATGGCTTCCATGTTCACTGTAGTGGAAGGGCTATGAACTTTTTTTTTATGCTGCCGCCGTTCTTTCTTTCTCTTTTTTCAAGTGCTTCGCTGTGCTGAATTGTAATTAATCATGCTTTTGTATAATCATGTTTTCCGTCAGACCGAACTTCTCAATATAAAACGAGTATTTACTGTTTCGGGCCTATTGTGCTGTGTTCTCGCACCTGTCAATGTTGTTTTGTGGGTTCGAGCTAGCTTAGTCAAGCGATCGTCTAGGCTGCTTTTTAAACCGATAGCTCGACTATTCCAGGTACAAACCCAGAAAACGCCTGGTTCCGTAAATGTGACCTTCAAGCTCAGCCAAGGTCAAACTGGGACTTAGCCTGCCGCGACCGGCGGCCGCTGCTTACGCCGCGTGGGCGCCAATATCTTGAAAGCCATCTGCGATGTGGCCAAAGTGCGCGGCCCCGCGGGCCTCCTCCTCAAACGATCTGCGATGTGTACAAAGTGGGCATAGTGCTGGTAGCTCCGTATGCACTATGCTTTCGACGCTTAGTTGGCGTTGAAGCAAGACGCAGCATGAAGGTCAATTCGCTCGCTCGCTGCTGCCGCGCCGAGCGGCGTCTGTATGTTGTTTTGAGTGGCAATTGTAGATGCGGTTGTTGTTGACGGCGCCGAGCAGCGTCTGTGTACTTTCCCAAATCAAGAAAAACCGTGCTACCGCTCAACAAACTTGGTTTAACCACGTTCAACCCCGGCATTTTTTTTTTCTCTCAACTCCCCCAGTTCTGTGTAAACTGAACTGAAATAAAGTCTTTTTTTTTGTGTGTGTGTGTGTGTGTGTGTGTGTGTGTGTTTGTGTGTGTGTGAAAGGCGTATACATAGCAGCGGTTGGGCTGTGT
Source organism: Dermacentor silvarum (assembly GCF_013339745.2). NCBI lineage: Eukaryota > Metazoa > Arthropoda > Arachnida > Ixodida > Ixodidae > Dermacentor > Dermacentor silvarum. Next base: position 121,327,213 of record NC_051159.1, read on the forward strand.
ATCACGCGAGCCAGAACATACTGCTTCCTTATTACATGCGTTTTGGGCAAATCAGTACTGCGAAGAGCATTCACGCCGACGAAAGGGCGGAGGTGCAGTACTTGACCTGCATAAAGGTCACGCAATGCAATCGCCGTGTTAACATGCGATCTTGTGCGTATTGCAGAATTTTGCTATCCTTTCAGGAGTGCCGAGACGTAGAAAGTTTTCAGAAATAATCTGCACCAAGTGCCTTTGAGTGCTTTAAAGGTCACACTGATCGTGTCCTTTTGAATTGTGATGCATTTGGAAGCTCACAATCTCAGGGTGAATGCCAAACTTCAGCTGTCATCATCCGTTGTTATGTAAGTCGACAGTAAAGTAAAAATCCACCACACACTGCTGGTAAATTACTTGTTTATTCCAAACTCACACACACCGTAGACAAACGTGAGGCGTTTTCGTAAATTATTTCCAATATGCAAACGTAAATTACAGTATTCCGAAAACACCTAGGTTATCCAAAACTTACTGAAAAGATTTAGCCACAACTTCAGCGATTTTAGAAAAGAATAGTAGCGGAAATTTAGCAACATTTTTGTCTAACTTTAGCATCACGTTAAAAAATTTATGGCAAAACTGTACCGTATATAGAAAAGTGAGGGCAATTCCCCAAGAAATAATACGCCTTTAAATATCCCATGCAGATCTATGCCAACCTGAACAACTGATACATCAACGACAGCGAAGCTGTATGATCGACTTCTTACACTCTTTGCAAGTGCTAAGCCTCTGTTGGTGGTTCTTACGATGGTTCATCAGGTTGCGTTGAGGGACGACGCCCTGAGCTTTCACTACCATAGGTGCAAAAACTTCTAAGATGCCTCTAACGTAGAAAGTGTCAAATGCGATGTTAGAATCAAAAATGACGAATTCTAGGTTTAAAAGACACCCTAAGAAGCTATTTATTCCTGTGAAATATGTGCAGTCCAACTTTATTTTATAATAATTAGTAATTAGGTTTTAAAGTATATTTCTAATAACAGCCTCCCACACAGGCTCAGCTGCAGTATTGTCGCACGTACTTATCTTTCCTGGCGACCGTCTTTCACTGGCTAACAAGGTTCAAAGTTATCGCGCCGAGCAACACGGGCCCTTCTTTATGGGAAGCTTATCGAGTATACCCGCCACCATTAGAAGGTTACTTCATCTGTTACTTTTATATTCATTAAAACGTACCTGAGAAAGTGAAATTAGGCGGCAATATTTGCATCTCAAGCCGACTGAATAGTTTTCAAGGTACAAGCTTACATTTCCGGCAGCTGTCTTCGCAAGCCTATACGATTTGCCATGATTTTGTTATACGCGTAAATTATCGGCACTTAAATGGACAATAAGGGGAAAAGTATTTTGGGCTGCATTACTAAAGTACGTTTGTACAATCCCAAAAGTGCCTCTTAGGAAAGGAGGCTTTTTAAGCCAGAAAAGACGCAAGCACGATAGACAGGTGTCCGCACCATATTGATGTTCCCGCACCATGCCTGCCGAAGCACAATCGATTTCGATGGCTTCCGCTTGGTCTTATGAAATTTCTGGCAGCAAAGATGGCATTTATCGTATCCTAAAAGAGCCATAGATTAAACTTAGCAAGGTCCCAGAGCTTTTGCTGATGCCACATACGAATAAAATATTTTATATGCGTGACGTCACACTGACCAACTGGAGCTGGGGTTCCGGCGCCAAATTCCGAAAACAGAACGCCGAATTTAATTTTTCATCTGAAAATATACATATTTATAGGAAGTGAAGGATGCAGTTCTAAAATAATTCTTTATCAATCTAAATCGGTGTAATGCTCCTCTTTATGGCCCCAGTAAGGAGAAATAAAAGGCTTTACGTGTTCCTGATTTCAATGGCACCCATTTTGTATTTCTATGTGATCATTTTTTTTTTTTCATCGTGTTCAGATTCCAGTTCCCCTCGGGTATGAAAGAAACAAGAGGGCTAGCGCTAGAGCGTACCGCCCCCTATCGGGCCAAGTGATCGCTCGGCTTTGACGCCGCGTGCGGGCCCCTCTTCGCTTACACAACGGTCCTGCACGGCCGTATCTTCTCATCCAGACCTCCCGCACGAGTGGCACAAGGTGTCCCATATCTACCGGACGAGTTATCTCTCCAGAGCACGTCTTCGTTGCTTCGCGGTGCGTGAGGACCCCAGCACGTGCCGAGCCACGCGCTTTTAAAATTAACGCCGCCACCCCGCCGTCGCTGACGCACACCGAAAGAGCACTGCGCGGATACGGGAATAGATGGCTGCGATGTGGGGAGTACGTAAACTGGGGAGTCAATAAAGCGGAAAGCGTTGGGCGAAGCTCGATGAGCCCGCACCTCGCTAGTCGAGGACTCGGTGCCCTCAAACAAAGTGCTTGGTAGTCACGTGCGTAACACAGGGGTCACGTGCCCGCACAACGGGGAAGGCGTACAGACATTGCGCTGCCCTAGGTCGGTAAGAGCGGGTTCTAAACACTGCGGCGATAAAGAGGAACGCGGTAAGCGACGACGAGGTGGGGACGAGGGATGCTGAAAACGTGCGCAACGAAGCACTTTTCAGAGAAGGTTGGAAGCCTTTGTTTCTCTTCTTTTCCCTCTCAGCGCCCCTCTTGGGAACTGAATGGATCGGAGGAAGTCAAGTACAGCCGCCACGCAGTGGTGGTGCGACTTGAAGGGCGTGACCACGTTGACATGCAGTACTTTCAATAATGGTACTGTTAAGTATCTTGATGATTTCTTCTCGTTCATGACAGTTTCTTGCTGGGCGAGTTGCTACATGCATATAAACCGTAAACCAGTGAAGAAAACGCGCACACAAGAGAACAAGTAGACATGGCGAGCGCTTTTGGTTACAGCGCTCTGCTCGAACAACTTATTCACCGAAACTATTCTCGAATGACAGTCTTGCAAGAAACTACCACAGGCTCGCCATATAATTAAAGGAAATCCTGACCGTAACGCTGATTGCACTATATCAAGGAACGTTCGTCATGAGAATTCAAATGTGTTCAACCTGCTGCTGTTCTTATAACACGTGCGCTTGTCACAACGCCTCGTGCGTGCCAAACAATCCTCTGTTTTGGTATACGCGGTTTTTGCGCTATCTTGTATCAAGTGGTAAATAACAAGGCTTGTACTATCTAAATGGAAATGACAAACTAAGTTGTTTGCTTTCGCTGCTAACAGGCTAGGCTTTATCAATGAGCCTAATCTAATAAATCGCAAAAGTCAGTTATCTGTCTCGCTTTCGACTTACACGCAAACTTTTAATTTTTCTGAGATATCGTTTTTAAATTTGTATATTGGGACAGAAAGAATGAAGCCATTTAATGACCATTTACATGAAGAACCTACTATTCTATACAAATGGGTCTGCCAAAGCGATGACCGTTCCGCGTCTGTGTTATGTGTACACTCTCTGAAAGTTATTTGGTCTGGCCATCCGATAGAACGTCTAGTGTAGAAATAGCTGCGGCTTTGCGCAATTTGAGTACTTTGTACCGAATGTAGTATTCTCTACAGACCTGCATTACAACCTCTATATCGTGTGGTACCGTTCATCGAATTGAAGCTCAAATGACTAGCTCTCGGAAAAGACCTCAACAACAAAGGCTTCAGGCTCTCGCGCGCGCAAGGGAGGAAAGTGGGAAAGAAGCGCACCGTCTTCCGTCACGCGCGCTAGGTTCCGGGCGGTAGAGAGGTAGGGGGGGAGAGTGTTGGCGGCGTTGTACTCCGCGGCCGTGCGCGCCAAATTTTGAAAGCGATCCGCATTGATGGCAGGGTCTAGGCGCTTTGACGGCTCATACCTTTGTGCGTGTTGCGTTTTGGCTGCTCAGTTTGCGGTGAAGCGATAGACAGCACGAAGGTCACTTCGTTCGCTGCTGCGCGGCAAAGTCTAGGTGTGCCGACGACTCATACATTTGCGCGCGCTGCATGCTCGCCGTTCAGCTTGCGTTGAAGCGATAGACAGCACGAAGGCCACTTTGCTCGATGCTACTGCCGCGCTGCCTCACGACAGCGTTTTGAAAGCGAGTGTCCTCGCTCATCGAGTGTGCTGTGTTCATGTCTGCCTGTGTGCGCTGACACCATGCTCGTTATCTTTAGCCAGTAAGCGAATGTTCGCAAGTTTAAACGGCCGAAAGAAAAAGCCGGCAGATCCAACGCCTTGTGGGCATCGGAGGTGGGTACTAAGTCGAGGAAACACTAAACGATGGTGGTAGAAGTCATAGTCATGTGCATGACTCAGCAAAAATGATAATGCCTCAGCAAAAATGAATAACACTGAAAAACCACTGGAATGGGTTCGGACGTGGGCACTAAGTAAAGGAAACATTAAAGGGTGTTGGTAGAAGTCATAGCCATGAGCATGACCTAGCAAAAATGACAATGACTCCGCGAAAAAAAGATTAACACTCAAAAACCACTGAACTTGGTTCGGACATAAATGATAGGTCATTACATAAATGATAGGTCATTACATAAATGTCATGAAATGCGTGTCATGTAGGTCGTGAAACAGCCGCCTACGCCTCGGTGTTCCCATGGTCGTTTCATTAACTTGGTAGGCTCCCCGCACACTGCGTCACATAACATCGATTCCCACAGGGCGTGGGATCTGCCGGCTTTTTTTAGGGGCGAAGCACCTTAGGGCCGAGCCTTGTCGCCCCCTCGTCGTCGTCGTCCGTAGCTCTGGTTTGCATGCAGTCCGCTAGGGGGCACTGCGGTGCACAAGGGCTACATAGGCGCTCGATCCCGACGCGCGCTCTCTTTCTCTCTTCAGCCATGGATGATAACGGTCGCTTCTGATAACGGCTCGCCCGCTATGGATGAAAAGGCTAGAGTGGCGGCTCAACTGCAAGCGGAGTCGAGGCTCGCAAAGCTGCTGACGCACGGCGACGCAGGCAACAAGCGGACCCGGAGTCTAGGGCACGGGAAGCTGCAGGAAAAGGGCAACGCCGGCAAGCGGACCCGGAGCTGAGTGCTCGCGAAGCTGCAGCAAAACGGCAACGCTGGCATGCGGACCCGGAGCTGAGGGCTCGCAAAGCTGAAGCAGTTCGGCTTCGCCGGCAAGCGGACCAGGAGCTGAGGGCTCGTGAAGCTCGCGCTTGAACCGAGCTTCGGCGCCACCAACCTCAGGTAGAGAACGCTTCCGGCGTTTTGCCGCCGCTTCCCGTGCTCTCGCCGCCTCTGGGTCGGCTTGCCGGCGTCGCCGTGCTACTGCACTGATCACAAGGCAGTCTTAATGTGTTGTCACTCATTTGCATGTTCGAGTGGGTAATGTACGGGGGATTCACGGTTACCGGCCGAATGATCCCCCGGTGCTTCGCCCACTGATCATCATTCACTTCGTGGATATGCGGTGACTTTTTTGTTCTGATTCCTGGCGATAGCTGCGACGGACACCAGTGGCGGCGGTTGCGGACACCATCGCCAACCGAAACGGCTATTGCAATGAGCCCATAAAAGCTTACGCTGTAGAAACAGACCTTCATTTCCTCGGTTATACCGGGGTCGGCGTGTCGAAAGAGACAGGCCATTTCCTCAGTAAAGATGGAAATATTCTCGTAAGGATGTCAGACTCGAGCTTCCAGTAGAACTTCGGCCCTTCTGTTCGGGCGGTGCTTGTGAACGTCATCAGGAAGCTGCTGCAAAAAAGGTTCCACGCTCTTAGAGTTGACTCCAGATTCTCGAACCAAGTCATCACCGTGTCTTCCAACGAAAAATACACGAGGCGAAGGTTCGCCAGAATTCTTGGCGTTGTAGGTTGAGACTCTTTCGAACGTCTCCAGCCAGGTTTCGCGGCCATCTGACGAAGTTCCACCGAAGGCATGTGGCACCCGGGGATGTCGAAGTACGATGGCTGCTGACGAGGCTGAGTCCAAAATTGTGGTTTCTGACTTGGTCTCAGTCTTCCTGGTCGTCTCGTATAGAATTCCTTGCTTCGGGGGCAAGTATTGCAGCTTACGGCTAGCTGGACCTCCCGGGGTGACGTTGGTGTCGTCTTCCCACGTTGGACGTCGCTTCATGGTTTGACGGGGGCGTACGGTACATGAAAGCACAAGCACCTCCACCAGATGTAATGTTGCCGTGACAGTGAAGAATCAATCAGAGCGTGGCAAAACAGTGCATCACCAAACCTAACACTTAACTGGGTGAACCTGTACCCAGAAGAAACAGAGTAAATTCTGGCAGAACGATAGCGACATGCACAGGCGTCGATCATCGAAATTCAATCTACAGTGAGACGAATCGGCAATTGATACATGACTCGTCGATAACTCGTCGCTAGTGCTCGCCTGCCTTCCAGAACGTGCAACATTCACGTCGTGCATCCACTCGGATTACAAGGTTCGGCCACAACACAGATGACAGCTGGAATTGGCTACAACAATCCAGAATATTCTGATATGCGTGGGCGTTCCTTGCGCCGAGCGATAGTTTTAACAGTTGTTATCAGATGAGAGGGTTTTAACCACAAAGAATATGAACAATGTAGCCTGGCAATAATTCAAAGGACTGCCCCTCCGCCTCAAATGCAGTTAATAATATGGATAGGCGGCACAATTTTTTCTCTTCTCTATGCGCCACGGTATGATTGCAAAAGAGAGAAGAAAAAAAAGCAGCAGACACTACACATATAATTTCATGCATACAACTAACGACTCTTTCGGAGATCCACGTGTCATCAGTCGCATAATAGCATCTGTTATAAATACCTGAAAGCATCCTAAAACCGTCGAAAATAGAAAGACGAATATCACAGCTGTAGGAAAGGGAACAAAAATCGGATAACGGAGTCTGAGCAACTTTTTATGCGAAAGACAAGAAAATTCTGTTGCGAAAGTACGCGCAACGTCTGATATGAGGGTTCGAGGAGAGACGACTGGCCCTGCGTTATAGCCTGCTTGCTGTCATCCAGCGATCGTCGCGGTGCCAAACGATTCCGAGAATCCTTAAGCCAAGTTTCTCGGTCTGTGTGCTTCCTTCCTTTCTCCTTGTTTTTGTCAGACCACCAAGCCACGGCCGGAGAGAGGTCGTAATATATAGGCGTGCTCCACAGTTCAAGGCCCACTTTTCCTCAACCTGTTCATAACCTCAGTGTACTGCTCCCTGAATGTGCCAGAGTGTTTTCTTTTTTTTTCTTCTTATTCTGCATTCTGTCGGTCCCCGCATGGTACTCTGGTATTAGAGGTGAACATCCGGCGGTGGCCTCTATACCCTTTCCAACCGATCTTCCAAAGACGTATTTGCCGCCCTGCATTCCAACTCTTTCATGCAGACGTGCTTAACACCCACCTACAAACGCATATGGGAATTCCCGTGCGGGCGATCGATGTCACTGCAGAAAGGGAGCCCTTTCTTGGCGCTTATGAGCACAATACATTCTTACACTTTTTCTGTCTAGTTTTTTACTACCTCAGTTCCAACGTCTCTCCCGATATGCAGCCGCGGAACAACGACCTTCCTTCCTCAAGTGAGCACGACGACATATAAATTCCTACAAAACAGCGAGCAGAAAGAATGAATGTAGAGTAGCAAATTGTTAAGGAAGGGCTGTGAAGTACAGGCTGTGCTGGCCGACAAAGTTTAAAAAAGAAACGCTCACAATGGCACGAGAATATATAACCTTCTATCTTCCACTTTACGAGCGCACTTCATGCGTACCAACCGAATGAATTTGGAAACATGTAGCTCCTGACATTGCTTGTTGGGCTAGACCAAATGCTTTACGCTTAGTCACAGCTGCGACATTGTCGTAGTCAAGATGTATGCGGGTCCTTCACGCCAAGTTTGTTGCTGAAGAGAAGCATTGAAATTAAACTTACATGAACGTGGCTTCAGAACAAGTTATGTACATTCCAGGGTTCGACGTTCGCTATACATCTAAAGAAAATATGTCCATTGATAAAGCATTGCTGAAACGTTCAAAGAGGTCTGCGCACTTCGCAATAATGCTTGTTAATCTTTTAGCAAATATGCAGAAATCAAACGCTAACCACTTTGAAGAAACAAAGCAAAACGGAAGATTTCTATTGTTTTCCTTGAAAATATGACGTGTTCAAGAACAGAGCAACTTGGTTCCTAATTATTCATTTTCTCTGAGTGTTGTCTCGTCCTATACTTCATTTCTTCTACGCATCAAGGTGCGCTGTTCATTGCGTGAACAAAGCAAAGTGCGCACAGGGCTTTTTTCTCCGACTGCAAGGTGAGTAGTCAGAAATAGAAACAGGAAAAAAAAAAGAATTCGAAAATACCCGATACACAAAATACAGTGAAAACAATTGAAGGTTCCCAAAGTGCGACAAACTTTCCACTCACTACAGCCAATACCAAAGATGAGCCCGATAGAGATAGCGACGAGCAATGTATGAAGAGCTCTCTCGAGGCTCTTTGCATTCGTTTCCGACTGTGCTGCGGAATTAGCGGAGTGGCTGCCTGAACCCATTGTGTGACCACGCCGCTCAGCCGACGCCCTCGTTAACTATTGTTCGGAGGCGCGGAGGTGCTGACGTCGAACAAGTGTAGCAAGCACTCCGCCTTTTCAAAGCTTTTATCTCGGCACAGTTCAATGCCCGCCGCTCGCAAAGCTATTACGAAAAGGTCTTGCTGCGTCAAAGATCAATCCGCAAGGAATTGGGGAAATTTTACGCGTTCTTTTTTCTTTCTTCCTTCCTTTTTTGTGTTAACGCGAGTGTTGTCAGCGCCTTAAATGGTCATACCTTTCTTTCACAGCGATGGCTATTGTAAAGGATTTCCCACTGCATTGACGGGCCATTGCAGTCATCTCTACCTTTCAGCCTGTTGTTCGGAAACATGGAATTTACATGGGTATAATAAAACTTTAAGTATAAATAAGAGGATAAAGAACAAAACTTGCTTTCGCTGGTTTCGAAACTACGGGGTTTCTTTTGCTGTAAGTTGCAGAACCCAGGACATGGATAACCTGCGAGCGATGCCAGCAGCAGTGTCTAAACAGGAAGTACTGAAGCACAGTGCGCACTGCAGTCTACGGGAAGTTGATAACCTTTCCGTGAGGTCAAACAATCTAACAAGACCTGCCAGCGCTTAGTCAAGCAGGTCACACGAAACACAGAGATTTACAAATGCATGAATGGAGGTCAATAAAACAGCAACATCGCAAACGCTCCGAACTATGAAAGATAAACGATTCGTCAGCCTTTCCACTCCGTGAACATGGTTAACCAGGGAGGCTGAAACGTGCGGCTCCTGTGTTTATCACTGGGTTAATCACGGATGGTTCATGAAAGTATTTCTCAATTATGAGGTTACACACACGTTCGGCTGCGACGGAGGGAACGACGTCACTGACTGGTATGCACGCAGTCCGCCGTTGTCGCTCGCGTTCGATGTCTCTAGATTACTCGGTGGCGGGGCTAACAGCATTCACCCGCCATTGCCACTCGCGATTCTTAGAAATTAAATTGCTTCAAAATTAAATCTGTCCATCACGTGAGATATTGATTCGCTCATACCCCTTTAAGCAATGGCTCATACCCCCGTAAACGCGGCCTCTCAATTGCGACGACAGAATAGAATAGAAATTCTACGCTGGAATGATCAGCGGCAATGCAGCTGTGGAAGAAGACAACGACGACGAACGCGGGAGCAGGGGCACGAGAGCGTGCCAAGCACGAGCGCAACCCAAGGGGCGCCAACGATCCAGCTGCGGAAGATGACGACGCTCGAGCCAATGCTGATGATGATAGTTTTCTGTACGTAGCCTATTTCGCCTAGCCATATAGGTTTTCGCCTAGACATATAAAGCTTCGCTTTAGCACTGCGGGGTGGCACTATGGGAATATCAAGCGGGGCGTTAAAGATAATTATTGGCACTCAATCGCGTGGTGATTTCTTCAAGAATGGCACAAATTTTTATAATACCGTTTAATATTTTTTGTTTATTTCTTTGTAATGCGGAATATCCTATACAAGAAAACTACAGAAAATATCTGAGCAGCTCAATGGCTCCGCTTTCTTTTAAAGTGCGATCACGGGCAAAAGGTGGCAACGGTGCAAGAGGGTGTCAAATTCAAACATATATGCCCACGTATTTACATATATAGAAACATTATATCCTACCGCATATTGCGAAGAAAAAATAACTGGCAATAAAAACAAAGTGAATTCCTGTAATACTAATAGAAAGCAATAAATTATCAAAAAATACGTAAATAAGTACACGTGAAATGGCGCGTCCGCGCGTGCTCTATCTTTAAAGCGAACTGCGATGGGGGCAGATTGCGCCGAGTGCTGACAGCTTCGTGTGCGCTGTGTTCTCGCCGCTCAGTTCACGTTGAAGCGAGAGGTAGCGCAAAACTCAATTCGCTCGCTTCTGCCGCCACGCTTCCTCACTCCAGCGTTTTGACAGCGAGTGTGCGCGGTCATCGAGTGAGATGCGTTCATGTTTGCTTGTGCGCGGTTGATATCATGCTTGTTAATTTAGTTAGTAAGCGAATGTTTACAAGTTGATACGGCCGATAAAACTACTATCCTTTTTCATAGAGCTGCCTACTTATTTGCTATCGCAACCATTGCTTCGCTTTTCGGGATAAACTGCGACTGTATTTCCAGAGATACATAGTCAAACCCCACATAACTTACTAACACTCCGGCAACTATCGCTATACTTCTAACGCAGTATTATATAAAAAGGCAGCTCTCTCCATGTCTTTGTCTTAGGGGAGGTCAAACATTAATAACAGTCTGAAACATGAAAGCGACACTGACGACTTAACACCAAAGATAAATACGTGAAGCCGGCTGTAGGCCAACTTCCACTTCACAATCAAGCACAAGCATGACAACTCTAAATCATAACGACTATCTGCAATAAACATACACAGTGAGCGTCAATAATTGTACTTTCGCACAAGGTAACGTGAAAATGTGTTGGGTTTCCAGTAAAAATGACACGTATGGAAAGGGTCGGTTGCCACACGCAAAGTATCCTAAAGAGAATGACCCTACAAGACCTATCTCGTTGGCCTGAAATAGTGGTTTGTGCGCGTGCTGAACCATGGCGAAGAAAACATTTACGCTTTTTTTCGTCACGTGCTTGTTTCTGTTTCTGTTCCCTCCTTCCGCGTTTGCTTAAGAAACAATGCCGAAAAGGAAAAGCTAACGGCCATTACATCCGAACGACTCTTTGAGCTCGCGGCAGTAAAGCGACGAAAGACCGAGAAAGACGAAAGTAAAGACCAGGAGAAATTCAAGCTCGCATCATTACTCTCACGACATTTCCTGAGCTTTATGTTCGTTTATGGCTTCTCACGTGCTCCCCTCTGGTGCAAAATGGCCTAAGACGACCCCCGAAGGACATCGATGGCGTTACGCTACAAAGAAATGAAATGTGCTTGATCTGTCAGCGCAACAATAAACAGACAAAAAGAAGAGACAATCGCAAACAGGATAAACTTACTTTTAAATCGGATTTAATCACACGTGACGTGTGTGGTGCTGTTTTACAAAGTGTTGGTCTTAGATTTGATCTTAGATGCGCCGTCTTCTCGTTTTTCTGCAATCTGCAAGGGTTTGTATTGGCCACGAATTTGCGTGAAAGCTTCGGTCGATAGACAGCACCTGTGATCGTCATTCCTTTATTGGTCTTTGTCCGTTGTTGCGCCTGACAGATCATGAACATATTGCAAGTCGCCTTGTTTTCGCTACTTGTGAAATAAAAGTATTTTACCCACGTAGTGTAATGGGCGTTTATTGTGTTTTTTCAGCACGTTTTAAAAACCCAGTACTATCTCATTCCCATGGCTATTACATCGGCTACTTCTATATGCAATAAACCAGCCAGTTAACATTCGTGCGATGTTCACAGCCAGTTAACATTCGTGCGAGGCAGGAACATTATTACGGGAGATATCTGAGGTAACGCCTAAGGCCTAATTACGATCGTCTCAAATTATCAGTGAACTCAAGGGTGTGTTGAAATAAGTGCAGCGACACAAGGAATTTCTTACAAGATAATTCTCAGAAGACCCTTAGAAGATAATCGAACAGTGCTTCAGACAGGACCAAGTGAAGACAACAGACCCAGCGATGGTGTCTGTAGTTTGTCAATTACCTTCAAAATGTTAACCATCTCTCGAATATATATATGTATATATATATATATATATATATAGAGAGAGAGAGAGAGAGAGAGAGAAAAGAGAAGCACAACTTCACGGTTATCTTAGGTTTATTTACCCAACAGTTTTGGTCGGGGGACCGACCTTTTTGTAAGTGATGCCTTGAAGAAGGTCTGTCCACCGACCGAGACTGTTGGGTAAATAAACCTAAGATAACCGCGAAGTTGTGCTTCTCATTTTTCTACATACGCTTGGCGCATTAAAAAATTCAGTTACTATATATACATACAAAGCTCTGTTGCTTCACGAGCCAAAACCACGATCAGCTTGTTATAAAGCGCGTCGTAGTGGGAGAACTCTGCAACAATATTGACCTCCTGCATTCAGTGATGTGCACCTAATGTAACGCATGGATGGCTCCTGACTGAGAGTACAGTATATTTAGAAATGTGTCGTATATTTTCATATAAAGCTGCACATCTAGTTTTGGTTATAAATATTTCCCATAGTTATTCATGTATGGGCTGCACCCCCCTTTTTCTAAACGTGCATCTTGCCGTGGTTGTCCAGCACTATATCCGCCCAGTGTCAACGCAGTATAGAGGCGTATTATATCTCCTATTCGGTTGGATCCAAAGCTGATAGTATTTTGGCAGAAAACTCGGCTTCACTGTTCGTGTCCTCATGAAAGTAATTTCCTGGCGCTGTCGGGATCGTGCCGTCGCGCTGTCTCACACACTGCATTTCGTAGACAGCTATGGTCACAGCGCGCTGCCGCATTGCACAGCTGTTGTGGTGTTCTTGTTGACTATCGCATGAACTGTTTTAGGGTGAAGCACCTTAGGGCCGAGCCCTGTCCCTCGTCGTCGTTCGTTGTCTGTAGCTCTGGTTTGCATGGGGCGCTGCGGTGCAGAAGGGCGTTCGTTCCCGACGCGCTCTCTCTTTCTCTCTTCAGCCATGGATGATAACGGTCACTTCTGATAACGGTGCGCCCGCCATGGATGAAAAGGCTAGAGTGCCGGCGCAACTGCAAGCGGAGTCGAGGGCTCGCAAAGCTGCTGCAGCATGGCGACGCAGACAACAAGCGGACTCCTGGAGTCTAGGGCGCGGGAAGCTGCAACAAAACGGCAACGCCGGCAAGAGGACCCGGAGCTGAGGGCTCGCCGGCGAGCGGACCCGGACTTGAGGGCTCGCGAAGCTCGCGCTTGAGCCGAGCATCGGCGCCACCAACCTCAGGTAGAGAACGTTCCGGCGTTTTGCCGCCGCTTCCCGCGCTCTCGCATCTACGGGGGATTCACGGTTACCCGAATGATCGCCCGGTGCTTCGCCCACTCATCATCATTCACATCGTGGATATGCCGTGATTTTTTTTCTCATAAGACATACCGTGATCGTTTATTCATTTCGTACCGATACATATTCTCATGATCTGATCTGGGAAGTGGGGATTATTGCTTGTAAAACTATAATTTTCCCGTTCGATTACTTTCACGCATATGCCATGATTCGAACTACTTTCCGTGAGCTTTGCCACAATTTAAAATGTTTCACTGCTTCATTATGCCATTGATATGTAATATACTAATGAAGTAGCAATAATTTCGCATTCTCTTTTTGTATTGTTATCCAAACTTTAAACTTTGTATACTTAAAAGCCTGATGCTTATTTTCATAACAGCAGAAAAAAATCAGGATTGAAAAAGACAAAAAATGACAGGAACACGGTGCCGGTTGTCAACAGGTGAACATATTTGTCATGCTGCCCTTTTTATAGCTGACATGCTACTTCATGGCACATGCTCGTAGCCAAGCACAAAAAAAGGAATGCAAGGAAGCAAAGGAAAGGAAAAAAAACCACACCAGCAAAGAAAACCACTTCACACATTTATCTTCATTCTAGCAGCGTCATTTTGGTATCAATGAGTACAATTGAGGCTGGCTGATACATCTTCCTTTGTTTTTGTATTTTTTCGATGAATGCTTCCATAATTTTATGTGCTACTTGGTCGTGATGCGGGTAAAGCGCATGCACCATCTCCAGCTACATCAGTGCACTGGCAAATGCGAGTGCACTGCTGCCCTAATAAAGCATGGTTGTTCATTGCGGCACTTGTTCAAATACCTTCCGGTCTGCCCAATGAAGATACACCTGCAGGAGAAAGGAATCTCACTGACAAATTCCTATGTGCATATTAATAACATGGTGGCCTGCCTAGTTGGGCAACGTACGTTCTTGTTCTTGCTAACAACGAAGTACGTTCTTGTTAAGCACATCGAATCCATTCGGTACTTTGCCACGAATATCTTCAAATAATTAGAGAGGTTATGAATATACGAAACCATTGCCTTCTTTTTAGGCATGGAAATCGTAGTGTTGGGATGAGCACTGGCACATACCACTTTCAACTCCTTTAACAGCCTCTCCAAGCTTGTACTTATTATCTAATCTGGATATCTGAATTTCTTAGGTTTGGTGATCTGCTCCACGGCACTGAACTTCATCAGGTGGACAAGATATCTTTTCCAGGTTGCTGCTATTCATGGCTTGGTTATTTCCCTTTTCACTAGTTTAGTGCGTTCGGACCAGTGCTTCAGGAGTTCCTTCTAGACGTTTCTTCTTTCTGACTCATACAGTTTATCGTCTGTGGTCAGAGTTCGCACAAGTCTTCTTATTGACGGGTGAAAGTTTGGAGATGCTGTTAAAGTGAAAGTTGAAGTAGAAAAGTTGAAAGTGTGACATGTGAGTACTCAGTCCAACACTATGGTTACTACACGTAAAAGGAAGACAGTGGTGCAGTACGTCCATGGCTTCTTCTATTTTTTGAAGAATGTCGTGCAAGGTACAGAAAGGACACAGAATGTTCGCAGCATGGAATGATTTGGGTCGCACTTTGCAGACGTTGAGAGTCGACATTGATACTGAAGGCACTTCACAAGACATTACACAACGAGACTTACCACCATATTTCTTACATGCACATGATCCGCCATCTATGAGATCCCTTTCTCCTGCAGGTGTATCTACATCAGGCTGACTGGGAGGCGTTTTAATAAGTGCCTTAGCAAACAACAGTACAATATCAAAGCAGCAATGTGCTCTAAGTAGGCAGAGCACTGCTGGGTCTGTAAATGCCAGCCGCTGATCAAGGGTACAGGTTTTGTACTGGCATCGTGACCTGGTGACAGGAGAAATAATGGGAGCATTCTTCATAAAAAAGATTGAAGTTGAAAAATACAGCTATATGTTCCCCTAATACATATAAACATGGTTCTGCTGAAATGAAGACAGCTGTATTTTTCACATTATCTGGTGAGTTGCTACTTTTTTGTTTGACAACAAATGTGCACCATGAAGTAGCATGTCAATTATAAAAGTGGACAGCAACACATATAAACTCGTCATTTGGTGGTTAGTGTCATGCCCCTGTTGTTGCGTCTTTCTCAGTCCCTGTTTTTTGCACTGTTGTTAATTATACACCAGTACTAACTATCCGAGTTGACTATTGTTCTAAACACCTTTTTATCATTTTGCTGTCGTCAGTAATTGACCCACTCTCCTCTTTAATGTTACACCTTGACCGCACAAAAAACTAAAATCAAATTTACAATATTAGCTTGTGTGTGGCAAAACAAGTATATAATTGCAAGGAGCACTAGCATTAAAACCTTGCGCGTCACATTTCTTGCCTCATTTGTTAACTTTTCGCTCCGTATTATGTTATGAATGCTGCACTTCTCAAGAGCAGCCGGCATAATAAGATGATCATTTATTATGACCAGTTTAAAATGCGTAACTGAAGTGTGGCATAGCTTAGGGGTGAAACAAAAATTGAATGTGACGAATTCGTTGCATCAAAGGCTACTGAAGCATAAGCAGAGGCAGGGAAGTGCACAAAAAAAAACTAAGAAGTGCATCATAAATCGGGAAGGGCACCATCCTGTTTTACATATCCCTTCAATGCCCATAGATTTTACATGCAGCTATGCCTATACTTGCGAAATGAACCAACTACCTGAAACCACAGCTTTTTTCCTAACGAAGTGGTAAAAGTACAATAAAGCAAAAACAATTATGGCCACCCCTTTAATCTGGCCACCCCTTTAAAACAGATATATTTGTGACTGAACAGCGCACGAAGCGACATCATAACTGTTGTCAAAAGGTGGGTGTGCACTGTGCAATTTATTTACTTTGACAAGCAAGAAAACGTGATCCTCTACTGACATTTATCACAGAACAAGGAATGCCTCCTTCACATTTTCTTTGTATTGTCTGAAATACTCAATGCAGTTTGTTTTGGAAGCACGGTCACTTCAATATCTAAGTGCCCACAGCACTGCGCTGACCAACTTGCGTATTTCTGATGCATGGTCTTGGTTTATGACATTGCTGTTCTATGACAATCATGTATGACAATCACAATGAATTTTGGTGATGCAAATGGCACCAGGTATCCCTTTAGAAACCATGCTGAACTTTGCGCAGATATTAACTAATCTTGCTTTGTCACAGAAGAAAATTTAATTATTCAGGTACCGAGAAAGTGGAGCTTCATTCCATAGATGCTGGGATTTTACATGTGTTAATAATGTTTATCTCTGGGCTATTTCAACCATAACTAAGGTCAAAATGGGGAAGGTTTCGCACACAGCACTGACCTTCAACTTGTGTATTAGACAAGTCTTCTTTTTTTTGAACAAGAGCATAAAGCAGGAATTCCACTTTATTCTTCCAGCTCGTTTACTCTTCTATCATGGGATACTAAGATCACAAGTTGTAAGCTTTGCACAGCTTCAAGGAACACAGGAAGTGCTCAGTGGGAGTGGAGCTATCTCAGAATCAGTTCTTCCAGGGATTATAAAATATTTCTAAAATGCTCAAAAAGTGCGTTTTTTCTTGGATAATGGAAATGTAATGGTAACGAATCTATGACTGATGCTGACAGCCATGCTAGTTGGAGTGCATAAGACTTGGCAAAGAATTTAATGAAAATATAGGTACCACTTCTCTCTAACCTACCGAGAACACCCCTTGCATTCTTTCTCATCTCACTGTGTAGTCTATCTTAAGCCCAAAAATTTAATATGTACAAAAATGCTTTAATTTAATTTGCCTTATGAAAATTTTGCCTGCAGAAACCATTGATTTTAGGGGTTTTCTTTTTCCTCGATTACATGTTCACATCCACCCATTGCTCAACATGCTGATGCTCCCACAGTCCTTTGCATTGAACACATCTCTACTTCCACTTGCAAACTTATTGGCAAGTGGATTTCGTCACCCTCATCAAAATCTCAATTACCCGCCAGAAGCACACGGTTGAGTGGGTCATAGGAGATACCACAGTTTTACATGTTTCAAACTTATTTTTCAATTGAAAGCCACTCTGTGGCTTCTAATTAGGACGTAAGGTTCGCACCACTGTGTATTCAACCGTCAAAGACATTGCTATTGCTTCTGGAGGCGTGAGCGCTTTTAATGAACTGGTCCCATGGCATATACGTAAACGATGCATTTTTAAACCTGAAGTGTTTTGCCCCTAATGATCCTCCTTTCTTAAACGTTAGGAGAGAATCCATACTTCTGAAATTTAACGTAAAAAATAGATAAACGGGAAGGTATGAAAATGTGCCTGCTTCATGTCATAATTTAAAATTCAGAAGGACAATAGTTTGTAGTTGCTGCCTTATATTTGCATAGTGTTAAAATTACGTTGGCAGCAAGCTATGCATAAGAATTTTATTTTTATATTCAACACAGGCACGCTGCTCATTGCAAGAGAGTTAATTTCACTAATCAAATCTACAATATCATTGTACCACTCTTTTTTTTTTGTAATGTGGATACATCTGTTCAGAGGCCTAGAAAAAAGTAGTCACTTGTCATAAAACTAGTCAGCGCTTTTTTAAAACATGTTTCCAACGTTTCAATGACACTTGCTCCTATGTATATGTCTGCAGAAAGCATACTTCATCTTGACTTGCCCATCACTGACGTTATAAAAATTACTAAGTCGTGATGACGGCCATGAGCTTGTCAGAATTTTCATCTTAGTTTGACATACTGTCTTTTGAAAGTTTTGGTGCCATTTGGTCACACGGTACACCCAGTATACCCACATTTTAGTTTTTTGTCCAAATTGCATAGCAACGCGCTTTCATGCTTTGGAGCGCAACCTCTGAACCAGTGGAGTCGTACTGAGCTGGCTCCTTGACACCCTTGTGTCGTTGCAGCTGCGTTCTTGAGTTATATAAAACGGATGCCTGAAAAATATTGTGTGCAGAAATGAGGATCAGAAAACATTGTCAAACCAGATCTAGACAGTCAAGCAAAAAGGTCATTGCACTAAAAAGAAGCCTTAGCACTTTATATTTCTACTGAAATGCATGTGAAACGTCTAAATGACTGCAATAGTCAACTGAGAAACTTGTTTCAATTTTTAGATTTAAAGAAAAAAGGAACTAACCGGCAGTTAGGCCTCAGCCCAGCTCCAATGTTACAATAACCCTTCTAAACATATAATATTGGTCATTGTTGGCACACTTAATAAACGCATCCCCCCTAGAGAGAGTTTGAGTAAGGATGGATGAGGGGCAGTGGTGGTATGGTGTGCACCTCATTTCTGATGTCATCGACGCAAAATTCCTGAACAGAATTCTGCCTTTTTAGTTTATCTAAAACAAAATAAATCAGCCACCAAAGTAAAGGGAACATACCAAATTGAGTTAAGGAAAGTAGAAAGTGTACACACCGTACAAGTGGTCGACAATAACGCAAATGTGGTGTAGATGAAGAATGAGGGAAGAAGGCATGAGGAGTTGAATCGCCTTTAAAGGAACCCGTCAAACTTATGAGGCCGAATTCTATATGCTCTGCTTATGCCGCACTGGAAGCTGGATTACAATTTCAAGTACTCATATCTGCAGTCATTTAACAGTGCACAGTGGATCATGGAACTTTTGTGTAACCTACCGAAAGCAAACAGCGCAAAGCTGTAGACGAACTCAGATGTCTGACAAACACCGCTTGTGACACATCCTAGGCACGACGGTATGAGCCACATGTGACGTGGTTCGTTTGGCTCCTGCTTTTTGCTCACTTTTCGAATATTTATTGACTGTGTCTTTCAACTTCCTACATTTTTGGATCCGTGAGGTCAAGAGGTACACGCCGATACCCGACTTTTATGGGTGGGTTGACTCTTGTGACTTTTACTGCCGTTTTTCTAGCAACCCCGACGTGAGTGTGTGTTGACCATAACCGCGTTAGGGTTAGGCATCGCTCGCCGCCTCTTTTTTTTTTCCGCAGATTTGTGATGTACTGTGAGGTGGAGGGGGAGATTTTAACTCCCGAAGACTTTACTAAAGACTCCGAGTGGCAGATCGTTGCCGCCAGACGTTCTTCAGTGAGAAGGAGAAACGCGGCCGCCAACCAGATTGGCGCCAATGTGGCCGACGTTCAGCCTAACGCCGGTTCCAACACTCTGTGCCGCCCCGACCTCGCGGCCATTAAAAGCAAGGTTATTCGAGGGGGCAGGATGCCTCCACTGCCCAAGGAGGAGGCTAAGATCATCGTGCGGCCCAGGGGAGGCATGTGTATCAGCAAGGTGGGACCTACTGCCGTTGCCGACGCCACATGGCAGGCTGCGGGACTCGATTCGGCGACACAGGACACGGACACGATGTGTCCCAACTTTCAACGAAATATAATGGTGATCAGCACACCCAACAGAAACAACGCTGCACGCTACGTCGGTATCTCGGGCATCTCCGTCGCCAATCGACGCTTTGAGGTGAGTGCTTACGAGGCCGCTCCCCACTCCACGTACCAAGGCGTCATTCGCGGCATCTCCCTAAGCGACGCGCCCACGGCGATCGACAAAAAGCTCGTCAATCCGAGAAACCCCACGGCGCTCGGCGCCAAAAGAATCAAGAAACCGGCACCGTGGTGGTTCTGTTCGACGGTTACAAGGTGCCCAATTTTGCTTCGTACGCAGGCATTATCGTCAAGTGCACTTTTTTTCGCAAGCAAATGGACGTGTGTTACAGCTGCGGCAGACTAGGGCACCGCTCCGACGTCTGCCCTTCGCCCAACGAAACCATATGCAGGGGATGCGGAGAAGCAAACCCCGACGCTCAGCATAGGTGCGAAACCGTGCGATCCCAAATGCAAGCTCTGCGGAGGCGACCACCTTACGGCTGCCCAGGAGTGTAAGCGAAGATTTCAGACGCCGTATGTCATCAGGCGCAGGTGGGGGAAACGCTCCCGTGCCCTCAACAACGCGAATCAATCCCGGCAAGCATCTCCTCAACGTCGATCTGGCCGCAGCCGCTCCCCGTCCAGGGGAAGATCCAGGTCTCGTGGACGCACCAGTAGCCGCACCATCTCCAGATCCAGGTCGGGATCCCGGGTCCGATCCAGATCCATTTCCAGATCCGATTCCAGGGGCCGCCAAGGTTCCAAAGCCCAGCCATCATCTACACCTCAGTGCACCTCCACACAATGCAGAAGGCAACCGACCCTCGTATGGGCCGATCTCGTGCGTCCCAAGCCCGGCGCCAATACCGGGGCCGCTCCAGCACCTCGTAATGACCCACCCCCAGAGCAAGCTAGGGACGTGGAAGTCATTCGCTTACGCAAAGAGAACGACGACCTCAAGAACACGATCAATCGGCTAGTTAACGAAATGGCGGAGATCAAGAAACTTGTTTTGAATGCGTCGGTTAACGATGCGGCAGTTAAAGCCTCCGAGACTCCAATCACAGCTACGGTAGACGGTACTGCAACGCAGGGCAGTAGTAAATCAAACATGCGAATTCCCCATTCGTGTTGTCCGCAGAAGTCAGCGAGATTAAGCAAACTCTCACTGCACTGGCAGACAGCCTCAAACAGGTCGCCCCTAGCGTCAGTTTCCGCACCGACAGCGCTCGCCAAATTCAGGTTGTGCTCGGGGACCTCAAAAGGAACCTCGGAGCTCTCGCAGATCGCATCGACACCATTGAGGCGCGAATGGCTTCACACGCCACCGTCGTTCAACCGCTACTGAGGGAAGCTAGACTTGAGAATCCCACCAACGCCCCGACAGAAGGTCTCATTTTTTGAGCAGTCCTAACTGCCCCGTTAGGCGGTAGTCCGTCCGGTCTGCCCAATAATGGATAGATCTAAAGAGAGTTTTCGCATTTGGCAATGGAACTGTAGGGGGTACTCTAACAAGAGTACAGCAGTTTTACAAGAGTACAGGAGTACAAGAGTACACCAACAGAACAGCCGCTCTGCAGCAGTTTTCCAGGTCTTTGGCGATCTAACCTCAAGTCATTGCTCTCAAGGAAACATTAGTCTCTGCTGCCTCGTTCCAGAGCTACAAGGCCGTGTCGGGCCGGCCCGGGGGGCGAGGCATTTGTACCTTGATCAATGAAAGGCTTACTCACCTCACCCACGACCTCAAGCAGGGGAGCGGTAGAATCGATTATGTCATGGTTGAGATCCTTCTCGACGCGCCGCAGCGAAATCAGCGCAGAAACAGCGTCGTCGTCCTCACTATCTATAGCAACCCCTGGGACTCACGCCAACAGTTCAAGACCATCCTCAAGAAAGTGACCAACCTGGCCGGCCCTCGACCCTTGGTCGTCGTCGGCGACTTCAACGCCCCGATCAGCCTCTGGGGTTACATCTACGACACTACCAAAGGGCGCAACCTGTGGCAAGACGCCAACGAGATGGATGTCACTCTGGTCACCGACAAAGCTTTTTCCATGCGCATCGGCAACTCTGTCACCCGGGACACGACACATTACCTCTCCTTCGTCAAGAACGTCGAGGACGTGGGCTGGGAGAACACCATCATAGAGTTTGGCAGCGACCACTACATTCTCGAGACCCGCTTCAAGGTGGCTCGGAGTAGGGTAAGGGAATTCACGTTCGTCGATTGGGACCATTTTCGCAAGATTAGGGAAGAACCCCCGAGAGCCAGGGCACCCACAAGCCTCGAAGAATGGTGCGAATGCATCCACAGCGACGCTTCCGTGCCCACCAAGAAAGTGGAAACTGATCTCGAGGTCGAGTGAATGGACAGCAGACTCGCCCATCTGATCGAGGCCAAAAACGCCCTGCTCCGCCGATGGACGTGCCAAAGGCTCAATCGCAGACTCCGAAAGAAGATCCCGGAGCTCAACAAGGTCCTCGATGACCACTGCAAAGCGCTATGTGAGCAGCAGCGGGACGAGCTCTGCGAATCCATTGACGGACAGATGCGCAATGGCAAGTCCTGGAGTATGCTGAAGCACCTTCTCGACGAAAGCGGCTCCAAGTCAAATCAGAAGCATACGTTGCCCCGGGCCCTTCACGAAGCCACCAGGTCTCACACGGTCGATGTACTTGTCTCCAAACTCATTCAGAATTACCTGCCCATCCGGCGCGACGGGGATCCGGCGACTCAACTCCTGGACTACCGAGGCCCGGGCCTCCTCACCCCTAGCTGGACGAAGACTTCTCTGTTGCCGAGGTCAGACAGGCCATCTTCGCGCTCAACCGCAAGTTTGCGCCGGGTCCGGACGGAGTCACCAACAGAATGTTGAGAAACCTCGATGACCCGTTGATCGTCTTTCTCACCGACAAGATCAACGAGTCCTGGAAGAGCGGTGTGGTTCCTGCAGAATGGAAGTGGGCCTGCACGGTGCTCATTCCCAAGCCCGAAAAGGCCCCCAACGTCGAGAACCTCAGGCCGATTTCTCTAACCTGCGTCCGCGAGGTCATGGAGCGCGTCGTCCTCAACAGGCAGAACGGGTTCCTCGAAGACAACGACGTTTACACGTACAACATGATCGGTTTCCGCGCTGGACTCTCGACGCAGGATGCAATGAAACTTAGCAAGCATCAGATCGTGGACGGCCGTTCCAGAGACGTCAAGGCTCTGCTTGGTCTGGACCTCGAGAAGGCTTTCGACAACGTGCTCCACGCCTTTATCGTCAAGACCATTTCGGACCTAGGTCTCGGCTCTAGATTCCACAGCTAGATCAGCTCTTTTTTAATGGACAGGAAGGCCAAACTTCGCATTGGAGACTTCCGCTCCGAAGACGTGCCCCTCGGAGAACGGGGCACTCCTCAGGGCGCCGTTATCTCCTCCACACTATTTAACATCTGTATGATTGGTCTTTCCGACAGGTTGGCACGCGTCGAGGACGTCAAGCACACCATCTACGACGACATTACCATCTGGTGCGCCGGGGGATGTGAAGCCAGAGTCGAAGGAGCCATGCAGGAGGCGATCGACGTGATCGAGGAGTATCTCCACCTCACCGGACTTCGCTGCTCCCCCGCCAACTCGCAGCTTCTGCTTTACAGAAAACAGAAGGGAGGCAGACCCAAAGATTTCAAGCCAGTCTCCGAAAGCAGCATCAGTCTTCGCACTTGTGACGGAGGGGTGATACCCAGGGTCGACGTCATTCGGGGCCTGGGCATGCTTGTCAAATTCAACGGCGGGAACGAAACGGCTCTACACAAGATCATCGCAAAGATGGACAACGCTTTCCGCCTCGTTCGCAGAATCGCAAACAGACAGCGAGGTATGAAGGAATCCAGTCTCCTCAGCGTGATCAACGCCTTCGTAGTATGTCACTTCACGTACACGATTTCTATGCACTCAGAGCGGAGCGAGACAAGTTCAACGCTCTCATTCACAAAGTAGTTAAAAGGGCTTTAGGGCTACCCATTAAGACCTATACCAAAGATCTCCTCAAGCTGGGGGTACACAACAGCGCCGAGGAGATTGCCGAAGCCCAACAACGCGCGCAACTCGCTCGCCTGACCACCACAGCGGCAGGTATACGTATCCGCGAAGAGCTGGGTTACCCTCCTGCGGTATCTTCGAGGGTCAGTACCCCGATCCCTAGGTGCATTCAAGACAAGTTCGAAGTGGCCCCCGTGCCTCGAAACGTCCATCCCGTCCACAACGAGGGCAGACGCAAGGCAAGAGCAGTAGCAATTCTCAAACAGATCAAGCAACAAGGCATCAGAGCACGCTTCGTCGACGCCGCGGAGTACAGCGATGGAAAGACCTTTGCCGTTGCGTGGTCGACTCCAGCGGCCAGCTTTCCAATAGCGCTTCAATTCGCACTTTAGACCCCGAAGCCACCGAGCAAGCCGTCATCGCCCTCGCCCTGCTAGACGGTCGTGGGTCTGAGATCTATAGCGATTCCAAAACTGCAGTTAGGGCTTTTCAGAAGGGTTGAATCGCCGAGCAAGCTGCTCGTCTTCTTAGCGTCTCCAATCCGGATGCTCTCACGCATCATTCGATTCACTGGTTTCCCGCTCACGTAGGGTCCGAACCTCAATGAGTCTGCTCACGAGGCTGCGCGCGGCCTCACCGACCGCGTTCCCTCTGTACGAAGAGCCGACACCCCACCCCCCTACAGCCACAGGGATACTCCCGCTACTCACAACGAGCTTACGAAATTCTTCTACATGTCTAGAAGGGTCTTTGCATCCCCTCACCCCAAATTGAATAGGGCGCAAGCAGTTTCACTTACACTTTTAGAGACCGGCACATATCCGTGTCTGGCCATTTTGCACGAAGTTTACCCTGACGTATATCGCGACGACGCCTGCCCGTCCTGCGGGCAGACCTCCACTCTAGCACACGTGCTCTGGGAGTGCGGGTCTAGATACCCCAAGTTCAGCAAGGATGAGTGAGACTCGCTTCTGCGTAGCCCCGCTCTAGATAAGCAAATCCTGGCTGTCCGGCGTGCCCGTGACCGCGCCGATGGGCTAGACCTGCCGGTCCCGACGTAGGACTAGCCGGGTGCGCGACGAGTTCGCGTCTTCGCCAGACCTCCAATAAAAGTTATCACTCACTCACTCACTCACTCACTCACTCACTCACTCACTCACTCACTCACTCACTAGGCACATGACTAGTGTGTCGCCCCTCTCTGGTTATACCACTGCTCAAGCCATAACTTAAGGATAATCTTGGCAAACATGATTCTCGGTAGGGATGAAAATATGGTCCTCTCGTTCAATGGATATAACAGGGTGTGCTTATAAGAAGGGGTAGCAAGGCTTGTTAGCAAGTTTTTTATAAGCTTTCTAAAAGGCATGAACTTATTTTCATTTATGAGGTACGCACTGGAGTTCATTTTTGTCAGACTCGCGTCCTGCTGCAGTTTGAAATCTAGCATTTTACATTGTTGAAGGCATGAAAAAGCTTTAGTTAGACCAACGTTATTGGTTTATTAGAACAAATCTTAATTTGTGTGTGACAGACGACAGCGTAACATGCAAGGTAACATTTTACTTTGGTACTTTATTTCTCCACACTGTAAATACATTTCAATCTACCCTACAATATCAAAATGCACAGCTTACGCTTGGAACCCACAGAGGAAGATTGATTTAGCTGTTCACACGACGTATTTCTTAAGTGCCAACTTATACTAGCAAATGCACAGGCATATCCAAAGCAGTAAACGCGGAGACCGAGCCAACAGCAACAATGCAGAACGTCTCTACCACTATAATCTTACAACAGTAGCCGTTATATTCGATACTGGTGCATAACACACCGCTTGACCAGTCACCGAGTTTATACACATAAGCGCCCGTTCACATTCGCACCGCGCTCGAAAACGGCAACACGAGACACAAAATCGGACATAAAGTCACACCATTTTAATTAATGAGCAAAAAGTCCGTCTTACTCAACCTAAGACATGAATTCCCAATGCCTTTTCACGCACTTCAATATTACGCACCAAACTGACCTCACGCAGCGTGCAGCTGTATGCCAGCGGCAAGTTGACAACTGGCACTAGCGCTGCACGTAGCTTGAATGGCCGGAGATTACCCATGGGTGAAACACATTGTCAAGAGCGCGCCTTAATATAACGAAATCATGCCCCCAGCAAGTTGACACCTTTTTTTATGAAACTCCTTAGTTAAACAGCGCTCCGCACGCAGTACAAGTAGACTGCCAAACCGAATAAATTCAAACACGTAAAACCCACGCTAAGCACGCTCCGCATTGGCGCGGAATCATGGGCTGGTAAACAAACTTTTTATGCGACCCTGCGCCTCAGTTCTTATTGAATACACCATGGTTTACTCAGCGTTCGCAATTTTCAAAGCCCTTACGGATAGCGGCAAGAGAAAATTGCATGCAGTCATTGCGACTGACTGGCTTTTTCCGCTGACATCGAATGACGCAGCAGCGCATACCTAAGTCCGTTGTCAATTGCGGCGGCTAAACTTCACGATGACGCAGAATGTGTCATATCCGCAGAATGTGCCACGCAAATTAGAAATCACTTACCGTGAAGGATTTGTTGTTCACTACAACGAACGACGAACCACTGTGCTCTTTTCGCGGTGGCGGCGAAAAATTGCTGACACAAGATCTCTCTTGGATGGCCTTGACGCCTGCCGCCTTCCCGTTGGACGGATCGCCTTCCTCCGGTGCTGTGCTGGTCCGCGATGTGCGGGCGCGCGTTGGGGCAACTCCGAATAATCTCCGCACCCGTTTGCGCCCTGGATGCCTGTTCTCTTACAAAAGAAACGGTGTGCTCTTTGCTCTGCGTGTGTGAGCGAAACATCGCCATGATCCAGAGAAGCCTCCTGCAGTTTAAGCAGCAGTATACGCTCCGTTTTGCTCTCGGTTGTCTCAAGAGTGGAACGGGCATTCTACTCTCTCTCACAGAAAAGCAGAGTACAAATACCGTTTTACTATCTCGCTGTGGAGAGAGTGAACAATGCATTTCACTCCACCCGACATTTTGCGAGAGTAAAACAATGCCTTGAAGAGTAAATCGGCTCCTTCACTCCTACGATAATCTCCCTAGTTTTTAGAGTGTACTTGTTCCATGGTTTACTCATTGTTTATTAGGCAAAAAAGCCAGAGACATTTGAACATGTGTTTTAGATTGCTGCAGTGGGGTGTTATTTCGGGGCAGCTTAGAGAGAACTCTGAAAAAAGAGTTGCCATTTAATTCACATGGAATCCGTTATCTCACGGTTGAAAACGACGATGGCGTGCCTTTTCATCTTGTCATGCTTCTGGGCCTGCACAGCATATGGTGCACTCGGACGGCTGTACACAATGCAGATATTGACGTTAGACACGTTCGCGAACATTTTTGCGAATCTCTGTCCCATCTTTCGAAGTGTAAAAGGTACACACGTATGTAACGGAGTTGGTTCCAAGATTGGAACTTTTGGTGCACATGCCGAAATACTGATGACATGTGGTCAGCAAACAGCTGACGGCTCTTGTTATTCTGTTCTTCTGAGCTCGTAAGCTCTGTGACATGCGAGTTAATAAAGAAAAAAAAGAGAAAAAAAATTATGGTTGATCCCGCTTTGTAGAACACAAAAATGAAACGTGTCTTCACAGAAGCTGTTGCATGTTGGCTTCGTGTGCTCACCGTCCGATGCAGTGAAAGGTGCACGATTTGCGGGCCGGCGACCATGTTGCAGGGTTGCTTGGCGCGCGTCGTCCTGTTGGCGAGCGCCGCCTTGCTAGCGAGTGGCTACGGCGAACGTGGGGCATTGTGGTCCGGCTCCGTAGTGGCTATGGCAGCGAGTCGAGCTGTGACACGCTCAGCTATAGGAGTGGCAGTGGCAGAGTTCGCAACGTGCGCCGCGAATGCGCAAAGACATTCTGCTTCACCCTGGCGTGTCTCCCGCCGGAGCAAATCGAGATTCGCTCGGCGACGTCGTTGCCTTTCTGCGCATTTTAGCACCTTTTAGCGCATCTACAGTGTACTAGATAGGATAAGCGCAGCATTTGTCTTAGGTGGTGCTATCGCAAGCGAAGCTATAAACGATGCACTGCTCATGCACGTTGAAGCCGCAATCCGTAGGTGACGAGCCGCCACAGGCTAATCCGACGCTAACTGCCCGCACGTGGCAACAGAGTACATGGCTTTGTCTGACCCTCGTGCTTGTGGATTTAGACGTTCTTGTGTCTTTGTTTCTTACGCTTTGTATGCCTTCATTACCGTAAATTTCAGAGCAATCTATACTTTTCTAGGTGCAGAAGACGCTGCCAACACGCAGAATTGCTCCTAATTACAACGGTTCAGCTTGTCGAGGCGGCCAAATTGAAAAGCGCCAAGCGTCTCAACGCACTGGCTTGCCCGCGATAAATTCATAAGGGCGTTTTATGTCGCCAGTCGAAGCATGCGTCCATGGCTTAATGGCTTAAACATCGGGATTCTCCGCTAGAGTTCCGCTGTTAGAATCCTGCCATCGGACAAGTTTATTAATGTTTTTCTTGTATGATAATTTATTGTATAATTATTATATGAAACTATATGCACGAAGCTACACTTAGTTCCTAATTCTATTGTAACACCACATTGGAGCCGCTGCTGCGCGGTGACTACGGAAGCGCTCCGTGTCGGTGCTCGTTAATGTCACGATGCAGTACTTCGCTTCCCCGCTCCTAGATGGTGCTGCCGGAGCCGACGTCACATCCATTATATCTGTTGCAGCAAGTCAGTCTTGAAACCCGGCATAAAAGACCTCGAGTTCTTTCTCATATAAACTCCAAAATAATAATAGAGTTTTACATGCCAAAACGAAGTTGCGATCATGAGGCGCACCGTGGCGGGGCCTCCGAAAATTTGAACCTCCTGGAGATGTTTAAGATTCAGCTAATGCACGGCACACTGGCTTTTTTGCCTTTCGCCCCCATCGAATTGCGGCCACCGCGGACGGCATTTGATCCCGCGACCTCGTACTTAGCAGCGTAACTCCATGGCCGCTAAGCCACCACGGCGAGCGTGGGCAATTGTATGTGAAGTGGTAAGTGGAAGTATATGAAGTTGTAAGGAGATGGAAGACCAGCGAAGCTGAACTATGGTGGGAATTCTGGATTTCCAATTATGACTATTAAGATGTGATGCTGTAATTGTTTATTTGAACTATTAAGGAATGATAAATATATATGATTCGGTGGTTTTCATTTATTTAGTAATCACATTTATTTAGTAATCACAGTTGCCATGCCCATATATGGTTGCTACGGTACACCGCCATAGGGTGTACGGCAAATGTTGGCGCGTTCTTCATAACACCTCACCAAAGCCACGCGCGTTCGGTGCGAACGCGGGAAAAACGCCGCCGCCGTCGACAACAGTTGTGCGCGTTGTTTGTGTGACCGCACACAACTGCTGTCAAAACGCTGGCTACGTGACGAACGGCTAAACGCCGTTGTCGACACTGTTAGGGCAGAGGCCGGCAGGGCTGCGCGTATGCGCCGCAGTGGGAGAGCGGGCAGTAGTAGTAGTAGTAGAGGAACTCTGCCGGCAGGGCTGCGCGTACGCGCCGCAGTGGGAGAGCGGGCAGTAGTAGTAGTAGTAGAGGAACTCTGCCGGCAGGGCTGCGCGTACGCGCCGCAGTGGGAGAGCGGGCAGTAGTAGTAGTAGAGGTTCCTCTACTACTGCCCGCTCTCCCACTGCGGCGCATACGCGCAGCCCTGCCGGCCTTTGCCGCCGACACACGCACAGTCTAGGGTGGCTCGATGCCCTCCTCGCCCACCACTCTGCTTCCACTGGGAAGTCGCTTGTGCTCTCCGCCGAGCACCTCTTCCTCTTCACAACCACAATCTCTCTCCGCCGTGCGTTCGCTCCCCGTGTTGCCCTCGCGCGCTTTCACTCGCACATACAGCATACGGCCAATGAGAGTATTTTTATTGCGATAGCAATTATATGGACACTCAAAAGCAGATTTATGCCGTCGGCGTCGCCGTCGTCGTAGCCGTTGCCGTGAGGTTCCGTATGACGTCAATGGAGATGAAATCGTCGCCGCGCGCCGGACGCTGTATGTGCGAGTGAAAGGGTGCGAGGGGCACGCGCTTTCACGGGGAGTGAACGCACGGCGGAGAACAAACTCGCGTTCTGCGCCGTGCTCGCTTAGGGGCTGCAGAAGTGGTGCGTCAAACGGTGCGTCGGCTCTTTCCTCCTTTACAATCACCATATATGTAGAGCCATAGCCTCCTATATTTTTATTGCGAAAGCAATTATATGGACACTCAAAGCAGATTTCTGCCGTCGGCGTCGCCGTCGCCGTGAGGTTCCGTATGACGTCAATGGAGATGAAATCGTGACCGCGCGCCGCCGAACGCTGTATGTGCGAGTGAAAGGGCGCGAGGGACGCGCTCTTTCACGGGGAGTGAACGCACGGCGGAGAACAAACGCGCGTTCCGCGCCATGCTTGCTTAAGGGCTGCAGAAGTAGGCGTCTCTTTCCTCCTTTACAATCACCATATATGTGGAGCAAACGCGCCTTCTTCCGATGCGCGAGAGGCCGTGGGGGAGGGAAGGAAGGGGGAGGGAAGGGAGGCGACGTTTAGCTGCGGCACCAAGTGCCTATTTATATCAGAGGCTCCGGCAACAGTCACCAACGCCGCACGCATTTTGAGCGAACGCGGGCAAAACGCCGACGGCGTCGACAACAGTTCTGCGCGTTGCCGGTGCTGCTGCATGTCCAAGTTTATACAGCTGATAAAGCTAATATCATTACTCCGTATAGCTCTCTACAAATTTGCTATCGCAATTGATGCTTCACCTTTCAGGTGAAACTGCGACAACTTTTTTTTAACTGCGATAGCAATTATATGGACACTCCAAAGCAGATTTCTGCCGTCGGCGTCGCCGTCGCCGTGAGGTTCCGTATGACGTCAATGGAGATGAAATCGTCGCCGCGCGCCGCCGAACGCTGTATGTGCGAGTGAAAGGGCGCGAGGGACGCGCGCTTTCACGGGGAGTGAACGCACGGCGAAGAACAAACGCGCGTTCTGTGCCGTGCTCCCTTAAGGGCTGCAGAATTAGGCGTCTCTTTCCTCCTTTACAATCACCATATATGTAGAGCAAACGCGCCTTCTTCTGACGCACGAAAGGCCGTGGGGGAGGCGACGTTTAGCTGCGGCACCAAGTGCCTATTTAAGTATTTATATCAGAGGCTCCGGCAACACTCACCAACGCCGCACGCATTTTGTGCGAACGCGGGCAAAACGCCGACGGCGTCGACAACAGTTCCTGCGTGCTGCCGGTGCTGCTGCATGTCCAAGTTTATACAGCTGATAAAGCTACTATCATTACTCCGTATAGCTCTCTACAAATTTGCTATCGCAATTGATGCTTCGCCTTTCAGGTGAAACTGCGACAACTTTTTCTATTGCCGGACGCGACGATCGAAAGGTGAGCCCTTAACAGCTTCGTCGCTGTAAAAAAAAAAAAAAGGCTTAAGCTTGCACTCGGCCGCGCAAGTCTTGAAACAGCGAAGCTGGCCGATCGTAGGGGCTTATTATGGCTGATGCTAGGTTGCCGCAGCCTCTCCCGCTTAGCAGCGAGCCTTGCTTCGCGAAGCGCGGCCTCTTCTTCGGGAGTACGAACTAGCGTTGGGCATCCCATGGCTTCTACTAATCGAGTGCCGCCGCGCACAAGCTTACATAGCTGTTGCCTCAAGGTCAGCGCATGCGCCGATCCAATCGTTATCATGGAGCATACGCAGATGTCGGCGCGGCGGCGGAAACCGGTTGCGCGCAGTGTCGCCGAGCTGCTGCCGACGCCGCCTGTGTTTCCCTGGCGCGAAAGCGGCAAACGTCCCATGGCTGCATCTGATAGAGCGCCGCCGCGCACCGGCTTATATAGCCGTGTCTCGCTGTCGGCGCATGCGCAGTACACAGACGGTAGGTTGCGCCACGTGTGCTAGCAGCTGCGGCGTCGCTGGTTGCGATGGCTACCGCGCGGCTGGCTTTCTGTGAAACAACGTACTTTTTACGGCTAGCTTAAACAGCTTTGCTGTTAAAAGGAAATTGCAGAGGAAAAAATTTGGAGGGCGCTTAAGCTTCGCCTTTAAGAGTGGAACGTGATAGCATTCAAAGATCCTTGGCTGCTTATCAGGCTTCCCAGCAACTGCAGCTTTTTTTTACAACTTCGCCGCCGTGCGCGGCTACCGTAGGGAGCCTACATGCAACGCCGTTTTATGCAGGCTCCCTAGGCTGCCGAGGTGGCGAGCGCCATGTGGGTGGCGTTTTTTTCAAGGAAGCGTCCGCGGCGCGCCGCTGTATGAATTGTAGAAATATCGGAAAAGGAGTTTGTGTTTGAGTTTCGGTGTAAGAGAATTAAGTTTTCTCGTATATTCAAAATTACAATCTGACGCTATCGCTTCTGTACGTTGTGGTGAAGTCCTACTTTACGATTTTTCTGACAGATTTTACTTTAAGAAATTCAATTCTGTTCATTAACATCTTGCGCCATAAGGAGGGCCCGCGCTGGTCGGGGTGGTTCGGAATGATTATTTCCGCCAACGACGCCGGCGTGCCCGCGCCGATGTCTACGCCAACGCCGCATTTTCTGCTTAACGGGGCCTTAACGCTATAGCGTTAAAAGTGCAGCGCTGTAACTGTCTCTTGATGTGACGGCACCTCAACAGTACTGCACAGGAGAGGGGTAAGGGAAATAAAAGAAGAGGCCTTCGGTTACAGTTTTTCAAGCGAACGCTAGAAAGCATTTTATACTGGTAAAGCTGCAAGCGAGTGTGTCATATGTGATCCGCGCTTTAAAGTTTGTGATTAAATTGCAGGCAACAGAAATTCCTAATGCAACTGGTCGAAGAAAACAACTTCTAGAAAATTCGACTGTGATAGTTCAAAGTCGAACAAATCTGGTGCATTTTCTTGATTGCCAATACTAGCAAACATTTCCGCACAATTTCCGCACAATGTGGTAGCTTAAGGGATAAGAATAATGGTTTAAAAAATTCCGCATTAGACCTTTATGTTTTTCTCAGCAACAACGCTAGCTAACTGTGCTGGCGAAATGCGCAGAATAACCAGAGCCAGCACGGAGGCTTTTCAAGGTAGAGTATGGTAGCAGTGCCCTCCACATATTGGCATCTTTCGCGGTGCGAAGCGCAGCTGTGCAGCAAAAAACCATACAAAAGGGGACACACAGCGAAAACTGGCAACAGGAAATACGTCACGCTAGTATAGCCGTTCGTTAGCGGCCGTGAGCATCAAACAAAAAAAGAATGTGAAAATAAGTTACCAGAGATTGTAACTTTTAATTCTTTGCCGATAAAAGTAAAACATTTGCGTGTAAATGAACTTGTACTTCGCGACTTATTTTACTTGCCTTACCTAGCGACAGGCCAACGACGTGTCATATGCATGCGTCGCCATCATTGTCGCCGACGCCGTGAGGTTCCGTGTAAAGTCCAAAGCCGATAAAATCGTCGCCGCACGCCGTATGCTGTATGTGCGAGTTAAAGCGTCCAAGGGACACGCGCTCTCCGGAGAGCGAACGCATGATGGAGAGTTCCGTCGTGCGAAAGGCCGTGGGGGAATGGGAGGGAGGGAAGGGAGGAGCCGTTTACCTGCAGCACCAAATACGTATCTTGCGACCGGGCGCAAGGGTAACTGGCGACTCAATCTGCCACGCGAAAGGAGGAAAGCGGGAAGGCGGCGCGGGAGGGAGGGGTGCGGCTTCTACTCTGCCAGCAACTGCGTACTTGTACTTTGCGCGCCTGCGGGCTGTCGCGTGTACCGTATCTTGAAAGCGATCTCCACACGGTTCTTATCTTTATATGCGCTATGTTTCGCCCCTCAGTTTTCGTTGAAGCGATAGACCGCGCGAGCCTTCGCTTTCTCACACCAGCGTTTTGACAGCGGTTGTCTGCGGTCGTCGAGTTTGATCAATTCATGTTTGCTTGTGCGCGCTGACACCATGCTTGTTAATTCTGTTAGTAAGCGAATGTGCCCCACTTTATGCAGCCGATAAAACTACTATCCTCACTACGTAAAGCGCTCTACTAATTTGCTATCGCCATTGATGCTTCGCCTTCCGCGCGACACTGCTACTTTTTTATACGTTCTTTCGGTACTCACGCACTTGTAAAAAAATTTGGAGGAACCTTAAGCTTCTCCTTTAAGAGTGAAAGGCGATAGCATTCAAAGATCCCTGACTATTTGTCAGGCTTTCTGTAGCTTTCTTTTTTCTGCACCTTCGCCTCGGCGCGCCACTGCCGAGGAGGCGAGCGCCATCTGGATGGGGTTTGTGCAAGGACCACCGACTGGGGCGTGCCGCTGTATGAAAGGTAGAAAAGCTGGAAAAGGGATGTGTATTTGAGTTTCCGCGTAACTGAATTATTTTTTTTTCACATATTAAAATTACAATGCGATGCTATCATACCTGTAGGTTGTGGTTAAGTCATACTTTACGATTTCTATGACACATTTTACTTTGATAAATTCAATCATTTCACCAGCGCCTCTGCGCCACCCGCAGGTGCCTGTGTGGTCGTGATGCTTCGGGAGGATTTCCTTAGCCGCGGACACCGCACGCCGAGACCGACACCGACGCCGGATTTTCTACGACACGGGGTCCTTAATGCTATCGCGTTAAGACGCGACGAGCGATTGCCAAGAGTGATAACACGTCTTGTGTTGCTTGCGCCGGCAGAACGCGAAATAGATAACTCCGAGGAGCTCAAAAACCAGAACTTGTAACTCAAAAAAATTACACCATCTTCCCGTAGACGAACCATGAGTAGTATGCGAAGCAGCCATGGGGTCCGACTCAAGTTCCTATTACGCGAGCCCTCGTTGTATCAGTAGCAGCTTCTCGGCGGCGTTAAATCGGAAGTGTGGTTCAGGTATTAATTCCGACGGCTTGGTGCGCTGCAGTCAATTCGGCCGCTGAGCTCTATGGTAGTGTCCGCTCTTCAATTTCTTTCTCTATGGTATGGCCGTGAATTGCGATCCCATGCTGCACCAGGATCAATGTAGAATTGGTAATTGCACTGAGCGACACAATAG
Source organism: Dermacentor silvarum (assembly GCF_013339745.2). NCBI lineage: Eukaryota > Metazoa > Arthropoda > Arachnida > Ixodida > Ixodidae > Dermacentor > Dermacentor silvarum. The sequence goes on from NC_051159.1 coordinate 121,362,156, forward strand.
CTGCATCATACCCAATTTGGGCGAGTCTGTGTGCCTTCACACTTGAGAAAAAAAGTAACAGTCCTCTGTGGCAAACGCAGCGCATTAGCAGTGTAAGGCGGAGTTCGCGGCGAAGCCTCCTTGCGTCGTTTTGACGAGAACGAACTGAACTGTCCGCCCGCCGTCGACGGCCAGCTGCGTCTTGTGCTGCTCTCTGCACAGCGGCCTGCTGAGCCCGAAGTTGGCTGGTTACAGCCGTGCGCTGAGCTCTTCGATTCGCTTATTCAGCAGTGGTTCATACCTTGCAAGGCGGAGTCAAGACGTGTACCGAAGAGCAAGCACAGGGATCGCGACTACGCGGCGCACATGTCGAATGCCTTGACACGTGGCACGATACGATGCAACTGCTATATGTCGTGACACTTGGTGGAATACAACGCAACTGCAATGCAACGTTTGCCCATGTCGACGCTACGCGGCCCGCATCTCAGGTGACGTTCAAGTGGCAGGATACTATAATGCTGCTGATTATAAAGATAATAATGATTTATCGGCAACCCCTTAGAAACGGGGTGGTGACAAATACTCGCCGAGCCTTCTTGATTTAATGCGGTATGATAAACATCTTTTTAAATAAAGCACTTTATTGCGATAGCAATTATATAGACACTCCAGGTGCATTTTTGTCGTCGCTGTTGGCGTCGGTGTCGTCGTGGTGTTTCGTATAAACTCCACGGGCGATAACTGCGTCGTTGCGCGCAGTATGCTGTATTTGCGAGTGAAACCGTGCGGGGGGGGGGGGGGGGGGGAGGAGCCGATGATGGTGGCTCAATCACACGCGCGCATGAGAAGTAAGCTGGGAGAAAGCGTCCGTCTTCCATCACCCGCATGGCATCGGGAGGAGGGGAGGGAGCGAGGGGGGGGGGGGGGGGGGCGTTTTACGGCAGCAACTGCGTATGGTGCGCGGGCTTTATCTTGAACACAACATGCGACGGAGACAGAATGTAGGTGCGCCGATGGCTCATAACTACGTGGATGCTGTGTTCTTGCCGACAATTTGCGTTGAAGCGATAGGCAGCACGAAGGTTACTTCGCTTCCTGTTGCCTCGCTTCCTCACGCCAGCATTTCCACAACGTGTGTACGCGGTCATCTCATTATGTATTCATGTTTGCATGTGCGCGCATGACACCATGCTTGTTAATTTAGTAAGCAAATGTTAGCAGAATTATACAGCTTATAAAACTACCATACTTACTTTGTACAGATGTCTAATAATTTGCTTTCCCAATCGATGTTTTGCCTTTCGACTTTCTTGAAGACGCCGGATTGAGAATGAAGGTTGTTTTGAAGACGGGAACGGGATCGCCAAACATTATATGGTATTTACACATATATTCACATATTTAGATTAGTTACACGATATATATATTATTTACATATTTTTACATATTATTGTTAGCATATCACTAGTGCCCTCTCTCGGGAAGCGCTGTTTATGTAGTGCGCTAGTGCGCCTAACTGAAGCTTGGGACCCACGTAGCAGTTGTCGGCTGGTCGGTGATAGAAGAAGACATGTGTCAATGCTCATAGAGTTCGCCTGTGGGGCCATGTATAATTTTATTCTAATAAATCACCCTCTTCGACTACAACTGAATCACCGACGGGAATATAATTCAAAAGTGGGATCCAGTATTCCAGTCGCCATGGAAACCTGAGTTTGAGTTGGGTGCACGAACTTTGCTAACCCTAATAGAACAATCAGCGGAAATAGTCAACAACAATGGTGGAAGGGAACCGATTGGGCGGAGGGGAACCGGGCCTTGGCCACGGTGACGCGATCACGGCTCGTGACCTCCTCCAAGCCCTACAAGAAAAAGACAGGATTTCGTCAACACTTTTGGAACGACTTACTCTGGTTGAGGCGTTGGCACTGGTTGGTACTGGTTGGGAGCGGCCCAGGCATCACTTGTTTTCCGTGCTCACGTTGGTTTCGACGGGAAATCAGGGCGCAGGCTCCTTTCCCAAGCGTATCACCCCTGAAGGAAGCCGAACGCCAGGCCGGGGTACTCTTGTACCCTTTTGAACCAGTGGGTGCCCGGCGGCGGTGGGAATCGAACCCACAGCCTCCCGCGGCCGAGGCGCAGCCTCAACCAGCGCCAACGTTCCAAGTTATACCGGGCCTGAGTCAAAACATCAGCAGCTTTGACGGCTCCGAGGATGCTCCTTCGGCACGTTAGTGAATCGATAATATACGGCGAACGTCGACACTTCACGGATGGCTCATCGCGCATACGCTGGAAACCGCAAAATCCCGTTTGATTGGAGCTGCCAAGGACTGGTATCGTGGAAGACGTTCTCGAATCACGTCGTGAGAAGATTTCGAGGAACGTTTTCGTCGCTACGTTCGTGAGTAAGACCTGCGTAGCGCAACGATGGCGGAGAATGCAAGAGCGCGCGTGGAACAGCGAAATGACAGCCCGACCGCTTATTTCCACTCTAAGGTGCGGTTTTGCCATGAAGTGAACCTTGACTTTCACGATACGCGAGAGCAAATTCTCACGGGTCTGAGATCTCGCGAAGCTCTGCACCATTCTTTTGAGAAGGACACATGACGACGAGGGCGATTTATTTCACAATATTCTCATGTTTGAGCTCATCGAACGAAAACAACGGAAAGAAGCCATGCAAGATCGTGACGTCACCACATATACCAACAAGCCGTTAAAGGAAGTGGAGCGCATTCACGAAGACAATGTAGCAAAAGATACGTTCAAAGCCACGGCTATATCTCAAGGATCTACATCTACATCTTCTCCTGAACCGGGCGTAGGTGAGAAAGGACCGACACAGGAAACTGAGGAAAACTTGTCGCAAGGAAAAGAAGTGGACCAGAATAAGCCAAAGGAAGCAGAGAGGGAACCAGAGGAACTGGACGTTCAAGAGCTCCCTCCTCAAGAGCCAGTAAAGCCAGGCGAAATTAAAACAAGCGAAGAAACTGCGGCGCCGAAAGTTTCAGACGTTGTTGCAGATCCACAGAAGAAAAAAGACCAAAATGAACCTGCAGAAGTGCCCTCGAAGGAGCCAACCAGTGACTCTGAAGTGTCCGGCGCTCCAGAACCGGCTACTCAGGAAGAAAGCCCCGCCGAAGCTGAACGACCGGAAAGTGTTCCAGGAGTAACCAAAGACAAAGCGATAGCATCCGAGGAAGAAATCGTAAAGGCAGACCAAGTCCGTGTTACTGCAGCAGTCAGTGAAGAAGTAACCCAGTCAGAGCCTAGAGGTGAAGCCACACCAGAAAGGGTAGAAGACGAAGTACCTGAGTCTGGTGACGAAGAAGATGAACAGCCTAACGGTGCCATGCCAGCGGGCGCTGACGAGACGACGGAACAGGCATTTAAAGACCAAGGTGGTGAAGAAACAGCCATTGCCACCGAAGCTGAGCCACTGTAGACGAAAGCAAGAAATCTTCCGAGGCTTCCGAAGAAAGTGTAAAGCCGGCTGCCGAAGTAAGTGTAAAGCCGGCGGCTGAAACAGTGTCCGAGGAAAACACTGAGGAAGCCACCGACGGGGCACCACCTTCCGAACCTGAACCGACGCCACCTGCGGAAGTAGTGAAAAAGAAAACTGGCTTGTCGAAGTCACCGTCCAAGCGCGCGACGGGCAAAGGTCGGCCCAGGACTCTTGCCTACGGAAAGGATGATGGTACATGTGAAGAGTATCAAGAGGAAGAAGAAACCTCAGTAAGGCAACGTCCGCAACGTAAACGCACTTTACCGGTGAGACTACGAGACTGTTGTGATTGTTGTGTTGTGATTTGTTTCTCTTTGTTCAAGAATTCCATTGTGCCAAGTTCTTGTGTAGTGTGATTTTTTTTTTCATTTTCGTGTTGTAGCTATCAACAATGACTAGCCAGTGAAGATGGCTGGAAGAAACGACTTTCCAGAATTGTACATTATGAACTACCGAATTACTGTGTGCTGTGGTGAACTTTAATCGTTTGATGTTGGACTATGGACATAGTGCTTGCTTGTTTTTGTTTGTTTGTTTGTTTGTTTGTTTGTTTGTTTGTTTGTTTGTTTGTTTAGACAAGGGAGCTGTTTAAGCCAGCGTAAGTCCGTGAAGCGTCGGAAAAAATTTGGGCCGATCCTGGCGGTAGTGCAGAAAGGGTCAAAGCTCAAGGGCACATACCCCTCTGAACAAGCGAAGCTGAGCCTCGCTAAGTCTAGTAAGCATAGCCAACCAATCGATAGCTAATTGATAATTGGTCAATAATCAATAAATTCCGGAAATTGCTGGGGATGACATGGTAGTGCATTGCCTAGCCCAAATACGTGGACAATACCATGCGGTAGAGAATCGTTAGCCAATCAATAGCTAATCAATAATCAATCAATAATCAAAAAATTCCGGGAAACGCTGGTTATGACTTGGTAGTGATTAGCCTAGCCCAAAAGCCAGGACTAGCTATAGGTGCCCATCAGCTGCGGCGCCTCTTTAGCATTGCGCCTCCAGTGGAACCTAGGCAATTTTTTTTTACTTTCTGCGTTAAGCTAGTAGTATTACTTTTTCTCTTCTGCATCATCATCATCACCATCATCATCATCAGCCTATATTTATGTCCACGGCAGGACGAAGGCCTCTCCCTGTGATCTCCAACTACCCCTGTCTTGCATTAGCTGAATCCAACTTGCACCTGCAAATTTCCTAACTTCATCGCCCCACCTAGTTTTCTGCCGTCATCGACTGCGCTTACCTTCTCTTGGTATCCATTCTATAACTCTAATGGTCCACCAGTTATCCATCCTACGCATTACATGGCCTGCCCAGCTCCATTTCTTTCCGCTTAATGTCAACTAGAATATCGGCTATTCCTGTTTGTTCTCTGATCCACACCGCTCTCTTCCTGTCTCTCAACGTTAGGCGTAACATTTTTCGTTACATCGCTCTTTTTGCGGTCCTTAACTTGTTCTCGAGCTTCTTTGTTAACCTTCAAGTTTCTGCCCCATATGTTAGCACCGGTAGATTGCAATGATTTTACACTTTTCTTTTCAACGGCAGTCAGGATTTGACAATGCCTGCCGTATGCACTCCAACCCAATTTTATTCTTCTGTCAATTTATTTCTTATGATCAGGGTCCCCTGTGAGTAATTAACCTAGATAAACGTACTCCTTTACGGACTATACAGGCTGAGTGGCGATCTTGAATTCTTGTTCCCTTGCCAGGCTATTGAACACTGTTTGTCTTCTGCATATTAATCTTCATCCCAGCTCTTACACTTTCTCGATTCAGGTCCTCAATCATTTGCGGTAATTCTTCCCCATTGGTGCTGAATAGGCTAATGTCATCTGCAAAACGAAGGTTGCTGAGATATTCGCCGTTGATCCTCACTCGTGAGCCTTCCTAGTCTAAGAGCTTGAATACTTCTTCTAAGCATGCAGTGAATAACATTGGAGAGATCGTGTCTCCTTGCTTGATTCCTTTCTTGATAGCTATATTTCTACTTTTTTTGTGGAGAACCAAGGTTGCTGTGCAATCCTTGTAGATATTTGCCAAGATATTCACGTATGCCTCCTGTACTCCTTGATTACGCAATGCCTCTATGACTGCTGGTATCTCTACTGAATCAAATGCGTTTTCATAATCTATGGAAGTCCTATAGAGAGGTTGATTGTACTCCGCAGGTTTCTCTATTACCTGATTGATGACGTGGATATGATGTACGTCTTATGCCAAGTTTTCTTCTCACTGATTTCATACTGCGTCCATAATTTACTGTATCCTCAATCTTTTCCACGTTATAATTTCTGATATTCCTGACTTTCTCATTGTTTGTATTTTAGTAAATGTGATTTGGAAGGTACCCGAGCTTTTGTAAGGTAATTCAGAATTCAAATCAGGCTTGTTGATTTGAATTCTGAATTACCTTACAAAAGCTCGGGTACCTTCCGAATCACATTTACTAAAATACAAACAATGAGAAAGTCAGGATATCTGAAATGCCAAAGTGGCTTTCGCATTACCACACGTAAGCAGTCTTAAGTGTGTCTGCCGAATTTTCTATTCTATGACAACTCTTAGATCTAAAAAAAGAAACGCATACACATTTTTGTGTACGAACAGACATACAGTACCCCACCATAGATTTTAAATTCTCAGTATCAGGACCACCGATTGTTTTCACGTCGACAAATATTGCATAAGATTTTGCAGTAGAGTAAAGTCAAGGACAAGCTCATTTTTCTCCTCTTCCCTATTTGCTTTTCTCTGTTATATCCTGCGAAATTTACCTGCTGTCCTTGTACGCGTATTTCTGATTTCACGAAAGCGCGCAGACGGCAAGTACATCGTTATATTACATTGACAAGTACATCGTTACAGTTCTTTCGCATAGCCGCAACAGCCAAGTGCGAGCAGGACAATTATGATGCTGCGATCATCAGCAGCTTCGTGCGACCATATTTTAAACAACGTCCGCGAGTTCAGGGTCTTCGTTAGTCGGCGGCGGTGGCAGAGCAATAATGGTTAGCTTCGCGTAGGCAGACGAGACTTTCCGGTTAGGAGAGCCCACAGGGAGAGCAGAATAGGGGGTAGGGTACTGGGGGCATGCCAAACGTCAAACTTGAATAATTGCGCTCGAAATTAGGAGGCAAGCGCCGCAAATGAAGAGCGGGAAAAGGGTCGTGAGGCTCATTAAGGTTGGTGCCAGGAGCGAGGGGATCGACAGCCGCCCTCCTTCTGATGATTCGGCGAGATTCCTCGTGTCCCGTCTGTGTCGCGGGCCGCGACGGGAGCGCCTTCGCTCGTTCCGCAGCGACGTTCCAGACATCCGGTGACGCTCTGAACATTCGCTTTGTGGGCGGCGTCGATTTTCAATAATGAATTCCTTTCGCTACACGCCATTGCGTTCATTTGCTTCGTGGGCAAACGGAGAGAACCGTGGCAGCACCGTCGCCTGGCCGTGGATTTTTTTGTGCGGGTCCGAATCAAGAAGATGGATTCAATAGCGCTAAAGTAGACGACGACAGATAAATTTGTGCTGTCACATTTCTGCCTTCATCTGTCTGCGCTTTGAGACATTTCCTTTATTCAGTGGGCTCAAGGCACACTCATTAAGACTATCAAAAACGTATCACCATGTATATTCTGTTCTTTGCAATTGAGCACTATCTTCTTAGTCGTTTCTGTTAATGTAAACCTATGCGTTATTATTGTTTAAAATATATTTGAACTTTTGCATTTATATGTATAAACGGTCTTGCTTCTAGCTTTTGCTATCTGACGTTTATTTGAATACGCGCTTTCAAATGCGATGCCTGTGTGTGAAATGAATGTATAGTGCGTGCACGCAGTGGTACATTGTAACATGCATGTCTTAAGTTCTCCCAGCTCTTGCTTTTTTTTTTCCCCGTGCTGAATAGTGGGTTACCAGCAGAAGGAGTTTTGACGCTTTATCGGGCACTTGTTTCTGTTTACGTTTATCACCCTCAAAACTACCAACTCGTTATCAAATTAAACGTGTATTTTATTGTATATAGGCCTCCATTGGCAATTTCTTCAAGTGCATCTACTATTGGTAATCGTTAAGGTAAATAATAGAGTCGGAATCGGGGTGATCTGCAACGTCTTCTTTCGTTCTTTGTTTTCGAAAGAACCTTTCATATTTGCCCCTCCATGCTGTCATTCAGATGTAGGAGATCGCAGCTGTTTGCTCAATATCGAATAAATTTGAAGCCTTCGCGCTAGCAGCGCTATTCACAATGTATGGAACTTGAGACAGCCGGAAAAATTCTCACGCAAACGTTTTCTTTCGCGAATATTTCAATTTCAAATACAATTTTAAACATCCTACCTTAGTGTCACTAAATACAAGTAAGGGCTGAGAAACAATGTACGTTCGCGTCTGCCCTAAAAAACATAGTTGGCGTGAAGGGACAAATAATCATTGAAAGTTCTTGTTACTTTCTTGTGCACAGGGTAAAAAAAATGTGATACGAAGACGTAAGAGCGTAGCGATAATTCCACACAAGACTGTGCCACACCGACGTAAATTGAGGGCAATACCCGTCTTGGTTACACGGCTCCTTTCCATCTCCCACCACACTTCTAAATAACGCTAACCTGGATACGTTGCATACAATAAGACAGCATAATCGCTTAAAATACATGTTTTTACTTTATCATGACAGCTGCGCATAAACAAGGACATGTACATAGAATCCTTTAATCGTCGATCCACGCGATCCGAGCACTCAAAGAAATTGAGGGAGTATTCTTGCAAGACACGAGCTTTTAATAATTCTTTTTTTCCGCGCACCGTTACTGAATGGAATGCTCTTTCTGCTGATATAGTAAACTGCACTACTGTTGAGTCGTTCATGGCAAAGCTGCGTCAACAATGCACTTGAGCTTACTTCGTCGTACATACCCCCCTCCCCCTTTCCGGCCTCGCTTAACGCATGCGCGCGCACTACGCTTCTATTTACGTTTTATTCTCTAGTACTTTTTCAGTGTGCTAAAAATAATTGCTTGGCGTCATGTGCATCTTTCGGTGTTCGCAAGGCGTAATGTTTTGCAAGTTTATCTTGCGCTGATTATGGTATGTCACTCGTTGCAGAAATGTTTTTCAAGAGACGTCTGTTGCCGTTATTCTGCCCTGTTTTTGTGCGTGAACGCTTAAGGCTATTGAAATGTATAATTTCTAGTGTTAGAGTTTCTAGTGTTTCAGTTTCATGTACTTGTGGATGATGAATCATGTTTTCCCTCGTACCTGCTTTGTAGACTTGCTATGGCAAATCTTCCTGTTGCGCTTCTAGAATTGTTTCTCTTTGTTTTCAAATTTGTTTTTGTGTCATGACCCGCTCCTGCCTAAGACACCATGTGAGAGGTCGGCAGTACTCCTGGAATAAATAAATAAAACGCGTTTCATTCCTCTCATATCATGAAATTCCTATGCGATAGCACATGGCTTCATGTTTTCAAACTATTGCACAGTATCTCGAACTATTCATGTTTACCCAATACGTATCTGAAACGAGAAGTACGGCAAGCGCGATGAGAGACGATAAAAAAGGAAATGGGAATAGTTTGTTTTAGTTTAATGCTGAATAATTCAATGCCTCAGAGCATGAACTCTCTGAATTTATGCATTCCTTTTAAAGGTATGACATGGCTAAGCATCGTCAAAAACAAACCTTACCAACGCTCCCAAACATCAACATCTATCTTTCTAGCGTGGAATCGCAAGCTCTGAGTGACGCAGTTCCTTTCTGCATTCTTTCTTCAATCTGTTTTGCTTATGTCAGATGTTCATCCGATGAAAATACGGATGAATAGGACACGCGAACTTCTGACACGGCTTGTGTTTTCGAGAGCCGAAACAAGGAATACAACGCGACCACCCCTGCGCCATGACTAACGCGAACAGAACATTATATTCGCCGGCAACTTTCTGTGGTCATGCCGGAAAGCCATGGTGTTGTGTTTTGTGCACAGGCGTTGTGATGCCAAGTATTCGGGTATAGTTTGACAGCGGTTTTTGTGAGCGAATACCGAATAAGCGTATTTTCTACATACGATGGTTTCATGTTTCATCTAGAGAACAGCGCGTGAACACATGGCCAGGAAAGAAGACAGGGCGGGCGCTGGGTTTGATGTTTGCCTAGTCGCGGCCGATAATTTCGTCTTCTTTTCGTCTCCTTCCGCGTTAACTAAGGCAGGTGAGAATGTAGGACTTATTTGAGGAGTGCGCTTACTTGTGCGTGCTGTGTCTCCGTAACTATCGCTTCACTGCCACAGAACGTTTACAACGACTACAGAAACTCGCGCGTTCGGGCAAATGTCGGCAATAGTGGGCAGTGCAGTATGTTCTTGTAGCAATGGTCGCTGCTTGTCGCGCTTGACTCAAGCGTGAAAATACCCTGTACAATATTTCCCGCGCTGACCGAACATGGCAGTCAACGATCATTTGAACGCCACGTGAGTCATGTACCATGGCGTTTGGCTTATTTGCGTAGTCAACAAGGCGTCATGTGTGTATATTTTTCTGGCGAGCGGAAAAAGGCGTGCAAGCAACCAAAGAGTGAGCGCCGATAATTATTTTCTTCACTGAAGTGAGCCAGTTGGATACAAATTGGAAAGTAAAATGTGTCGCAGGCTAGAAGCAACTTGATAGTAGTGTTGGCCACAAAGCATAGCGTGATAAGGGGACATGTATGTTGCCACACACTTACGCTGGGAAACGCAATTAAATACGACACATTATGTGTCTGCTATTCTTCGTCCTGCCTCTATGCAGTTTGTTTCTCGTACAGTTCTGTTATGACCGCGATGAAAGGAACCCGCAGTTCACGTGTTACGCTTAATTGCTGAAAGCCATATCGTGTGAAGCGCTTAGAGACTTGTGCTATATACCAAGGGAAGTCATAAAGTAAATGTACTTTTGAAAAAAGGTACATTTATTCTAAAGATATGAAACTGATACATACATTGTTTTCTACATAACCTCTCTGCACTTCAACGCACTTTGCCCAAAGTTTCACAAGTTTTTTGATTCCGTCAGAAAAAAAAATTTTTTGTTGCACCTGTAACCAATATTGCACCGCATCAATGACTTCTGCATCGGTTGCAAATCTTCTTCCCCTGAGCGCTTTCTTCACTGGTCCAAACATATAAAAATCGCTTGGAGACAGGTCTTGACTGTATAGCGGGTATTCTAGCAATTCGAATCTCAACTCCTGTATTGTTTCGGCCGTCCGTTTGGCAGAATGTGGCCGAGCATTATCTTGCTGCAGGATGACACCCTTTGGGAGTTTTCTGCGACGTTTGGATCTGATTGCAGGTTTGCAGGCGGAGAAATCGAGTGAGTGTTGCACTGAAAGTCGCAATGTGAACGACTGCACTGTGCATCAGCATTTCGTGAGACTCATCATACTTCTAGACTTACCACACATGTACGGCCACCACTTCGGTACAGTGACAGACCGCCATTCAGTTTGCTGGTTAGTTGGACTAGGCGAGCTCACTGGCCGATGAGATCACTCGTCTTTACGGCTTCAAGAATACGGCTACCCTATCACATTCAAGAGCGATCGCTGTCACACCGATACTGTCTGTTGGCCTCGCCTTCCATCAGCAAGCACCCGAGATACGGATGATGACTTAGACGAATACTTCCTTGTCATCTCCACAGAGGGTCCTGGTGACGCCGCCTTCGAGCGTAAGCAACAGCGTAACCCTTCTATTAGAACTATTCTTGACGCCACTCTGTCGTCAGCACAGGACTCACGTTTCATTATTTTTGATTAATTCTTGTATTAGAGAAATTGTTCTGCTTGAAGGGGCTCCACTCTTACTCGTTGTTCTCCAGACACCGAGGCCTACAATCATTCCCACTATGCATGATGGCATCGCGTCAGACCACCTTGGCTTTGCTAGAACACTGCATCGACTGCGCCAGCGTTTCTACTGGCCCGAGCTCTGGAAAGTGGCAAAGCAGTACATGACCAGCTGTGCAATTTGCCAATGACATAAGCAGGCAAGGATTAGTCCAGCGGGTACATTGCAGTCATTTAAGTCGCCTGCCTTTGAAAAGGTTGGTGCCTACTTCTTTGATCCATTCCCTAAGTCTACTATCGGGTGTCGCTGGATTACTGTGTGTATTCGCTATTTGACCCGGTATATTAAGACAGTAGCACTCGCTTCGGCTACATTACCGGACGTTTTATTTTTTCTACTGTACTCCGCCATTCTCCGTCTCGGTGCACCACGTGTTGTGATTAGTGATCGTGGACGGCAGTTTACGGTGGGAGTTGATGAACAGCTACTACGTCTTTGTGGATCTGGTTTCCGGCACTTGACACCTTACCACCCGCAGAAAGACAGCCTCACTGCGTACACGAATCGTGCCCTAACCCGTATGTTTGCCTTGTATGTATCCAGAGATAATTAAAATTCGGATTTTATTTTATCACCTGGTACGTACCCTTGCAATACTACCAAGCACGAATTCACGAACTATGCACCTTTCTTTATTGGCTACGCTGGCCATCCCCAAAACTTTATTGACATCATCCTTCCCTTGTCCCCACACGGTCGCTCTTCAATATGGCAGAATTTATGCTGTGCTGACGAAACGCGTCGACTTGGCCCCTCAGGACTATTTCCTCTCCAGACTATGCCAAGGCTTGGCATGACGGTCGACCTACCACACGGACTACTGAGTGTGACTCTGCGTTGCCTTTGCTCAGACGCTGGACCGATTGCATGAGTGTTCCTGTTGACACAGGCTCTGGAAGAGGGCAAAGCAGTACGTTGCCAGCTGTGCCATTTGTACCATTCGTCAACGATGTCTCCTGCGGGTGTTTTGCAGCAAGTCAAGTGCAGCCAGTGCGCTTGTGCCCATTTGAAGCAGTGGGTGCCCGGCGGCGGTGGGCTCCTGGTGACTGTGTTTGGCTTTCGACTCCGGCGCGGAAAAAGTGGCTGCACACGAGGAGAAGGAAAAAGAAGAAAGGAAAGGCAGGGAGGTTAACCAGACGCACGTCCGGTTTGCTACCCTACCCGGGGAAGGGGCTTAAAGGGATGAAAAGAAAGGAGAGAGAAGGAAGAAATTACTCTCAGTACACGAAATTCCTCTCAAAGTAGACCGGCCCATACCTCATACTGATAGGCTTGAGTGACGAGACATATGCCATCGCAAGAGTGACCTCCCACACAGGGCAGTCACGTAAAACTGAAGTCGCGCCAGTCGCCCGACAGAAACATCACCATCAAGCTACGCAACTCACTTAGAAAGCTTCGCCTACCGACGGAGAAGGTGTCACGTTGTGCGCCGCAGCCGAAGGAAGAGAAAGTAGTGGAGAGCGCGAGGAGCTATCCGCTGCCTGTTGGCCTTAGATGACCGTCCTTTTCCTGGCGCTACGCTAACCCTGGATCATCGTGTAAGTAAACACATCCCATCAAATACAATATAATTCATCAATGTTTACATAATACACCACTAAAATAACAGAGGTCTACAAGAGAGGCTACGTTGCAAACGTTCACAACTGCAGGCCTTTTTAACGGAATAGCGTTAAGGGCCCGGCGTCGGCGTCGTCCGCGGCGGAAAAAATAATCCGCAACCACCCCGACCGCGCAGGCCCTCCGCGTGGCGCCAAGTGTCAGTGCAAGAGCAAAGCATTCCGAACCACCCCGGCCGCGCAGGCCCTTCGTTGTGGTGCAGGCTTTTGGTGAATAAAAATTGAATTTCTCACAGTGAAATCCGTCAGAAAAATGGTAAAATACAACATAAGCACGAGCTACAGACATGGTGGCGTCGAACTTATTTGAATGTACGAAAAAACATTATTCTGTTACGTGGAAACTCAAAACACAAACCTCTTTTGCCAGCATTTCTACCAGAAAAACACCGGCTCACTCGGGTAGCCTACTTGCGAAAATCTTATCCAGATGGCGCTGGCAACCTCGGCATGAGATATTAATGAATATTAATGAGAGGTATACAAAAATGCTAGATAAAGAACATGTATAGTATACCTGATTAAATCAACCAGGCTAGGTGACTATTTGTCGCCGCCCCGTTTCAAAGGGGATGCCAATAAATCATCATCATCATCATCATCATCATCATCATCGGTAAAAAATGCGTTTCGGACACGTGCACGCGTCGGGGCAATAGCAAACAATTAATAAAATAATGAAAAAAGGTCCTATAGGGCCTTTATAATAACATTTTAATATAAAACGACTTATACTGCCCCTGGAAAAACGTCTTCTCAGCAATGCATTACTGTTTAAAAGTGGAGCCGACTTTAAGGAGATCAGTGTAAGCTTCATCTTCGTAAGCTGGCTTTCCCACGTTCTTTGTTGCAGTGAATGAAGCCTGCTTGCTGGGTGCGAACGATGCGATGCGAACGGGTCCCGATAACGCTATCGCGTTGTACTCTTGAAGGCGAAGCTTACGCGTCCTCCAATTTTCCGCCCTTCCTGAATTTTTCGAGCTATTGCCGCACACAAATGATGAGAGACTCGCTCTTTTTATAACAAAAATTAAATAATCACCAGTACTCGATGAAGTTTCGAAATGATTATCTTTATTATCATTTGTTTTGAATAAATATTTTATTGCCTCGAGTTTTTTTTTTTTGCGCTACAACGTAGAGTAGGTCAGCAGCCGAGGTACTTTGTGCTTCAACCTCTCAAATGAAAAAAAATTATTAGAGTGCCTGTCAATGGCACGACGTATGGCGTGTTTTTAGGGTGATGGCTACGAGAAGAACTCGAGAGATTCGTAGAGAAATTTTTTTATATATGTGAAGGATCTTCTTGTTCTATATTTCCTTGCACTAGCTATTCTTTCAGATCTTCGGGTCGAAACGCCTTGGGCATGCTGCGAAAGTGCCGAAACCGACGAAACGCATACTCGCGTTTTGTATCGTCCAGCAGTAACTTCTCTTTGCATACAGGTGTGAAAACTAATATAACTACTATAAATGAAGCGGACTTACCCGAGTACTGACATGGCATTTTCCACTTTAAATTTCTTGCGAGAAGTTAGGGCCCTAGACAACACAAGCCTAGAAAATTGCTATCAAGCATGATGGTGCCATAAATAATTTAATTTAAACCTATTCTAGAGCCAGTAATGTAACTAGCAAGGACGACGCAACAACATGATGGCCAGAACAAGAAGAACGGTTGCTTTATTCAAGTGTTTGATTATATCGGTGCGGGACCGTGCACCGTGAGTATATGCGCATTAAGGATGCGCAGTCATGCTACAGTTGCCTTATCGGATACAAGTATTAGTTTCATTTCCCATGATGTCTATGTGTCATCATCACGGCGTAGAAATTACAGGAGCGCCGACACACCTGATTAGACGTTCCAACTATCGTACACCCGTGAGCAAAAGTGTAAGGACCAGGGGTTGCGCGATAAAGCCGATTTTTTCCTCTGCCTGTGAATGCAACTTGAAATTGAGGACTGCAGTCCAAACTTATCACTGCGAACTTTTCACTATACTCCTCAATTCAAGTTTGTGCTTGTTAATTACGAAGAAATTAATTTTTTTCGACAACCCTGTGGCCCGTATACTTTTGCGCACGGGTGTACCTGTGAGCCAGCTGTTTCAAGGCAGAAATCACAGATGGCGCGGAAACTTGTTATTACCTAGGCAGCCTGCATGCATGTATAGTTACCACCTAGAGCTGCGTCACCTACAGCGGCTCATGTGCGGCATGGCGTACAGCGAGACAAAGTAGGTTTTTTTCTGTTTTCTGTCGAATTGCGCGCACATGTAAGCTCTTGCCCACATGACACCATGTATGCCCGCGCGCTAACAGTGATAGGTTTTGATTTATCTTATATCCGTAATGGGCAAAGGGTGCAACAGAAGGCCCCTGGGCTGATGAATGCAGTACGCAGTGTACGCTACTAGCGGACAATGCAAGAGATTAAGCCATAATTGCGAATATGTGTGGTCATGCAGCGACAAATCGACACTTTAGGAGGGAGCTTGAACTCGGGCCCAACTCCGATGCCGCCTATTTAACTACGTGCTAAACGCAAATCTCTTTTCTGAAATAACCACTAGACCCATTTTAATGATATTTGTGGCATTTGAGAGGGAAAGTTAATGTAGTCACTGTTAGAAGGAGAATTTCAAAAACTGGTAAGTTTAGGAATCACAGAAGCACAAATTTAGCAATTCGTAGCTCTGCATCGAGAGCTGATATGGCAGTTATGTAAAGTGGGTCCATTAGGGCATCCAAAGGGGACAAACGTGATATAATAATTTATAGTCTACGTTAATTTGTTAGTTGTTTACAAGAGCTTTGCAAAAGCCCTACTCACAGATTAGTGGTCTATTTGAAAGCCATGCATGCAACATCAATTTTGTCCACTTTAGATGTACTATTAGATGCAATTTACAGAACTGCGATATCATTTTTTATAGGTGTGTTGCAGAGTTGTCATCTTGATAGTTTTGTTTTCTGAAAATTTGCAATATTCAACAGTTTTCAGTAAAACATTGACGGCCTAAACCGAAAACTTGCTGCCAACATTCACTACATGTTAGGTTTTCCCTTCAAATGCAATAAACATCACGAAATATATTCCACTGGCTGCCGAGGAAAGCGTTTTCTCATTTTCCTTGTATTTAGAAAGGAGCCGCCGAGTTAAACCTTCCTCTTAGTTTAGCACAGTGAAATCGGGACCCACGATTTTTAATTAAGAGGCAAGCAATGACGTGGTATCAATCCAACATCAAGTCGTAGCCATAGTCAAGCAATATAAATAGCTCGGTGTATACATAAAGAAGGAAAGAATAACTCAAGCACCCACCAAGATGTGAAAAAAAGGGGGGAAACGGAATGCAGCAATAACGAAACATAGCGCACTTTGGGGCCATAGTAAATATGAGGTGGTGTGTCGAGTCTGAAAAGGAGTAATGGTACCAGCGCTAGCGTTCTCAAATGCCATTCTGTGCTTAAAATCGGATATCTTGTCGGGACTGGAAGTTAACCAAAGATCGGTTGGCCGGTTGGCTTTGGAAGCCCACGGTTGAAGCATAAATGAGGCAGTGCAGGGGGACATGGATTGGGACTCTTTTGAAGTCAGAGAAGCGCAAAGCAAAATTAGCTTGAACAGAGACTCAGAAAAATGGATCAATATAAATGGCCAGCCAAAGTGCAGAAATAAAATATCTGTACTTGAAAAACGCGGACAAAGAATGACCGAAGAGGTCAAGAAAGTTGGCAACCAAAGACTGTGTAATTGAAAGTGTACATAAACAACCAGGAGTAAACAAAAAACGTGAGAGGCAATGAATTGGATTCAAACAATGGAAACGAGAGGGACCATGTAGATTTACAAGTATAGGTAGAACGAAATTAGACAGAAAAATCTGTACAATAACACAAAGGGAAGTGCTTTTCTATTTGAGGCTCAAGCTGGTTGCCTAAGGACAAAAACATACCGAAGAAAATACTGGCAATAAGGTGATGCATGTGTATGCTGCAGCGAAAATCCGGAGACCACTAAGCACATCCTGATGGAATCCGAAGAGATTCACCCAGTGAGAGCCGTAAGTGACGTACATCATCCAGCAGCGCTTGGATTTAAAGTAGACAGATGCATCAACCGGTCTGCAGTCGAAATAAGCAAGAAACGTTTAGAGTTTCGGTGGAAAAAAATCAGGGAAGAGATTGGTACGACCGGATCTGTTACAGGCATAGGTAGTGGTAAAACGTGGATAGAGAAGTTTTGAGGTACATAACGAAGATTGGCTTAATGCATGCAAAAATGCTAGAATGAAAAGCCTACGTAGCATACCTGATTAACTCAACCAGGCTGGGTGACTATTTGTCACTGCTCCGTTTCAAAGGGGGTGTCAATAAATCATCATCATCGTCATCTAGGAAAGGAAAAAAGGCGGAATGTTATGGCAAGCCACGAAGAAGAAAGGAGGTGAGCGGAGGCAGAGAGCACAGCGGATCACTTGGAGCCTTTGATCGCTCGGACATTAGTTGGCGGTGCCAAATGCATTACAAGATAGAAATGTCGGCGCTCCTGTTAATGTAATACCCTGTCGTCACGACGTATAAGGTGGTGGCGTCTGAGCAATACATCCTGACGTCTCGGCACTCACTACAGTTCACCCGACGTAGCAGCATAGCAGATGAGCGGCCGATACAGAATGAGAGCGAAAACGCCTCGATGTTCTGCTCACACGTGACCGCCTCATGCGCCATGATGTCCGGACGCATACAGCTTTTGGGAAACAATACCTAAAGTGGCTCGTAGAGAAGCTTATAGTAAATTATTTAGGCTGCTCTGAGGCCTGCTTGTATTTTTTAGGATGTCGTGTTTGAGGGCCTTCATTTAATTTATGCAGAAAAATTTAATTAGATATATCACGTCAATGCTCCTTTAAGCGCACGCCCACGGCACAAAATCCAGCATCCACCAGCGCGTGCTAACAGGCACGCAACGAGAGACGGAAGCAAGCAAAGTAAAATAAACCGTTAAAACAAGTGCCTCTAAAGTAAGAAAGGACATCCTCGCGGCCATTCTCACACCATCAAGGGGTGATCCGTCCGCGTCCCAGGCGTTTACATCACCAGTGCTAACTCTTGGGGTCGTCAAAGAGGAAACATAAAAAAGCTGCGCCGGCGTTAACTGCGCTGGAGTGGAACGACACACCGGTGAAGGCCGAAAGCGTGCTCGTTGTCCGAGCCGACGGCGACCGCGACAGAGGGTCGTAAGTGAGCGTAGTGCGCGCTGCCGCGTAAAAGTGAGCCGCAGGTTTTGTGCGGGCACCGGAGGAGAAAAGGAAAGCTGCGGTAGAGAGAGAGAGAGGGAAGAGGTGGCTCTGCCCCTTTTTGTATTTTGGTGTTTGTACTACTCCCGGTTCTACGCTCTTTACCACTTCCGTTCTCTTTTCTGGGGCATGTCGTAGCTTTTTGTTTAATTGAAGGACGCGTTCCTCGAGCGTGGCCACCGAGTTATGGCTCGGAATGGCGGGAGCTTTCTTCATCCGTTTTCTTGGCACAGTCATTTTCACTGTCCCGGAGCCCTGATGAAACGCGTCAAGAGCCCTCGACACCTTTACGACTCTGCTTTATTAGCCCGCCAGCACTTCTCCGAATGAGCGAGACGCACAGTATCTGATAGCATTGGACGACAACGAAGATAAAGCTGCGAAGAGAGGAAAGCAAGAAGTCGCAGTTTGGGTCTAAAGTCCGAGTTAGTACGAACAATAGCTAACGCGATATCACGCACCCAGTTGGTCACAAAAAAGAAAAAGAAAGCAGTGCTCGGGTCCACAGTGTCAACCGGAGACTACGTGTAGCAATGTAAGAGCAGGTGATGTGAATGAGTGCAAAGGCCCCACGTGCACGCGTCCTCATGGTATAGTCTCAAAGCACGCAGTATTTCTGAGCTATAGTTGATCCAGTGCTTCGGCTTTCTACCCGGCCGCCTGCTTCTCGATTCGCTTGCGCTGTCAATTCTATCATGACGTAGCACGTCATTCTCAGAAGTAGGTTTAATGAAACTAGAATTGAAACTCAAGTAGACATTTGAAACTGAGGTAAGGGACGTGACACGAGGCATGCAGCAGCACTCAGTACCTGTATTTACACAGTATGCGGCACGTTGGAGCACTTGAACAGTTCCTTGATGGCTTACTTCTTTTACGCTCAGCCTACCCAGCCACGACCGAGCCCTAAAAAAACATTCCTATCTCTAGGAGCTGCTTTTATAATGAAGCTGGTGATATTAACAAGCCCTAATGTCATCTATATTGTACTTCTCGTCTTCGTCATCACCCCAATTAACAGCACCACCAAGGTGAAAAATTGTGTATTTCGAAGTGAAATACTGGACCATACTGGAAATACTGGAAATACGGTCGCCTCGGCCATCCATAAATAACTCAAGTCGAATTTGAACATGGCGGAGCTCCTCACTTTGACTTATTATGATGCGGTTAGCTGGGGCACACAATCAGACCCAATAATGTGTAATTCATTACACAATATTCCTCAGTCGTCATTGCAAAATGACAGTAGTCGTCCCAGTTCCTGTATTAGGCTGGACGTGAAAGACTTGCCACGGTCACTCACTATCTCATGTGGAACACCAACTTGGCAGAACATTTCTAGTAGGCCTTCTGCTACCCCCTCTAGAGCACTGCACGGGCCGATTTTTGCGGCCCGGGCCCGGCCCGGGCCCGTTTTTACATTGGGCGGCCCGCCCAAGCCCGATCAAAACATTTATGGCGAGACCCGGGCCCGGCCCGGGCCCGGAAATATTCTACGTTACCCGCCCGGCCCGGCCCGCCACCCCTTTACCTTAAGCCCGAGCCCGGCCCGAGCCCGACTCGAAACCGGCCCGAACCCGGCCCGAGACCGAAAAATACATGTTTTTCAGAGTTGAGAAGCCCGAAAATAACTCGCAGAAAGCCCGAGCCCGGCCCGGGCCCGCGTCAAAAAACCCAAGCCCGGCCCGGGCCCGGGTCAAAAAGCACACGCCATGCCCGAGCCCGGCCCGAGCCCGTGAAAAAACTCCTCTACCCGGCCCGGCCCGGCCCACGGGCCGGGCCGGGCCCGGGCTTTCGGGTAAGCCCGAGCCCGTGCAGTGCTCCAACCCCCTCTGTGTCAATACTTGGAAATGCAACCGCATCGGGGTAGCGTGTAGCAAAGTCGATCATGTTCAGCACATATTCATTCCCTTTATTGGACGTTGGCGACAGAGGGCCAATAATGTCGACTGCGACTCGGTGGAATGGTGTCCCGATGATGGGCATATTCCCCAACGGCACGCGACCTACAAGGTGCTTTGGAACAGTTATTTGGCATATGTCACACGGTTTTACCAAACGTGTAACATCCGCCTGTAATCCCGCACAATAAAATTCCTCAAGGACACGGTCTACTGTCCTCTTTTGTCTCTGATTCCCAGCAAGTAACCTTTCATGCGCCATCTTCCGTACTGTGGCCTGGAGATTCTTCGGAACCACAAGTTTCTCCAAGTCCCGTCGTTCTGCAGTCTGGTAGCGCCGGAAGAGGACGTCGCGAACCAACATAAACTTGGTTACAGCTTGGTTCTGGAAGTGCTTCTTTTGTTCAATGCTGCGAAACAAGCTTCTAGCGCAAAGTCCGTGCTTTGCAACTTCCGCAGTTCCTCCGTGCTGATCCTTAACGGGTTGACTTGTGGTACGGGTAGTTGTTGCTGTTCTTTCTTTTTCCATGTAGCAGCCGTCATTCTAACTTTACGTGAATATTTCGCACTGTGACTTGACAATTCTGAACCTGCTTACTGGCACTTAGCATCGTCAATCGGGTCGACACCTTCAACGTTGCCTATTACAACGTCGTACAAATGGTTCTCCATACAAACTGCATGAACGTGTCCCTTGAAAACCGGCGAGTCAATGTACAACTCCGCCTCTGGCAATTTCTTTGTGTACCGGTCGAATAGGCGTATTATGCGGGTACTACCCGTCAGTTTGGAGTTAGGAACCAGGGACCGTTTCCCTACGACTGTATCGCAGCCGGTATCTCGCAGGATGGTTACCCTTTTCCCTTCAAGCTGACCCATAACCGTCGGCATCGGTTTCGACATACCTGCACACGTTGTACCACTCTGAGCAACGTAAAGAACCTCTTTCTTTGAGAAATATAGCCAACTTTGCCCCACAGCGTCGTAAAAACTGTTCAGACACGATGCTATCTCGCAGCGCTTGATACATCTTCGGTGTCTTGGCTAACTCTTGCCAATAGTAAAAATAGCCCAGAACACGTCCTGCAAACTGTCTTGCCGTCTCAGCATTTTCAGGCTTCGCGTCCCGAAACTTAACTTGATACCCTTCTTCTGTGTAGCGTAACCGCTGCATAATTGTCTGTTTCAACATCGCATAATCCGTGGCGCCCTCCGCAGACATCCGATCTACTGCTGTTAATGCTTCACCGTTCAGATACAGACTTAATGACAAGGCCCACTTCTCTCGTGGCCAACCTTGACTAGCAGCCACTCTCGCAAACCTTTCTATATATGCGCCTAGTTCATCCCTACCCTCGTTATAGGGCGGAATCATCTGATGAGGACTGCGAAAACCATGACCACTACCAGTCTCATCGCTTAGTACACTCGCATGTGAACGCTCTGCCTCTATTATCCGCCGTCTCTCCTCGAGGAGCGCTCGTTCAGCCTCCATGTGGGCTAACTCTCGCACATGTTCTTCCTGTGCCACTATCTTTGTTTCATCTCGTTCCTTTGCTCGCTGATATCTCATGTCTTTCTGCTCTGAGCTCACCCATGCCTCCAAAGCCTCTCCACTCAGTCCCATATTCTTGCCTAACTCAACTAACATTCTCTTTTCGTCCATTATTGTTTACCGCACACAAATTACGTGCGGCTCTAGCATGTAACGATAGAGCTTTGTCCTGTCGCAGACGCCGGAAATTTGTGAAGGAACAGTTGTTCGTCACGTATGTCTCTGTGCAGTCAAGCAGTAATGAACGTCAGAGACGCGCGAATGGATGTAAACTAAAATTTATCTAACATGATAGGGCCCAAACGAGACAAGTAAACACAGAACACAGAGTGAAGGTTCCTAAAGCAAACACATCTACACTAAGTCCTACGCGCAGCGTTCAAGGAAGGAGCAAGTACATCTCACGGGTTCAGTACTGATTATGTCGTTGGTCGGCGGGAGATCGTCTGAGCTGTCGCGACAATTTCCGTTGGAGGCGAGCCAAGGCACGATGACCCTCGTGGGAGGCGAGCCAAGGCAGGATGACGGCACTAGTCATCCGATGAGGCAGGCGACGGCCCACGGCTGCATTACCGTGGCCAGAGCACTCGAACGGGTGTCGGGCGGGTGGCTTCCACCAAGACAACTTGAAGTGCCACCTCGAGCAAGAGGCGGCCTCAAAGCAAAGGCCTCAGTTAGGCCTTACCCAGGACACGGCCTGAAGCTGTTCAACAGGCGGCTACGAGCGGGCAACAGACGTGCTCCAAACGGTGTCACACCAGGCGCCACTCGGCGTCTGCACCGACAGGCAGGCGCGTTGTCCTCAGGGCCGCCTTAGGTACCGCGGCAGGAGCTCCCGGAACAGCGCACTGGTCCTGCGTCTTCCAAGTCACGAGCCCCCTCTGCTCGTTCGACACCCGCCTCTCTTCTTCTTCCTTTTCTGGTGCTTCTTTTCTGAAGGCTGCCAAGCGCGCAAGCTGCCCTTGGCTCGCCTTCTGTTTCTTCATCTTTAATTCACATGTCTCAAGAGTTCTCAAACAGTCCAAGCACAAGAACACTGATAATGTCCTTGCACTACACCCTGCCTTGCGCTAGCTGATTCCAACTTGCACCTAGTTTTCTGCCGTGCTCGACTGCGCTTCCCTTCTCTTCGTATCCACTCTGTAACTCTAATGATCCACCAGTTATGCATACTAGGCATTACATGTCCTGCCCAGCTCCATTTTTTCCTCTTAATGTCAACTAGAATATCGTCTATCCCCGTTTGCTCTCCGATCCACACCGCTCTCTTCCCGTCTCTTAACGTTAGGCCTAACATTTTTTCTTCCATCGCTCTTTGTGCGGTCCTTAACTTGTTCTCGAGCTTTGTTAACCTCCAAGTTTCTGCCCTATATATTAGCACCGGTAAAATGCAATGATTTCACACTTTTCTTTTCAACGACAGTGGTAATTAAGCTCCCAGTCAGGATTTAACAATGCCTGCCGTATGCACTCCAACCAAATTTTATTGTTCTGTCAATTTCTTTCTCATAATCAGGGTCCCCTGTGAGTAATTGACCTAGATAAACCTGCTCCTTTACAGACTCTAGAGGCTGACTGGCGATCCTGAATTCTTGTTCCCTTGCCAGGTGATTGAACATTGTTTGTCTTCTGCATTAATCTTGAACCCCACAATTACACTTTGTCGGCTATAGCACTGTATGTGGTATTAAAATGATGTAAACGTTCCTCTCCGTAATGCCATTGGCCCGGAGGGTATTACTAAAATAATAATAATAACGTGATTCTGGGATTAGGTGTCAAGATTAAGATTAAGTGTGTATCATGAAAATACGACAGCAACATAGGCCGCAACACAGACACTGAGAGTACAAAGAAAGCTAAAATTATTTTCTATGCTCATCAACTTACCACGGTGGCTTATCGAATTTGTTCTGGAAGCAATAACCAACACAACTATAAGCATCCTTCTAAAAGCAAGGTATATTAACTGCCTGTAGCGCTTCGACACGGTGGCTACTTTGTAAATTTCGGTCAAGTCGTAGATCCGACTATCAGTTGAACTAACATAGCATCACCATACTAACATAACATTTCTATTCCTATTCGCACGTGGGTCACCGATCCAAACTTGGTCATACCTACGTTACAGCAAAATATCCTGCCGGTATGGAAAAAATTGTGTAGGGTTCGAATGGCACGTATTCTATAGGTTAAAATCACATGTATATAATAATTACCTTATATATCGGGCAGTCCCAAACATAACGTGAGATTGCATGTTTCTGATGTTCTTAGTTACCTTATTGAATTTTTGGGTATGACGGATAGTGGGTAGTTTTATTATGTGAAAGGTGTAAAAAAAGCTTAACACGTATTTATTGCCTGCGCTAATGCTATTATTACGTAATGCGCTAATTTCGGTGATAACAAAGTACGAAAGTTGTTTAAATGCGAATCGCTTCCTTTGACCCCAAAAGGTTGCCCACACAACAAGAAATTCATCCCATCACAATTGTCCTTGATCTCCAGATCATACTTGTGTTCGGTTCCATTTGTGGTGATTTCAAGTACACAAATAAAATTAACCCATTCCGAAGGCAAACTTTTTTCTTGTGATCCGACCATGCTTACGTAACCACATGTTCAACCACATGGGCATCAGCTACACGTAAAAATATTGTGTAAATTTTGGCTTAGTTTACGCACACCTTCAAACCTAACAGAACCAGTAGATATATAAAATTGTCACTAACGTCACGAAATGTCACGTCGTTGTTATTGCTTAACAGCTTCTGCACAAACTCGCCGTTTCTTTTTCTTAAAGCCGCCTATCATTCAGTTATAGTTGAAGTGTGGCAGCAAAAACAAACTGCACGAAAAAATGCGACCGTTCTCACCAAAAGACTCCCCTCCCCATAAGATAGAGTGGTGGGGAGGCAGGCAACAAAATTCTAGTGTGCCAAGTCAAAGACGTTTCTACAAAGCAAAACCTCCTCACTCATTAAAATATGCATATAAAGGCGCAGATTTTCTCGAAACACCGAAACCTGCTGACGTCGATGAACCAAAAATGCATAGTCAAAAGGCAATAGCCCTTCCGTCTTCGAGTCAGCTCAGAAGGTAGGGGTATATTTCAGCATGATGGATAACTCAGCGCTAAGGTGGCGGGGCGAAAAAGTGTCGAAGGCGTTATTGAGTGCCTCGTACTTCGCACGATGCGGCGCAAAGAGAACCCGACTCAATGCGAGTGAGAAGAAGCACGAGGGCCAACTGGTCGGTTCTAAGCAACCCAATTCTTTTGTTTTTTTAGTTTGTTGTCTACATTGACTCGCTTGCCAGGGCGAGGCCTTAGAGCGCTATAGAGGGTCAGCAGAGATCCTTGCCAGCTGCTAAAGTACCCCATGAAAATAAGAAAACCGTTACATTTTATATTTCTATTGCCTGCGCAGAAGCGAAGCCTGACTCAGTAGTAGTGCCGGTGGTCTTGGCGTCTCCTTGGTTATACGGACCAGGCAAAGACCCAAGCAAGGCTCCAGAAAGTAAGATAATCCACTAGCATTGACGTTTTCTGAAATTCCCTTTGCATCAACCTTCTTCCAAGAAGAAGTAGATAACTATCGGTAAGGGGAGAAAAGGGGCGCCAATGCCAGAACTTTCGAGGAAGCTTTCGGAGTCAAAATTTTGCGCAACCAGCGTTCTGGCTAAAGTGGTTAAACGAGACGTGGACATACGCAACCAGAGCACGCAACAAAGACAGACAAAATGAAAGGCAGACTAAAAACTGCCCTAATGCCAAGACATGGAGCATGACCAACCAACTCCGTTTGTAATCATGCAACCGGCGTTCACCTTTTCGTCCATATAGTTATTTGTCTCCTGACTATTCCATATGTTACTCATTCACCGCTTAGGCAACACGCAAAATATAACGCTTTCCACCAAATAACGGTCTCTCGACTGCTTTCAAAGTAGACCAGCTTAACAATGCTTGAGTTGCTTTAAGGGCAGGCAGATGGGCTGGCGTATTGTCGTGTGGGCCCACGTAAGTGCACACACGTATGTGCACTTCCCGGTTGGCCATTACCGGTAGTCCGTGAAACCTACTCAGGGCCATTTAGAGACGGCGCAAGCACCCCAAGCTATGCGCCATTCGGCTGCGGCTAAAATATATAGTTTCCTAATCAAGTAATTTTACACGCAAATTTTATATGCAATAAAGGGGAGATAAATTGCCGGTGCCTCCATCTGTCACAAATAATTGACCACTTTATTGCCATTAACAATCCATCTTATGGTTCGTGGGTAATTGATCAATGAATAATAAGAAAGCCGACCCATAACCAGTGACCCAAGTTTGCATAAAATTTTTATTGAAGAGTGGCATACACCCCGCAGTGAATACCCTGCGTCGCAAATAGCCCTCAAAGAGGTACCATTAGAGAATAGCACACACGCAGTGGCATATACCGATTGCCCGAAGCATGCGTGAAAGAAGGTCATTGAAGATCAACACATACCCACTGTTACATACCGAGGGACCCAAGTCGCTGTCAAAAAAATTTCGCTAGAGAGCACCACATGTCCAGAGATATATACCTATAACTCAAGTTTATTGGACGGTTGGGTTTGAGCTGGTTCCCCTATAGCACAGCCGCCCGGTACTCTAGCCATTTGACCATAGACAACTTAATGACTAAATTGGTGGGCAAGAGGTTAGGCGCAGATGCATAGATACATACAGACATAAATACAAACCGCCAACTCGGTTAAGTTCACGGAATGGTAACGGCATTAATAAAGTCAGTACTAAAGCAAAATTTTTCTTTCGGTCTTCCACCGCTCCCCCTTTGGGGTTGGTATGTTTGTTGCCGTTTATGGGAGGAAAAGTCCACTTGGGTTACACGGATATGTCCTCCCTGCTGTCTTGCCGAGCAGAAAAGACGGGCCACTGGATTTGTGCCAGAAAAGACACCTTCTTCTTGATGACTGATGTCTGGCCTAGTGCACAGCTTGGGTCACTGAGTAGGTGCAGCACTATATGCATCCGAACAGCTCTGACGCTGCGTGTGCTACAAATTTGAGATTGTGTTTTTTGTGCTCACGAGGAAACGTTTCGACGGGAATTGAGGGCGCAGGCTCCTTTCCCGTGTGTATCACCCCTGAAGGTAACCGAACGCCAGGCCGGTGTACGCTTGTGCCCATTTGAACCAGTGGGTGCCCGGTGGCGGTGGGAATCGAACTCATAACCTCCCGCAGCCGAGGCGAGCGCTCTGCCACTAGGCGACGGTATCTATACATATATATATATATATATATATATATATATATATATATATATATATATATATATATATTATTTATTTATTTATTTATACCTAGTTTCCCCCACTACACAAGCCCGATGCTCTTAGAATTAAGCCACACATGCATGCAAAAAAAAAAGGCGGTATAAAACATCTTGACAACTTTCTCTCGTGCAAGCCAGCGCTCTGAGACACTTGGCGTGTTAGGCGTGTCACAAAGGAAGCCTTTACTCACAAAAAAAAATTGTCGCGGCTGTGATCCCGGCCGCGGCGGCGGCATTTTGATGCGGATGAAATTCAAGAACGTTCGTGTATGTAGATTTAGGCGGACGTTAAAAAAAAACGTCAAAGTTGGTCAGGACTGCTCCACTAAGGAGTGCCGCATAATCAAATCGTGGGTTTCGTACGTAAAATCTCAGAATTTACCTTTTCTAAATTCATAAAAGTGAGGGCACTCATCTGCTAGCTGAAGATGAAGATAAAAATTACAAGACACGTTGGTCAC
Source organism: Dermacentor silvarum (assembly GCF_013339745.2). Taxonomy (NCBI): domain Eukaryota; kingdom Metazoa; phylum Arthropoda; class Arachnida; order Ixodida; family Ixodidae; genus Dermacentor; species Dermacentor silvarum. The sequence continues at coordinate 121,389,709 of NC_051159.1, forward strand.
TAAACGTCCTCAACGCGTCTCTCATCGTATTGTGCCGCATTTCTACGAGGTCAAGCAAGTCGTGTTTTGTGATTCAAAGCGTGTCAATGCTGAATATCAGTTGCTCGCTGCAAGATCTACCAGAATGTCTGAGGGATGCTTTGGTCACAAAAATCTGCCGGACATCTATTGTCGCAGTGCAATAGTTATTCCTCACAAAATATCAACCCAAAGTTGGTATTATCGGCATTATTATTATTATTATTATTATTATTATTATTATTATTATTATTATTATTATTAATGGCAGCACAACTTGTATGCTAGATTTAGAACGTCTGTACAGACCGCACCATCTGCGCCTAGCAATGCTCTCTGAATAGGATAGTAAGGCCAGAATAAAGCGACAACTTAACACACGCACTTGGAGACCTACCTTTCATTCATTCATTTCATTCAAAACGCACTAAGTGGCGTACACTCCTAAGATGGTTCGCCTAATGATCGACCAATCACGCAAGATAGATAGATAGATAGATAGATAGATAGATAGATAGATAGATAGATAGATAGATAGATAGATAGATAGATAGATAGATAGATAGATAGATAGATAGATAGATAGATAGATAGATAGATAGATAGATAGATAGATAGATAGATAGATAGATAGATAGATAGATAGATAGATAGATAGATGAACCAGATCGTTAAAACACGTTTTTAAAGCGCACTCTGACAGTGGACAGTGTATGTAAATTAAAAGCTCCGGTATCCGGTATCTTGTCATCGCACCAACGTGAACCCAGCCAGAACGTCTATCGACTTTATTGGTTTCAAGCTTGCCTGTGCGCTTTCCTAAATAACTGTGACTCCACTTAATGTGCTAATAATGTCTACTTCAAATTGTAAAGCAAAATTCTGCTTTAAATATGTTTTTATCAGATGTGCAAAACACCGCCAATGTACTTGATGGTGTAGATATTATAACATAATAAATTAAAGAAAAGCATCGTGTCACTATTACACGTGTTTCATTTTTCATTTTTTTACCAAACAATTACATTAAATTTAATTACATGCTGTTTTCCCTACTTAACAACGTTATCTCACTCAAATTTCCTTCTCGTTACGAGAGCGCTTGCTCCGATGCGACACGAGACCTTCTACGCCTACAAGCTGCTTATCGGTCCCTAATTTGAAGGAAATGGCGCTCGGCAGAGATTATCTCCTCTCGCAGCGCTTCTGTGCTAAGACAGCAATGAGGCGAACGACAAAAGAGCCGGAACGGATGGCCTCTCAGCGACGGGCGGAGAAACACAGCGCTAACTCTATCACTGCGTCAGCTGAACACGAGTGGCAAAGGATGGAGCGTGGTCTGAGCCGGATTAGGGACACGTGGCCCAGCACAGCTCGCACAGACCTCACGTCCCGCACTGGCCGGGTGGGTGTACGTAACCCCCCCCCCCCCCCCCATCCCTTTGACGAGTAGAGAGCGTGGTAGCTTGCTGAGCATGTCGCAATTAGAGTCGAGCCCGCGTCTCTGATTGCCTTTCACTACTCATCGTGGTTCTCCGAGTGGTGCCGCCCTCTGGGCGCCGACTAGTGAGCGCACCAGTACGCCAGACTGGAAGAGCAAGTCCTCTTCTCGCTCTTCCCCCGCTACCCTTCATTTCTATCCCCGGAAGAAAGGAGAACATGTCTTTCCAATGGTAGGATGGCGCGTGCTACAGCTACGTGTGCACTGGGCTAGCACGCTCCAACCTAACAGAGGAGGAACTGCTTCGCAGTGCACTGAGCGCGCGCTCTATCTCGAGTGCGGCTTCCGGTATCTGCGTGAGAATCGCGGCACTAGCAAAGTACAAAAGTTTGGAATCAATTTCATTATTCATTTGCCTGTTTTCATGTTTTCATGTTTGTTCATTTGTTTTATTGGCATCTGATGCGTAGCCGTGGCCTCATAAGCATGATTTGTGTATATATACTATCCATCTCAAAGCGGGCAGCAGCCTCTTGATTTGGTTTGTTTTCTTTTTTCTTGTTTGTCTGCGCGGGTATAATGAGAACGTTCGTTGCAAACATAGCAGCAAATTTTCGCCTCAGTATAGGCGAGCGTTCCAACCACTCGTTTGCACATACTTGAGGCCAACACAGAGCCCCATGTTAAATGTTCCCAGCATAAAAATTTGCAAAGCCAACAAAAATCGTGGACACCAAAGTTGGAGAAATATAGTTAATAATGGTAGAAATGTTAAAGAAACGGTGACATTGATGAAGTACAAATTACGCCTAGAGAGAGAGAGTGAACTTTATTTAGAACCAGCAGTTTAGTCAGCTGGGCCTAAGCCTCCCACGATGGGACGTCGAGGTCTTGCCTCTTCGCCGCTTCGTAGGCCTGCTGGGTAGCCCAGAGTTGGTCATCTAGATGGGAGCTGCACAGGGCGACGTGCCATCTCGACGAGAGGGCCACGGTATTAAGCTCTGTGTATTAATGTTTGCACTCCCATAGCATGTGGGGGAGTGTTGCTGGTTGAGTTCTACATATCTTGCACGTGTGGATTGTGTAGATGTCGGGGTATATGATGTGATATCGTGTGAGGGAGGGGTATGTATTGATCTGTAACAGGCGAAGGGTGGTTGCCTGTGCTCTGTTTAACTTGCCGTGAGGGGTGGGAAAGATTCTTCTTGCGAGGTAAAATGACTTCACAAGGTCGTTGTGTCTTGTAAAGCGGTCGCGTCCTGCGGGTGCACATGCACCGTCTCCGGCACGGTAGGCTAGTTCTCATGCTACAGAGGGTGTAACCTCGTTGAGGTTGGTGAGGTGCGGGTGGACATCGCCGGCGTGTGCTGGGATCCAGACGAGGGTGATTTCGATTTTCAGATTACGCCTAGAAGCACAAATGTTTTGTCATTGCAGCCTTTCGTTGATGCTAGATGTTTCATGAGACCGTAGACAATTTCATGCACATATGTTCTGTCGTTGTAACACGGCTTGCTAAGGCTACGAAATGCTAGAACAGGTTACGGGGTAGCCCTTGAACACAACCAGCTGCAACGAAGCATAGAAGCGTATAAAGCGGCAGTATGAATTAAAAAGTTTCAGTGTTAGCAAGTCCTACATAATGGAGAAAGGGCTTTAACACAATTTTCGGTAACTGCAATCACGACCTGCAAGGTCTTACGTTGAGCCCAGTGCTTGCCACAAAAAAAGAAAAACAATGAAACCTATGCATGAAAGTGCTGAATAGAGCACTGAAGCACCCGTCAGTGGCCCATAAACGCCGCATTCAACTCTGGTATCTGGAAACAGAAGGAAGCATCGTTGAAGGACATATCGACGCAGGAAAGAAGAAAGACGCGCATTTACGCCTCGGGATAACGCGCCCGAGTAGAAGGCGGTGGCGCGAACCGAAGGACACCCGGGTGGAGAGACAAGAGAGAGCCTACGTTGCGAACAAACACACGTCGGATCTCGGTCGAGGATGAAAAGCTCGCTATGGGAGCGAGCAGCTCGCGGCACCTTATCGATGTCTGGACCGCGGGCCGCGTGGTCGAGGAGCAGTGACTCGTAATCGGAGAAGCAGCTCTCCCAGGAGATCGATGCGCCGATGTTTGGGCACGGGCTCGTGCTCGTCACAAGGCTCGGTAGGGCAGAGGATTGTTTCTGCCTATACTTCCTCGCGCTTCTCTTTGGGTCGTGTATCTTTGTTCAGAAAGAAAGAATACACCAGACTGGGAGTATCGCGTTCTTTGAGGCATTCGCTTTTCTTCACCTTTGTATATTTGTTCTTGTATTCTTACTTGTTCGTTCTTTCTTTAGGCGGTTGGATCCTGCAATACTGTTGCGCACGCGTTCAAGTGGCGGATGCAAGTCTTCTACGAATGCAAGATATGAGTTGCGATTCTAGCTACGCTAACTTCTAGCGAAGTAGTCGAGAGACACAACCAGAATATAGACGAGAACGACTGCTTTACTATTCAGTGTTTGTTAATTGTTCTATGTGATAGTGACTGAGCGGTAACTTAGTAACTCACGACCCTCGGATCTCTTATTTTTCTGTCTCATAGTCCAAAAGGTAGCCCTTCATAAGTTGCAGTTATGCAATCGAATAGAGTTACAAAGTTTCATGTATAATTCCCGGTCAAGGCAAACCAATAGGTAGGTACGAAATTGTGAAACCTTGAACAGTACCGCGCTCATTTCATGACTGCGTCGACAGTCTAATAAAGGCCAGAGGGGTTGATTGGGCAGATCTGCGCGAGAGTGGCCTTGCCCAACACAGAAATGAAACTGCCGCGGTAGCTATAATGAATCCCTTAACTTTCGTGGCCTCTGCGGGGGCAACAGACCATCTGCAAGGTTGTAGCCGCACATGTCGTGCGTCCTCACAAGCAGTATAAAGCATAGGTGATCTGTCGGGAAGACCAAATATCAGTGATTCCTGCCGGCGGAAAAGGAGCTGACCCAAAAAGACCTTGAGGTTCTTGATTGCTGCTTTTAATACCACAGCAAGTGAAACGACTTTACCTCTCCCTCGGCCTATCATGAGCATTGTGACACCACGGGTATCACTGAAATCATAAAGAACTTCTCTTGTTTCGCTTTCGCAGGCTGCTATCTACGTGATGACCTATTGCAGCAGGCTGTTGTTGCTGTTGTTATTAACCTGAGTGGTTGTGGCACATACTCACATTGGGGATTGGCCATGAATCGGGTGGGTAAATTATGTGTACTAAAAATAAGGGCATTAACAATTTGAACATTGGAAATTAGAAAGTAATTTTTAGACGAAAAAAGCAGTCACAAGAAAACCGCGATTAAACAAAAAGTAATAATTACAGGTTATTGAGGCAGACTCATTATTTTTATTGTTTCGATGAAGTGTGCTCATGAGGCAAAAAATTATGTAGATCCAGCGCACACGTTGAAATCTAGGTGAAGCGAAGCTTTCATGAAGGGCTTAATAAAATTTTGTAAATTTGCCCATTCAGTTCCTTCGTTTTTGGCGTAAAAGAAACTGGCGTACGCACGTGCTCTCATTCACCTGTGCTACGCAATGTGAGAGATCTTACACTGGCTTATATTCTCTAATTTCTTCTTAGTTATTTTAGATGTACCAACCGCGAAGCTCGAGGTCTTACTCGCCGAGCTGAGCAAGGAGTGACTTCCATCGGTCAGGGGAACGCGGAGGAGGAGATCTGGAGAGAAAAAGACAGATTAACAAGATTTAGCGATATTACAAAATTCTATCAAAATCAGAGGCGAATTTTGCCACCACCTCACACTAAATTGAACAGAACTGAGTCCGTTGCTTGGAGGCGATTACAAACAGAAACCTATGTGAATCCCGTGCAGTTAAAGACTTTTTATCCCGAGATATACGCCAGCGATATATGCAAGCTATGCAAGTCTGCTAGAGCCACCCTTCAACACATGTTGTGGAGATGCAAAGTATATCAAGAAAAAAATGGCAGTCTCCCCGAAAAATCTACGGGCGCGGTGGTCGGCCACGTGACTCATCTCAGAACTCCTAGACCAACTTTGGGCCGTCCAGCGAGCCATGGATGCCGTGCGGGAGCAACAGCTCCCAGTGGCCATCTAGGCGGCCCCAGGCCCGGGCCTCCCAATCGCCGGATTTCAAATAAAGTTATGTCACTCACCAACCGCTTCATGGCCGATCATCCGTTGCGGTTATGTGGCATTGTATGGAAAAAAGAATCGTCATCAAGACGCGGCGGTCATTTCAACGAGCTAGTTGGTGGCACGATGTGTACCACCCGCTTCTATGACAATCACTATAGAAGTGAGTATGTGGCACAGTATGGAAATCATCCTCATAATGAACACACGGACACGCTCCCTGGCCGATCCCCTGTTGTGGGATTGCATCATACTATGGAAATCATCACCATAATCAACAGGCGGACTCGCTTCATGGCCGATCCTTCATTTGGGATGCGTCAGTATGAAAATCATATTTGTCAACACGGGGTGATCATCTCAGAGATAGTTGGCATTGTCACAATGTGTACTGCGTGCTTCTTCAACATGTGTCATCATCATCACTATCAACACGCGAACACGCTTGTTGGCTGAACCCTCGTTGTGGGTATGTGGCCATAGTGTCCGTTAAATATAGCTAGTGATAGAACGCTTGTACCCTTGTCTGCCTTTGTTTCTCTGCAAAATTAGGGAGCTGCCGCTCCCTTGTTGCGGCAATGGATGAAGAAGCCCTCGAGGACCTTCCTGGCGCCCATCCATCACGTCGGGTCGCGTCCAGGAAACAGTGGAAACGCGTCAAGTGACACGGACAGCGAGGCAACCGCGTTGTACTCGTACTCGGACAGCGTCGACTGGTCAGACAACGATTTCACGCTTGTCATGAGCCGAACTACAAAAAGAAGACTGCTACGGAGGTCATCATCGGCAAGTGTCTCCACCGTGAAGACAACACCACAGCGCTGGCCGTACACTATGTTCTTCATACCCCTGGACACTCTGTCCAATCTGCGACTCCTAAACAGGCAAGTCCTTTCTGCGTTTCTTGAGGGAATCGCACCAAACGTGATCTAAGACGTGAGAATAAACGCACGGATAAACGTACACGCAGTAGACGTTCTACACCGTAGTGCGCTGCAAAGCCTGCGGCACGTAACGGAGATCGACAAAGTGAAAGTGCGATCCGTGATTCCTACAGGCTGCAATAACGCTGTCGGCGTCATTTATGATGTCGATATTTCTATACCAACGGACGACTTGCCCATATTAATAAAGCCAACTACAGAAGGCACTCTTATCACGCACATCGCAAGACTTGGCAACGCACGTTGCCTGAAGCTTGTGTTTGAGGGAGACAGCCTTCCTTCACACGTCAAAGTTGCCCACGTCCGCCCCTGCAATGCTACGAATGCTGCAAGATGGGACACGTAAAAGGTGTCTGTAGGAACAATCTCGTGTGCCCACGGTGCACTGAATCTCATTCGGAAGAAGCGTGCCGCGCAACTGTGTTAAAGTTCACTAACTGCCATGGTACCCATGAGGACTCATACAAGGATTGCCCGCGGCTGAGGAACGAGTGAGCGGTACGCAAACGTATGGTACGGGACCATTCTACACACATAGAGGCTGCCGCTACTCTCAGGAGGCGACGACATCGCCACCGAAGAGCATCATGAAGAGTTGCATCTACCGATAGAGATACACCATCTTCCGGCAAAGCGGCTACCATACCAACGCCGACTTTCACAAAGACAGACACTGCGACAACGTATAAAATGGCAAGACTCGCTCCTCCTGAAGAGTGGCCTACACTTCCAAGAGCACAACCTGCCTCGAAGTAACATCAAATCGCGCCGCCCTCGATGACCTCACAAACCGCTGATGCGACGACAACTGAGGATCTCCAATGTCAGCGATAATGAAGTCACTTATGGACGCCATGCGCATTCTACTGAGCAGCATGAAAACCCCGTCGGCGCAGAGCGCATTGTAGGTGCTGGACACCTTGAGTCCAGTACTTGCGGCTCTAGGGTAAAACCACGGCCCGAGAGATGGCGTCGTTTCAAGAGGAGGTCAAGAATGCATCTGTCTTTCAGAGGAACCCAAGATGACTTAAGTCACGCATGGCCGACTTTAGACAGTGTGTCTTCACGCACCAATTTCTCATTATCGCGATATGCGAGCCAAACTTGTCAGCTCCCATCAGACTATCTGGGTATGAGTGCTTTATGTCCTCTACCCACGGAGAGTGCAGCAAGATTGTTGTGTTTATACGCCGTGGCTTATGTGCATCACCCAGTGCCTCCTGACGAAGTAAATCAATACGCTTGCTTGACAGTGAAGATTAAAAAGCTCACGTTCACAATTCTTGGAACCTACTTATCTCCAACAAGTCGCCTGGATCGTGAGCGCTTACAGAGAATTTTGACATCAACTCCAAGCCGTGGGTGATCACTGACGAGTTTAATGCCCACCATTACCTATGGGGAAGCTCCAAAGTGAACTCTAGGGGCAGAACATTGGTGTCCTTTGCTTCAAAACGCGAACTTTGCCTGTCAAAAGATGGAAGCCCCACTTATCTGCGTGGATCAGTGTATAGTAGCTGATTGGACCTTACCTTCGTTTCACGTTCGTTTTCGAGAAGAGCGCACTGGTTTTCGGATTTAGAAACGCGAGGTAGCGACCACATCCCAACTTATTTGAAGATTGAAGGTCTGACTAGCTCCAAGTCCCCCAGAGCCATCCAGTGCACCGATTGGCTTAAATACAAAATAATCGTGGAAGACTGCTGTCGTGACGGTACCTCCTACAACCTAGAGGGCGCGATAAAGGATGCCATACAAACAACCGCGCATTCGCTTTTCAAGAGTTCTGCCCACACCAATTTCGACATCGAACTCGAGAAACTTCAAGCAATTCGCCGTCGTGCGGAACGCACGAAGTCCACTCATGACTTGAGATTGGCTAGATGAACACAAAATAAAATACAGCGTCACATGAACAAGCTGGCTTCCCCACAATGGGTATCCTTTTGCGAGTCCCTAGATCCGCGAAAACCTTTATCGCTTATATGGAGGACTGTTCGTGGCCTTCGCACAACCTTCGGTCAGCGCCACCCATTTAGATCTCTGGCACTACATCTACAATGTAGAGAGATTGACGTCGCTGAATATTTCTGCAGAAAGATTGCTGGCGAGGCAAATTCCGATGGAACGGGAACGGGGACGCTCGACCACCAACTGTTCCCGCGCGGTCATGGAGTGCCCGTTTTCTATGGAAGAACGAAGCTGTGCTGGCTTTGTGCAGGCGTTCTTCAGCGCCAGGACCTGACGGCATTACGTACCGTGCCCGGTGTAACCTAGGAGACCAAGCTCGGAAGGCACTCTTGCTGCTACAACGACTCCTGGCAGACGGGTACGGTTCCGCAGGAATGGAAGTCAAGTCGCCTCATTCCACTTATCAAAGCTGGCAAGTCGCCTTTGGACATTTCTTCATACCGTCCGGTCGCACTTGCCATTTGTGTCGGAAAAGACAATGGAAAGAATTATTTTAACACGTCTGGAATGGTACTTAGAGTACTATGAAATCTACCCAGGCGCTATGACCAGATTCAGGCATGGCCGTTCGTCAACAGACAACGTTGTTGACTTGGTAACATTTGCGCAACACCAGAAGGCCTGTAAACGACTATCTGCTGCTCTGTTTCTAGACGTTAAAGGGGCTTACGATAATGTCACCCATGAAGACATCCTTGGTGCGTTAGAAGCAGTAGGACTTGGTGGTAAGATATGTATGTGGGTGTGCAGCAACCTACAGAGATCATTCTACGTACACACAGAAAATGGTCCGACATCCGAGCATTACGGTAGCCGAGGAGTGCCTCAAGGCGGAGTGCTTAGCCCGACGCTTTTCAATCTAACCCTCATTGGATTAGTTGACAACATGCCAAGCACCGTACGACTTTCCGTCTATGCGGACGACATCTGCATTTGGGCATCAGGTGTAAGACGACTTCAGCTTCGCGCTCGGCTTCAGAAGGCAGCCACAATGACATCTTGCTACCTTCGTCACCAAGGACTTGAAATTTCATGTGGAAAGTGCGCAATGGTGGCATTCGCCAGGAAGCCAATGTCTGCTTACGGCATATCAATTAACTTATACCATACAGTAGAAGTCACAGGTTCCTGGGAGTCGTAATTGACAGAGACCTGTCTTGGACTCCGCACGTGAATTACGTGAAAAAGCGGCTGACTGCTATCTGTCACCTGTTCAGATTCCTTGCAGGAAAAAGTTGGGGAGTATCCATACACGGTATGTTACAGCTGTACATGGTGTTTTTCGTTGGATTCCTGCGGTACAGCCTGCCTGCAATATCCAACACTTGCAAGACTAACCTCCGTACGATTCAGAGCATTCAAGTCCAAGCCCTCAAGATATGTCTTAGCTTACCACGCAGTGTGTCAACGGCTGAAACCATTGCCATTGCCCTGGATTACTCAATCACGACGCACATTACCGTTGATACAATGCGTACGCATCTCAGATACTAAGCTAGGACCCCTTCCCACCACCTGGCGAGCCTCACTGCTGAAAGGACCTGCTCGACATTTAGCGCTACTGTCAGTGCACATCGTGCATCGTTTACTTCAGGGTACGCACCTGCGGCCAATACAGTGCTTGCTCCGTGGTGTTTGAGCCGTCCACAAGCACATATAACGATTCCAGGACTACAGAAGAAGTCAGATGTACCGGCCCTTGCTCTAAAACAACTGAGCTGTTGCATGAAAAGTACAGCAACCACGTGCACATCTATACCGATGGATCGACTACGTCGTCCAGTTCTGGTGGTGCGGTGGTTATACCAACGCAAGGAATAACACTGCGGTTCAAGACATCGCATGTCACGACCTCAACGGCGGCAGAACTAACGGCTCTGCGTCGTGCACTGGAATTCATTGATTCTGAAAGACCTAGAAAATGGGCTGTGTTCTCAGACTCAAAACCGGCATTAAGTGCATGCAGTCAGTTCTCCGACGCGGCTGTCATGAACAGTCGACATACGAAACCGTGAAACTTCACCATCACGTCCAACAAAAAGACCACGAGGTTGTCTTTCAATGGGTACCTGGTCATTGTGGAATCAGTGGCAATGATTTTACAGATAACGCTGCTCACACATCACACCAAGAAGAGCTCAGCGTTCCAATTCCACTTTCGAGGACAGACTCCGCAAGGCAGCTTCGACACCTGGCACGCAGTCTCTCACTGACCGAGTGGAACTCGCCAAACTTACGACTTACACGACTGCATCAATTAAACCCCTCACTGCAACTCCGACCTCCATTCGGACTTCGTCAACGTGAAGCTTCGCTTCTCTGTCACCTTTGGTTAGGAGTTGCCTTCACAAAGGCATACTCGACATTAATTGGAGTGACCGACAGGGCAGCACGCGAGGTCTGCGGCACCGACGAACCTATCGACCACCTGCTGTGCCACTGTCCACGATATGCCCCAGAAAGACAAGAACTTGCTAACGCGCTAAAAAAACTGGACAATTGGACGCTTTTCGTGCAGATGCTGCTGGAGCACCGCCCCCCTCGCTCGTCGGCCCATAAAGCGGTGAAGGCACTTTTGTGCTTCTTGAGGACGACGGGCTTGTGTCAACGTCTGTGACTATTAGTGCAATAAAACACGCGTCAGCGAACTAACCACTAATTTCCCTTCTTTCCTTCCCTCCTCTCTCTCCCTGTCATCTTTGTGTTTCCTTTTCCCATTCCCCCGGTGTAGGGTTGCCAACCGGACGTTATTCTGGTTAACCTCCCTGCCTTCTGCCTTTCTCTTGCTTCCTTCGAATATAGCTAGCTGCTGTTAGCACCAGGTAAGCATACATGTGTTTGTGGCCTAATGGTTAGAGCATCAGGCTGCTGCGCTCACGGGTGCTTGACGGCACCCTCGTAGAAGCGTCGTGCCAAAACTAAAGTATTTTTTAAAACTTGATCTTGCCAATGTTAAGTGTTCTCATAAAAATTCAACCACCGCTTCAGCACGCCTGCCAAATCATCTGTCAATTCTTCCAACAAACGCATGCGATGATCAGCAAAGACGATTGCCCTTCTTCCTTCTGTGTATAAAACGACATCAAAAATGCAGCAAGTGATGCAACATAATTCGTATCTTCGCACGCGTTATAATGCTTTGTCTATCTTGCTCATTCGGCAATAAAAAATGTGTGCTTTCGACAGCTTCTATTATTTTTAGAGAGCCGCTCTAATTCAAAGCAAGAGTAGTCACCTGGAAAATTGGGAGATCAGTTCTGCGGAAACACACAAACCAGAAGAATCTTCATGAAAAAAAAGTATTAAGATTAGTGCTACTTTATTGGTGGATGATAATTCGTACCCGTTCATTTAGCCAGAAAAACAGTCTAAGCGATGTTCCATTTTATTTTTATACTACTCAATTTCAGGTTCCCCAGAAACCTACTCTTGAGACCACGGATCCTTGACAAGAGGTCAATCACCCTATGAAGCAACATTCAAAGCCAGACAGACACAAGAGCCAACCTGTTGATTTAGCATACACTTTGTCGCACTCGACTTCCCAGGAGCCTCTGCTGAACATCAATGCCCTGTTATGCACTCCCTCCAACCCCAACATCCGACTGTGGTTTCTCGCCCTAACAGAGATGTTCGCCGGAACATATCCTCTATTTTCTCCTGCTTTGTTTTTGTGGCCCATGTTTCGGCGTAGATCATATTAATGTATAAGCATCTAAGGCTACTTCCCTCAGAAGTCTGACCGTCCGTCCTTCTGTCTGTAACGCGTTACACGATGCGCACCATAGGTAAACATGGGGTCATATGGGGGTATACATGAGAATGCCTTATGGCTACGTACGACTACTGAGATTTATAACTATGACTACCTATAATGAGTACCGAAGAGTTATTAGGGTGATATGACGATTTATTTGACAATTACGTCTCACGCAATAGAGGCAGTCTACGAACGCTGATGGCGCGCACAGCGACAGACGCAAGAGCACTTCTTCCTCTTCTTCACTACAATGGCCCCCGGGAGAGAATAAGAGCCATCCTGGCGACCTACGGCGTAGGTAGGATCAGGGGGTCATAGTATGGCTTAAGTCGGCTGACATGAACCGTATCACGTCCGCGATGTCTAAGGTCGTGTGATGGCGTCACAGGCTCGACAACGTAGTTGAAAGCCGAGGTACGGTCGATGACGCGGTAGGGGCCATCATAACGTGCAAGACGTTTGGTCGAAAGGCCATGGCTGTGAGGTGGGATCCACAACCAAACAAGAGAACCAGTCGGAAAATGTAGTGTAGGCACGTTACTGTCATGCCGCCGCTTTTGGCGACCTTGGGCGGCGGTCGTAAGGTTACGGGCAGGCTGCCTACAGTCCTCTGCGTATTTGGCGGCTTCAGGCACTGGCGTGCATTCAGAAATGTCGGGTCGGTATGGGAGCAGTGTGTCCATTGTACACGAGGGCTCGCGGCCATATAGCAGAAAGAATGGCGAAAAGCCAGTGTTAGCTTGTGTGGCCGTATTATAGGCATACGTTACGAACGGCAAAACAGTGTCCCAGTTACTGTGGTCCGAGGCAACGTAGTACATAGTCAACATGTCACCGAGTGTGCGGTTGAACCTCTCTGTCAAGCCGTTCGTTTGCGGGTGGTAGGCGGTATACTTGCGGTGAACGATGCTGCATGCAGCGAGAAGGGCTTGGATTATTTCGGACAGGAACACACGCCCCCGGTCGCTCAGCAGTTCGCCTGATGCTCCATGTCGAAGAACCAAGTTCCGCACGATGAAGGCAACGTCACACGCAGAAGGCCCCGGAAGTGCGGCAGTCTCGGCGTAGCGCGTCAAGTGGTCTACACCTACAATTATCCATCGGTTACCCGAGGAACTGCAGGGGAGTGGCCCGTATAGGTCCATGCCGACACGATCAAATGGCCGGGCCGAGCAGGGGAGCGGCTGTAACTCGCCAGGAGGGCGCTGTTGAATTTTGCGCCTTTGGCACGCCGTGCAAGCGCGTACGTACTGGTGCACGAAGTGATACATGCCGTGCCAGTAGAAACGCTGCCTCAGCCGAGTATACGTTTTGAGAACGCCGGCGTGACCACTATGAGGAGCGGCGTGGAAATAAGCGCATATGTCAGCACGCATGCGTCGTGATATTACAAGCAGCCATTTGCGTCCATCAGGCAAATAATTTCTCCGGTAAAGGACGTTGTCGTGGACAGCAAAGTGAGCGGCTTGGCGATGAAGTATTCGAGAAGAAGGTGTGACGGATGGATCATGGAGGAAATTCAGCGTATTTGAAAGCAGGGGATCCATTACGCTGCTCGGCCGGCATATCAGCGACGTTGATGGTCGACATGGATGCGAAGGGCGTCGACATTGAAGCCACATCGGAAGATATCGGTGATCGGGAAAGCGCATGGGCGTCAGAGTGCTTTCTGCCCGATCAGTAGACCACGCGGATGTCATATTCTTGCAAGCGAAGTGCCCAGCGGCCGAGTCGACCTGACGGATCTTTCAACGAGGACAGCCAGCAAGGTAACAATGTCAAAAGTGCGCCAATACAGGTATGGACGAAATTTGACGAGAACCCAAATAATGACCGAGCACTCTTTCTCATTGACAGAGTAGTTGGCTTCTGCCTTCTTTAAAGAGCGGCTCGCATATGCGACGACGTACTCGTCGTAGCCGTCTTTCCGTTGTGCTAGGACTGCACCAAGTCCGATGCCACTGGCGTCCTTGTGTATCTCTGTGGGCGCTGTGGGATCGTAGTGTCGAAGAATCGGCGGCGAAGTAAGTAGCCGACGTAGTTGCTTGAAGGCTTCGTCACATGAAGTTGACCACGCGGAGATGCCGCTGCTAGCGGTAAGCAAATTGGTCAGTGGTGCGATGATAGTGGCAAAATTGCGGACAAAACGCCGAAAGTAAGAGCAGAGCCCTATAAAGCTGCGGAGTGCCTTAAGGGTAGTGGACATCGGAAACTCTGCGACCACGCGAAGCTTGGCTGGGTCAGGAAGTACACCATCCTTCGAAACAACGTCTCCCAATATTGTTAACTTGCCGGCAGCAAAATGGCACTTTTTGATGTTGAGTTAGAGGCCGGCAGAGGTGAGGCACGTCAGGATCTCACGCAAGCGAACGAGGTGCGTCGGGAAATCTGGCGAAAACACAACAATATCATCAAGGTAGCACAGACATGTTTTCCACTTGTAGTTACGAAGCATTGTCCATCATACGCTCGAAAGTAGCGGGCGCGTTGCAGAACCCGAATGGTATTACGGTAAATTCATACAAGCCGTCGGGCGTGACGAAAGCGGTCTTCTCACAGTCTTCAGCCATCGGCACTTGCCAATTGCCGGAGCGAAAATCCAAAGATGAGAAGTACTCCGTGCCTTGTAGGGAGTTGAGGGCGTCATCTATCCGAGGCAGCGGATAGACATCTTTACGAGTTATCTTATTGAGCCGACGGTAATCCACACAGAAGCGTATTGAGCCGTCCTTCTTGCGTACTAATACTACAGGAGACGCCCAAGGACTGTGGGAAGGCCAAATGACGCCACGATGCAACATATCGTCGACTTGCTCGGTAATTATCTGTCGCTCCGCTGCCGACACGCGGTATGGTCGCTGGTGTAATGGTGGATGGGAACCAGTGTGGATGCTGTGAGTGACGGTCGCCGTACGTCCCAGGGATGGTTAGTCGCAATCAAACGACGAGCGAAAATTCTGAAGAAGCGCGAGAACTTTCTGGCGGTACGGAGGTGGCAGATCGGCGTCCAAGGCCGATTCAAGAACGTCTGATGATGACGACGGCGACAATGATAATGATAATAATAATAATAATAATAATAATAATAATAATAATAATAATAATAATAATAATAATAATGATGATGATGATGATGATGATGATGATGATGATGATGATGATGCGCACAGCAATGGAGAAGTAGGGCGTCGAGCTCATAACAGGCCGTGTCGTCGTAAGTATCGAGAATGTGAAGGGAGTCAATAGGCTGAACACGACCGAGTGATTCTCCGCGCACTAAGGTCACAGGGGATTGAAACAGGTAACACACAAACATAGTGGATAATCCAGATACAGTGTTGAGGACAGCAAACGGGAGAGGTAGAGCCTTGCGACGTAGAAACATAGGCGACGGTGTAAAAAGCACCGTAGCGTCTCGCGTGGCCGAGCAAGTTACGGGTACAAGAACCGACATTTCTGGTGGTATGTTCGTATCGGAGACAACGGTGAGCTTGGCGGCTTTACTTACAGAAGGGTCAGGCAGCGGGGCTTCGGAAAGCGGGAAAAGCTCCACTTCGGCCCGAGCACAGTCGATGATGGCACGATCGTGAGACAAGAAGTCCCAGTCGAGAATGATGTCATGTGAACATGAAGGAAGCACGAAAAATTCAACAACATAAACAACGCCGGCAATGAGCACTCTTGCGGTACATTGAGCAATCGGTTCTATATGCTGCGCACTCGCGGTACGCAGTAGCAAACCAGACAACGGTGTGGTGACCTTGTGGAGCTTACGACAAAGCTTTTCGTCTATAACAGAAACCGCAGCCCCAGTAAAAATAAACGCAATTGTGGCGGTTCCTTCGACCAAAACGCCCAGTAAATTGCGTGGCGACTGTGCAGGCCTTGTGAAAGTCGCGAAGCTGGCAGTTCGTGCCTGCAGAACTGCAGCAACTAGTTTCCCTCGCTAGGTGACTGACGACGACGTAAGGGGGAAAGCGAGCGACAACGCGGTGACGGAGAACGATGGTTGCCAAAAGGGCGTCGAGGAGACGGCGAATACTCTGGGTCGGGATGCATGGAATGCCCTGTTGCACCGTGGCAATATCCATACCCAGGCGTTGCGACAGCAGGGTTAGCAGGTGGCATGGGTTCTGAACTTCGCTTTGAGGCGGAATAGGAGGCTACGCGGGAGTTGGCACTACATAAGGTCGTACTGTCGCAGGAAACGCGAATGTCGGCGGCGCAGGTCACGCTACGACTGCGGCATAGGTCAGAGGTGCCGCCACGGGAGGACAGGGCTGAGCCAAAGGTAGAGAGTCGGCAAGTTCCTCGCGAATGGCTCTCCTAATGAGAGCCGCCAGAGATGTATCAGGCTGTAGGGGTCGATCGCTGAGAGGCAGCATAGACAGTTGGCGTGCCACCTCCTCACGAATAAAATCCTTAATCTGAACGGAGACTGAGGATTTTGGCGAGGAGTTGGAGGGAAGCGTGAGGCCCGAGAGAGTGGCCGGGTGTAACAGCGCTGCGCGTAAGGACCCTTTGTCGACGCAGCTCATCGAAGCTCTGGCAAAGAGTGACGACAGCTGCGACAGATGAAGGGTTTCGCGCGAGAAGCATTTGAAATGCGTCGTCCTCGATGCCCTTGAGGATGTGCTTCACCTTGTCCTCTTCACTCATGGTAGAATCGACGCGGGCGCAAATCTCCACGACATCCTCTATGTAGCCGGTGTACGTCTCGCCGGGCTGTTGAGCGCGCTGGCGTAGACGCTGTTCAGCACGGAGCTTTCGTAACGCTGGGCGGCGAAGACTGCCGTGAATGCTGTCTTGAAAGCGGACCAGGTTTCAAGTTCCCGCTCATGATTGAGGAACCAGTGGTTCGCAACGTCAGCAAGATAGAAGATGACGGAACGTAACTTCGTCGGGTCATCCCACTTGTTGTGATCACTTACGCGCTCATAGGTAGAGAGCCAATCTTCCACGTCAGTCTCACCGGCTCCGCTAAAGACAGGATGGTCCCGCTGCCGCTGGAGGGCGCCGAAAATGATGGGAGCGGTGGAAGCTGCAGGCGGATTGTCGGCAGGCTCGATCATGGTAGCGGCTGAAGCAGTCGGCAATTTTCCGCTGCGAAGTTCCAGGGTGAGGTCGGGGATTGCAGCACCTTCCACCAAATGTGATATGACGATTTATTAGACAATTAGGTCTCACGCAATAGAGGCAGTCCACGAACACTGATGGCGCGCACAGCGACTGACGCAAGAGCACTTCTTCCTCTTCTTCAGTACATTAGGAGTAATTAAGGTTAATATAAGACTATTAGGATTAACTACGATGAAATTAAGCATGAGTAAGTCCTTAAGACAAATGAAAGGTAATGCAGCCTAATGTTGATTAATTATGACGAAATTTCTGAAGCGTAAGAGCTATTATTTTAGTGTAATTATGAAAACTGAGAATTAAATTACACTAGCTTAAATAATTCGTTTACTCGAGAATATTTAGGAGTACTTAAGAATAATTAAGGCTAATATTGATGGATTCACATCACGTTTATTAGGTCTAAAAATATATTCAGGATAATTAAGATGACTTAAGAATGATTAATAATTATTACATTTGCATTACTTAAAACCAATCAAGAATATTATGTGTAATATTAAGACACGTACGTGTGCAAGATAAGTGACTGGATAGAATGCTTACGCACTATCTTACAAGTCCCACTAGATAATTTCAGCAGTTTTTTTGTCACATACTATCTTCCCGCTCCACCAGAAAAAGTTCAAACTGAGGTGTAGCTTCATAACAAGAGTTTCTACTACTGCTTCCCTCTACTCTTGTTTGGCTTTGGCAAAAATCTCTTATCACTGCCGTAGAACTTTAGTGCAGTTCTGACGCCGCGTTTCCGTTTCTCGTGAATATTGTGTAATGCGATTTTTTTTCGTTAGTTTTTTTTTTTTCCTTATCACGCTTTGTTCTTCCGAAGCAGGGCTGTCTGTTCTGAAATCATTTATTGTGATCATGTTAGAAGCTCCAGTCCAATTCGCCTGTGTCTAAACTCTGTGTTTTTTTTTTTTTTGGCTACAAAGCAATAAACTAATTTTTAGCAGCTTACTTTTTTCTTTTGCACTCAGTGTTGTTGTTTTCAAATATATATATATATATATATATATATATATATATATGTGTGTGTGTGTGTGTGTGTGTGTGTGTGTTTTCGAGCCTACTTCACTGTGTCTTATGCCTCCTACTGCTTGTTTTTCTGGAGAACTCTGCCATCATGCGCCAGTTTCTGTGTTCGTGAAATAAAGTATAAAAATATGGGGTTGTACATGTTTTATTCGTAGTTCCCTGAAAAATAAAGAACAGCTGGATATGCTGGAAACGCACCTCAATATCTTACTTTGTAGAAGAAAACAAGAAGACAGCTACGAGGTTGAATTCATCCATCCTATACACTTAGAGGTAAATCCCCGTATCCAGAAGTGTAACTCGTTTTTAACATCGCCAGTAGTCTACGTTTTCTTTACGTTTGCTTGTAGTGCTGTGTTTTATCTTTTTTTTTTCATTTATTCAACTGTAGTCAGTTACTTTTAAAGTGCACCACGTAGGAAGTTGCGCAGATATATCGACTCCTCCGGGTTGAACCACTCCCTGGATCCCTCGCGGCGATCAGCGGGTACTCCCACTAGACTATATTGCAAGATCCCAAGATGAAGTCAAAGACATTCAGGATAAAAAGAGAAGCAAAGAAAAAATTCAATCAAGCTCGTTCTTCGCGTGGCGTGGAAGCATACGAAAGGTTGGCCCATTTCCACGTCTTCAAAGAGATCGTTGGATGGATGGAATGCCACTTTAAATCCTTTTGTATTATATTGCGCTTGCTGTCTTACCCAACGTCGCAGAGTGCATGGGCGACATCTAGCGAGAGAAGCAAAATGTTTATGGGAACATGAAGCGAGATTCGATTTACTTCTTGTCTGCTTTTGCTGAAGAGCACTTACTGCTTTGTGAAGCCTGGTTGCGACATGCATAGCACAGCACATTCTCCCTGACTGATCCCACCATGAGATGATAGAGGCATTAGGGATACAGCGCGAAAAGCACGTGTAAGACAAGATTACTACCAAGGAGAACAAGCGCTCGTCTTTGTCGATTGTGAGCTTGCCCTTTCTCCTGCTTTTCCCGCTTTGGTACCATGCATCTAGGGTAACATGACAATATACATGGTGCCTTAGTACCACAAAAAATGGCTGTGGTTTAGCTCTGGTTACAGCGATAGCTACAAACCCCCGGCTGCGCTTAGGCTTCGCTTGCAGTTAGACATGTTGTTATTAAACTTAGTGGTTTCCCACTAGACTAAGAAAGAAGAGAGGTTGTTGTCAAACAACGGGTAAAACTGTATTTTCACACCAATGAATACGCTTCTATGATCCGTAAAGTGCTGGGCTTTTGGGGCGGCTACGTCAATGGCGTAGTTAGACGCATCAAAGTTCCTCTAAACAATCAGGTCCAAACTACTTCCCCACTGCGTAGTGCCCAACGGCAGGAGCGGTGGCCATGCGGCGACCGCGACGAGGCGAGTTGCCGGAGAATCGAGGCCCGTGGTGTGACGTCACACAGAGACGTTGTGCCAAATCGGCAACCGCCAGCTGTGGCGGCTGCCAGGCAACGGCGGACGCGTGCCTGTAGGAGCGGTGGCCGCGCGGCGACCGCGACGAGCCGAGTTGCTGGAGAATCGAGGGCCGTGGTGTGACGTCATAGTTCGGTCAGGGCTCAAAGTGCGGCGACGGCGAAGGGGTGAAAACCTGGCGTAATGTAGCTATCCCTACAAAAAGCTGGCAGATCCCACGCCCGGTGGGAATCGATGTTATGCGAAGCAGTGTGCGGGGAGCCTACCAAGTTAACGAAACGACCATGACAGCACCAAGACGTAGGCGGCTGTTTCATGACCTACATGACACGCATGTCATGAAATTCACGTCATGAGTCCTCAGGAGTCCCTTTAGCTACGCCTAAGAGACCTTAAGGCAAAAATCCTCAGTCATGCTCATGTCTATTACTTCGACCACCAACCTTTAGCGTTTTTCTTCACTTAGTACCACAGTGGTTTTCAGTGTTAATATTTTTTGCTCAGTCATGGTCATGTCTATGACTTCTACCCCCATCATTTAGTGCTTCCTTCACTTATTACCCGCATTCGAACCCATTTCAGTTGTTTTTGAGCATTCTTCTTTTTTCTCTGAGACATTGTCATTTCGCTGAGCCATGCTCATGACTATCACTTCTACCATCGTCATTTAGTGTTTCCCTCACTTAGTGCCTATGTCCGAATCCATTCCAGTGATTTTTGAGTGTTAATCTTTTTCGTTGAGTCATTGTCAGTTTGACTGAGTCGTGCTCATGACTATGACTTCTACCACCATCCTTCAGTGTGTCCTTCTTTTAGTGCCCACGTCCGAATTCATTCCAGTGGTTTTTGAGTCAATCTTTTTTCGCTGAGTCATTGTTATTTTTGCAGAGTCATGCTCATTGCTATGACTTCTACCATCATGATTTAGTGCTTCCTTCACTTAGTACCCACGTCCGAACCCTTTATAGGGGTTTTTTGGTGTCAATCTCTTTTTCGCTGGGCTATTGTCATAACCTACATGACACGAATGTCATGACATTTATGTTATGACCTATCATTTCTGTTCGTCATACACTCCTGTCAGACTGTGCTAATTTTCGCACATACCAATAAACGAAACGACCAGGAGAGCACAAATACGTAGGCGGCTAGATGGATAGATACTCTCAAAGTTGCAAATGTTCGTCAACAAATGCTTCGCATTTAAAATTAGCGCAATCCGTCATGATAGCTCGGTCAGGTCCAGCTATAAAGCTTCCATCCCATGCGCTGAAAATAAGACAACTCATCTGTTGCACCTTGAAGCGTAGTCAATAAAACAGATGTACTTTCTCGTTTTCATATGAATGTTTTCGTATTTGATCTGGTAAATAATCAATAAGTTTAACATATCAAACGCACGAATAAATAATAGGTTTTGCCCCCTTTCTTTGTTCTCGAATCGCATTTTTTATCCAATGCTCTCCTTCCTGGGTACATTGATCTGGGCTGCTTTCATATTCAATGTCTCCGTGTGGCTATCAATGCTTTCTTGCATGCAGTTATGCATGGTGAAAAATACCCATCTAAAACCAAGCACTAGATGTGTGAAGCTGCGCATTGCAATGGTGGCTATCGCGTCGCATTAAAGCTGCGAGTACGAATAGAACCATTAGATTTATTTTGAGGAACTTCATTTTCTTATCAGAAGCAAAACTTAGTCTACTACACCACTAAAGACATTTGACACGTCATTCCATGGTTCACTCGGTTTCGGTAATTCGTTTTCCGATTAGAGAGAAAGATACTGCCTTTAATGAAAACAGGCGATCTTTGTCCTGCTGATGGCGTGTTATGCTCCACTAAATGTTGGGGAAAGATATAATATGCACAAGCACGAACAAACACATGAAGGGGTCATACGTAAATGAACACACACTCAACATTCTCATAACGTCGCAGTACAGCGCGTAGTTCTCGGAAATGATAGAAGCGCTTTTGTTGCACGCAGCGCGCCGAGAGTGGTTGACCACGTCCCGATAATGTCTCACAGCTTCGAGTTAGCGTCATGGTACAAATGAAACACAGCCTTCAGAGATTGCCCGTCTGATGAATATCGACTGCGGTCACATAAAACACGCTGCCAGCCATTAGAAATATTGCACAATCAACACATCGGCGAGTGTAATAACTGAAGTTTGCATTTAAATTAATTGGATTTAGATACGCTTAGTCTGGTGTGGTGAAGGAATTTTTGTGCTTGCCTACTAAGGATTGCGTCATGAGCAGCTTACAAGAAGGGTCAGCGTTGTAAGACGGAAATTTTTAAGCGCTCTTCATTTTTACTAGGCGACCGTAGCTGGTCCGTGACATCTTCACAGCCGGGCAAAGCTTCTACTGAGCTATAGCTGGATTACCAGGCATAGCAGCATGCCCTGACTATTCACGTTTTGTCCAAGCTGCCACGTTCGGACGTCGTCCGTAAAAAAAATGCGTAAAGATCTGCGCGTTCCGCATAGGAATGGCCAGCACCAGAACCTGTGGCCACTATGCAGACAAGGAAACTATGCATACTTCATGTTCAGTGCCAGTGTCCGCATTACAGTGCGCCCAGAATCGCACTCTGCTGTGCTCAACCAGTTGGACGGCCGGTATTTGTCAGAAGGAAGACTCCTACAGCATTTATGGGACTTATAATCACATCAGAAGGCCGTGCAAGTTGTTACGGCGCTTTATGTTATCCACCGGCCTGCGAGAACGCCCGCAAGGGGAATGGATTTAATTTGCCCTCTTTGCAACCCTGACTTACCCCAATCCAGTGCAAGGTACCAATCCGGAAACTCAAATATGGTCAACCTTCCTGATTTTGTTCACTATCTTTATTTCTATACATTTATCGCATGAGTTCTGTTGCTTAGCAAAGCGATTCTTCCAAAGAGATTTTGCGTCCGAGCTCTCCATCTAATCGGTTTAAAAAAGTTCGAAAACAAGTTCCTATTTTCATTTTCCAGCGTGGATCAGAAAAAAACTTGTGCGGAAAACGCAGCAGCACAAGAGGCCCTGTCGATGATTTGGAAGTAGCGGCTGACTGCAGCCGCGATAACCAAATTCGATATGTGTTGTAATGCAGAAGTTCAACTGTCCTTCTGTAGTAAGTGTTGTTCATTAGTGTCGAGCCAACACTCTGCTTGCTGTCTTCATTAAGCGCATTCGTATTCTTGCTTCTGCAAGCAAAGCAATCGCTACCGGCCAGAGCGTGTTGCTAAACCCTTCGGACTCTTTTGAAAATTACCCTTCGTGCAGAATGGTAATACTTTATGAAAGCGCTGTCTTTATTACGGCGCATCCTCCTGACTCTAGTCAAAACATGGTAGGGGTAATTCTTACCCAAAGCTTGACAGCAATAGAAGAAATACAGCTAGGATGCTCAACGAAAAATGAATGTAGGCAACTCGGCACTTATATGCGCAATCCACTTGTATAGTACGGGAGAAACTTACTGGCTAAGCATCGGTCCTATATGCTGAGGACCATGGTGCGATCCCACATCTGGACACGTATATTCATTTAGGATGCCTGGAACGATGCCAGACAGGAACCTACCTATCGCAGAGTGCCTGGTGCGAGGCAAAGAATGCGTGGCAAGAAAACGAAACCGACACGACGAAAGAAATGCGACGAAAGCACGCGAGTGCAAAATTAGCGTCGCCCCATCTTGACTTACTCCAACGGTCACATCCCCGAGGAGACTACCACTCAAACTTCATTTCATGCGGCCCAACCCTAAATTAAACTACAACCATACGATTCTCCCCGAGAGAACTCAAGCTACACAAACTTGTATCTCCTACTGCATCAAGAATTCTGAAGGGTTCGTCATATTTACTTTCCCTCTTTACTGACGCCAATGAACAAGGAAACTTAAGTCAAGAGGCGTGCCAAAAAGAAAAAAAAAAATAAAAGTCACCACTCCTTCTCGTGGATAAGTTCGATTAACTCTATCAGACTTCCTTGGTCGCCGCTTCCGCCTTTTCTTCAGTAGCCTCCTTCGCTTCGGTGTCCGCTATCCTGCTGTCCTAGACCCTTTTCTTGAGCGGATGGCAAGAAATTGTAGAAGGAGAGTGTGTTCGAGGCCAGCGCGCCAGCTATTGTGCTCGAATCACAATGGCGGTGCGCTTGACAGCCTTCTTCGTCCCATGAGAGACCTTGTTATGGATCGAGGGATGCCACCGACCACCCCAGCCCAGTAGCAAATTTCCGCCAGAGGTTTTTGCGCTTAAGGAAGCGCGCCAATCGTTAAGACTACTGCTCGGAGCTGCAGACGACGACAGTGTGACGTACAGCATGTTCACGGAAACGCTTCGCTTTCTTAATCCATCTCAAGTATTATCGGTATTTCTTTTTTCTATCGAATTGTGTTTGTTTTCGTCCACGCGTTCCTAAAGAAACTTATTTAAAACCTAACACACCAGAAGACGAACCGCTCGGCACAGTTTGCGGTCGTGTTCACCTCTTTCGAGCGAGCTGTTGTGGAAGAATTAACACCCGCACACTCGACAAAAGAAAGCAGTGCCTCAGTTCATGCGCATAACGTTTAAAAAGCGGGAAAACCACTCAGTTGACAAAGAACGAAGCAAGAACGAGTGCTCTCACCTTTTTTGTCATTCATGTTGTTTTTGGCACTTTTTTTACATTATGAAAATGTACCAACCCAACCAGATTTTCGTCCTTCGCTGTATGCGTGTTTACTAATTATTCTGGCAGAGACCGCTCGAAGCCATCAAAGAGAAAGAACAAGCAACAATTATCACATGACTCAGCCCCCAAGACTGCTGTGCTTTGAGACAGGTGTGAGACTAGCCATCACGCGAAGAAAGGGCTAGTGTTCCACGACCAGTAATACGGCAGACAGGGCAAGGGCTGCGACTCATTAAATTAATGAAAGCCCCTTCCGCATGTCCTATATACTTGCTGTAGCGTCGTCTTCTCAAGCTTAATTACATGGTCCAATAAATATTAAATGACCAGGTCATACAGTAGTGGGTATCTATGGGCTACGAGACACAGGCTTCGAGGTGTATTCCGCACTTATTTTCCGGTATCTTCATATTTTGATAATCGTCCACACCAAAGAATCCCGTTGGTCTATGCAACAGCTGAAGTCGAGCAAACCACTCCAACTTGGTGAGAAAACATTGGCGTAAGCATCGCAACGTCCTTTTTGTAAAAAACTCTATTGATCCCTGGTATTCTAGAACGTATACCTTCACTAGAGTGTCCATCTCGACTGTATAAATTAGAAGGCAGTGGTGTTTATCCACTTAAGTGGTAGCTGTGCTTCAATGGCACTCCACGGTGATTCCTAAGTGAAACTTCTGTAACCAGATGCGGTCGCCGTGTACTATCTATAGAATGCAATCGAGCAAGGCTGTGTTATTTGAGCAACTCCTCGTAGAAATCGCCACAAAGACGTGTTTATGCGCTCTGTTCTGCTCCCATCGGAAGGGGCACAGGACCTGCCTACTATTTAGGGAGGTGGGTATAGAAACAGAAATTGTAGTTATGAAGACAGGAAATTAAAAAATTAGAAAAAAAGCTTAGGCAACAGCAGCATCTTCTTCGGCTTTAACTGACAGAGCCATATTGAACCTACAAACGTTCGCGACGCTCATGATTCATGCTAAGGAACACATACAACAAACACAAAGGGTGAACTACATCAAGTTCACAACCTGTTAAGAGCAAGACCAGTTGTGCCCATGCAGCACTACAATTCGGGAAGTTTTCCAAAACGACATTGCTGTATCTAACGCCAGACTTTTTTCATGAGCCGAATTCACAAAGATTTTCTGTGGTAAGCGTTGTGTGCCATTGGTCGTTCGCTTTCGCTAATATTATTTCCAGCGTCAGGATTGCCTGAAGTTTTCTCTTACGAACACTTCTGGCTTAATACTTTTTTTGTGAATAGGTGCACAGAAAATTTGGCGATAAATCTAAGTTGTCAAGAGCATCGGTGGAACATGAACTTTGGGTGGCAATGCGTCATGTCTTAGATCTCGCATTTCTAAGGAATAGTAGTGTAGCACCCACCGACGCCGCAGTGCGAAGCGCTCTGGCCGGCGCTCTCAGCCGGCGCCTTGGTGCCGGCAGAAAACAGAAGAGAAAATAAAGAAGCGCAGCGCGTGCTCGAAGAGCAAGCTCGGCACGCGCATTGTAGGTCTAAAATTGTCGGTCTAAAATCCTTTCTGATTGTTATTTCAAACTACCCGGTTCTTGGCCAATCCCCCAGAGGGGGTATGTGCCAATAACTCCAAGGCTCTACCTCTACCTCTACCGGTCTAAAAGCTAGCCACGCTGGTCGTCGCAGCCACGTGGCTCGGCTCGCCGCCTTCGCCCTTCTGTAAAAGTAGGGAACGACGACACGGCTCGTACGGCCGCCGTCAGGACATCCTACATTGGTGACCCGGGCGACACGCTGCCATGCACCGAGCGACACGCTGCCATGGCCACCTGGCCGGAGCCGCAGTTCGATGCAGCCGCCGTTCTCGTCCAGCTACGTCGGCGCATGGTTCGCCCAGTTCGAGGAGGCTTTGGAGCTTAACCACATCTGGATCCAGGAGTTCAAGCACGCGGTACTCCTCGAGGTCCTGCCGGTTGCTCTCCAGCTCCACCTCGGCGTTCCCTCGCCTGGCCCACGCCCGTACGACGAACTGCGGCAGTCCGTCCTGAACTTCTTCGGCGCTGCCTACCATATTCTTCCAGAGGTTGACCACATGGTACGCGACTCCTCTCCACCAACACCCTCACGGCCAGCACCAAGCGCGCCTGCTACTGCGCCCGTATGCCGTCCACCTCAGGCCACCTAATCGCCTTTATCGTCACCGACGATGACACGTGGCAGCGGAGCGGAGACATCGCCGACCCAACGCCGGCTCCCGTGCCCCACCCCATCGGGTATGTCTCCAACAGCATCGCTCCTCCGACAACGACACCCGACCCGTCCACGCGTCCGCTGAGCCGGGCTCCGAGCCGGCGCGTGAGCTCGGCACCTTGCCGATCTCCCTGCCTCCGACCCTGCCGGCTATCGCCACCGTGGACGCGGTTCACGACTTTCTGTGACCCCCGCTGATTCCCACGTCAGGGGTCCTCAACAAATCACCGGACGCTCCTGCGTTCCTTGACCCCCCTTTGCCCGCCCAGCCCATGGCTTACTCGCGAAGCACCCCGTCGTTAGCTGCGCCGGTTCATGTTCACCTCCCGACAGGGTGTGCCGCAGTCACCTGCAAGGCACGCATCGTGGCCCGTCCAGGGCTTCGACTCCATCGCTCGTGCTCGCACCCTAGACGCCATGCAACGATACGCCGCCGGCAGCGCACGCAGAGACTCCGTCGACACACCCTTCGCCTCGCAGACTTCGCCATTCCTAAAGCCTCGGGACACACTTGCTGATCATCGCCTCATGTTAACGCGTTCCTCCCAACCACGTCCATTCATTGGGCCCCACGTCCGGTACGTAACACCCAACGCCACCCATCTGAGCTCTGCAGCAGTGAGTCGGTGCCCTTCACGCTAACTACTTGGACTGATCACGGACCCTCTGAAACGCGGTTTTACTGGCTCGCCTGTATCGCCGTTCCGTCTAGGTGAGGAGCCCTGTAGCACCCACCGACGCCGCAGTGCGAAGCGCTCTGGTTGGCGCTCTCAGCCGGCGCCTTGGTGCCGGCAGAAAACAGAAGAGAAAATAAAGAAGCGCAGCGCGTGCTCGAAGCGCAGCGCGTGCTCGAAGCGCAAGCTCGGCACTCGCATTGTCAGTCTAAAAGCTAGCCACAGCTGGTCGTCGCAGCCACGTCGCTCGGCTCGCCGCCTTCGCCCTTCTGTAAAAGTAGGAAACGACGGCACGGCTCGTACGGCCGCTGTCACGACATCCTACAGTAGTTTTAGCTAGCGCATCGGGAACGACACAAGTGAAAAGCTTGAGTACACTTCGCTTCACACTGATATAACGAAAATGCGAAAGGGCAGACCATTAAAACAGCTGCTTAGCCGGTATTAGAGTGATGCTTTATGTGACACTCCTTACGTCAATCGTTGCTTAAATATCGGGGTGACACAGCCATAAATTACAAACGAAGCGAAACTATCTCAATGCTGTGTAGAGGACACCGCATATTGAATGATCCGCCACATCATTCTTCCTCTGCTTACACACGGAAACAAGGAAAGAACTGAGCAGCGAAAGGAAACACAAGAACTTGCGTGCTTTTCATTTCCTTCACTACGGCTAAACGCAAATACGTACATGGTATCAAAACGCTGACACAGTAAGGGACCACACCTCCTTGCCACGCCCTCTCCTGACGCTTTTGCTGGCACGTTATTGAAAAGATATCCAAAACGAGAACACAAACATTCCCTTGTCACAGACACAAAAGTCGAAGCAAAAAGAAAGTGAAGCGGATGCGAGGGAAGAAGAGCACCTTAGGAAACACCCTGGCATAGCTCAATTAGCATTGCTAATGAATGTAAATTGTTGGGCCCTCTCCGCACACTTCCTCGAAGGGGCCAAGTGACCGACGGTGAACGCGCCGCTTCTTCCTTTGATTCATGGACGCGCTTCGTCGCGAGCGGCCGTCTACGGGAGTTCGCTTCGCACCTTCCACGCTCGCGCTTGCGGCCCCTCTGATGTAGCGAGCCATCTAACGTGATAAATTAACTGGGTCACCCTGACAGATTGTTTCAACTGGGCTACGCTTAGGTACACACGCGCACTCAGAACAATTCAAAGCGGTCGTTCACGTTCTCCCCGTGTTTTCCAACGTGAGCTGAAAGCGAAAGAACGAGAAATAATATGAATGGAGAAAAGGCTCGATCCATTCAGTTGTATGAATGGACAGAGTACAAAAACTTAAACCTCAGAGAAGAAAATTTATAGCCTGAGACATGGTCAAACGATGTGCAAGTCACCGGAGCAGCCCACTACGCTTGCAGGGAAAATAACTTTCAAAATAAATGTCGTTTCATTTCTTTTCTAACTGCGAAGCATTTCTTGGCGAACATTTCCTACTTTAACCGTGTCTATCTATCTATCTATCTATCTATCTATCTATCTATCTATCTATCTATCTATCTATCTATCTATCTATCTATCTATCTATCTATCTATCTATCTATCTATCTATCTATCTATCTATCTATCTAGCCGCCTACGTCTTCGTGCTCTCATGATCGTTTCATTAACTTGGTATGTACCAAAATTGGCATACTATGACAAGAGTATATGAAGAACATAAATGATATGTCATGACATGAATATCATGACATGCGTGTCATGTAAGTCATGAAACAGCCGTCTACGTCTTGGTGTTCTCATGGTCGTTTCGTTAACTTGGCAGGTACCTAAATTGGCATAGTAAGACAGGAGTGTATGACAGACATAAGTGATAGACCATGACATAACTGTCATGACATGCGTGTCATATAGGTCATGACAATAAGCCAGCGAAAAAGGTTAACACTTAAAAACCACTGAAATGGGTTCGGACGTGGGTACAAAGTGAAGGAAGCACTAAAGCGTGGTGGTAGAAGTCATAGTCAGGAACATAACTCAGCAAAAATGAGAATGACTCACTGTAAAAAAGATTATCACTCAAATACCACTGGAATGGGTTCGGACGTGGGCACTAAGTGAAGTAAATACTAAAGGATTGTGGTAGAAGTCATAGTCATGACCATATCTCAGCAAAAATAAGAATGACTCAGCGAAAAAAGATTACCACTCAGCAACCAATGGAATGGGTTGGGATGTGGTACTAACTGAAGGAAAAGCCTAAAGGTTGATGGTCGAAGTCATAGTCACGAGCATGACTAAGGCTTTCGCCTTAAGGTCTCTTAGGTGTGGCTAAAGGGACTCGTGAGGACTCATCACATGAATGACACGACATGCGTGTCATGTAGGTCATGAAACAGCCGCCTACGTCTTGGTGCTGTCCCTGTCGTTTCGTTAACTTGGTAGGCTCCCCGCACACTGCTTCGCATAACATCGATTCCTACAGGGCGTGGGGTCTGCCTGCTTTTTTTTTCATTCCTTCCACGAACTTGCTTTTTTCGTTTCTATGCAATAATACCCAAAGACGCAACGAAGATTGTGAGGCTATAGTACACGGTGCACTATCATTTGTGACTTTCTATTTCTTGTGCTTACAACTTTATAAAAAAACAGACAAGGGATATTAATTGAAATGTTTAAATATACTGAAGGATAAGAATAAAGGAGAATGAAAGTGCACAAACAGATAACTTGCCTCAACTTCACCAATTAGGCTTAACTGGAAAGCACCAAACGCGTAATACGGCAGATTGGATTCGAATACTACATTTACGGCAAGCAGGCTTTTCCTCTGCTTTCCGTTTTTTTTTTCATTATTATCAGTAAATTTCAAATATGCCTATTAATTCATTTTTCCTATGCTTCTCTGGCTGCAAAGTCAGTTGTCGACACATTGTTGTAGCTAAAAATACCTACAGTTCAACAAATCGCCTTATTATTTTGACCTTTTTCTTTCCAAGGCACATTAGTAGCTCGACTTTGTTAAACTCACAGATTACTGGGAAAACTAAGCCGTAATACTTCCCTGTTGTCTATTCCACGCCTCCTTGTGCATATGATTACTTTTGTAAACAGTTCACTCGTCGGACGGAAGATAAATTAAGTATAAAAAATGAAATAATAATTCACTTACTTTCAGGTATAGCCTTTATATACTAGGCCAGTATCGATAAATTTTGAAAGCCCGAATGGCGGGCATTTAAAACAACACGTCACTGACACAGTGTAGTCGGGCCAGATAATTGATTGATTATTTGGTTTATTGGCACGGTCCAGACACGAAAAGAGCTTAGCGCTAATGAGTTGTCATCAGCGCACTATATTATTGCCTCTTAAATGCAAGAAAATATTATGCAAATCTTTAAGTGTTTTTCTAAGGGCGAAAGAATACACGCAAAATTTTTTTCCGCGGGATCCTTTCACGCTTGGAAAAACACATTTATGTATCGGGAGTTATCCTTGGTGCTCTACAATTTTCTCATGGACACTTTTCATCTAATTACCATATTTGAGAAGTTTAATAATTATTTACTCTGATTATGCAATTAGGCGGAATGCAAAACATCATCTGAGTATCTCCAAGCGACGGCAAACAAAATTCCTTTGGCTCTGTCCAGCTACGTGGCATTTGCATCTTAATAAATCTTGGTGCATGATAGTTCGGGCACCCTGTATAATGTGCTGTAATTGACGTAATAAACTGACTGGTCATTACAGGTACGGTGTTCTTTTTGCTCCTGCCTGTTGTAAGTAGGACTGTAATGGGACCAACTTGCCCGACTTACAATCTAAATGTGATGACAGCATGTTTTACCAAATGCTTAGACAAAGTGCTCCTAAAACAACAAAACAAGGACTCTCTTTATCGCAAGTCAACGTTAGGAACTCACTTGCGGCAGCAGAGGAAGCTTGTTTTTCCTAAACCGCGCACTAGCGTTTTACATGCATACGCCGACAGTATGATAATTTCTGAGAAAGAGCTCGACATGGTGTGAAACAAAGGGAGCGGATGAAACAGAAAGCCAAAGAATGAAAGGGCAAAAGAGGGGAAATGCGCTCCGTGTCTGCTTTTCTTGCCTCTTTACAACGTCTTGTCACACTTTCTTCCAAGTATAGCACCCGCGTCACACCACCGAAACAGCCGCGATCTCCTTTAACGAGCGGCTCAGAGTGCGTCCTTCGCAACACAAACACTCGGGAGCGTGCAGCCGTGAAAAATGACGTAACCGCCAGAGCCGGTGCAGCAGGCGGAAGTGTAGCCGTCAGACAGCAACGGGTACGCGAAGATTTCGCGACAGGGGTCTCAGCGCGGAGGAGGGAACATGACCAAGAGTGACAAATAATGCTGTGAGAGCTCGTCACCAGGGTTCGCGAGGCTGCGGGCGCAGTTCTCCTCACTCTCCTTTTTGCCCTGGAGAATTCCTAGTCTGTCTGCAGGTTAGTGCAGCTGTGCCGGAAGAGAAATTGCTTGAAGCGAGGAAAACACCCTGTAGCAATTCTGTCGGCGCTACTCGACCTCGCGGAGTCATGAAGCTGTCGACTCTCCCTTCTCAAGATGGTTAGTGGTAACAAGGAAGACAGTCAGCTCTACTAATTTATTCCGTTTGTTGGATCTTTAGTGCGCCAGTAATGTGCTCAAAACAAGGTTCGCTTTGCCCGTCCGTTCATTTCGTTACCCTGAAAAGGACCGTTGCCTTCATCGACGGTGTGTTGTCGCGCTCAGGCCGTCTCGTCATCCTCAGCTTCCCCATAGTCATAGGGCAAACATAAATAAATGTTTGTCCATAAACAACAACACAAGACTTTGAACCCATTTAATAGCATCAATGCGCATTCGGCAGTCGGTGTCACTAAGAACGTCACTTTAGTGCTACAGCAGTGCTGGGCAAAAACTGCAAGGTATTGTGCTTCACACAGTCTCTGAGAGCGGTGGCATCTGTGCATTGTGTCTGTGTCTATTTGTTGGATAAACGTTTTAACAGCGAAGCTGTTTCAACCAGCCGTAATTTGTGGTGCGTATCGAGAAACTACCATGAAAGAAAAGAAAATAAACTGCCTTGCCGAGACGGGATTCGACCCTGCGTAGCCCCGGTCCCAAAGCGAGCGCCGTAATCACTATAGTCTATACAGCCACGCTTGCAGAACATGCATTTATGCGAACCATATGATTGCGTTCGAGCGTTGTCGTCTTCGTCCACAACTGGCGCGTTCGTACACTCGTACTCTGCGAGGTGAAGAGGTTTTGCGCGCTATGAGAGCGTGACATAGAGAGAAACGCATTTACGGAACGGGTCTCCTGGAACGCGGTGTCGGTGTTGCAAGCTGCGCTATGCGACGCGCAATGACTGCCGTTAAGTCCAAGATGCGCGAAAAGAAATTATTATTAGCATGGGCAATAAGATGAAAAGTTCGCTCGCACTTCCGGAAAATGCTGGGCTATGATCGCCCAGCTTAGCTGTTTCAAGCGTTGCGCGGCCGAGTGCAAGGTTTTTATTGTTAGACTGACTACACAAAGCCTCTGAATATACAACCCTTCCCAAGTGCTATCATCTTAAACACACTGCGCTTTGTAAAGAGTGATTTGCTATATAATAACTGAGAATAGCGTAAAACACCTGTATTTTATAAAAGTTTAACCGAAGCACACAGACCAGCGTATGTTTGCTCCGTCCTCTCATGACACAGCATGCGAAGTATGCTCACGACGGGTACACAATGATCAAGCAGAGTGCGTCTAATGGCTAGTTTTGTGGTGCTTCACTTTAGCGTTGTTCGTATTGTGGGACCCTGCAAATCGGGCTCTTCGCGAAAGCCGCGTTGAGGGAAAGTCCCGTTTCTCCAAGGAAGTTACTTAATTATATTGAGCTAAAGATTACAAGGAGAGTTCAGAAGCCAGCATTTCATTAGGAATAAGAGAGTGCCAAGAACTGCAAGTAAGCCCTAATAAAAGGAAACCCCAGTGTTTGCAACGCAATGAATTCAGAGTTAAAAAGCATCAGTAGATTTTGGCGCTACTTGTGCCTCTGAATTCATTTACTGGAACACTAGGTAAGAGTCCAATTCCTCAAACGTCTCCAACTTGGCCCTTTCGGCTTTGACATTTATTTTATCGACAGATCTGTTTGTCATGATCTCTGTTTTACAGCGTAAGCTGTTATGGGCTCGTTCCAATGACAGTTTCGGTTGGCGATGGCGTCCGCCGCCACCACCGGTGTCCGGTGTCCGTACCAGCTATTGCCGGGAATGAGCAAAAAGAAGCCGCAGTTTCACCCGAAAGGCTAAGCGTCAATTGCGATAGCAAATGAATAAACAGCTATACGGAGTAGGGATAGTAGTTTTATTGGCCGTATAAATTTGGAAACATTCGCTTACTAACTGAAATAACAAGCATGGTACCAGCGCGCAGAAGCAAACATGAACACATCACACTCGATGACCGCGGACACTCGCTCAGTTTCCGCTTCAACGGAAACTGAGCGGCGAAAGCAAGGCGCGCATAAAGGTATGAGCCGTCTGCAGATCACTTTCAAGGCACGGCGCGCGCGACCGCCCGCGGCCGCGGAAAAAGTACAATTACGCAGTTGCTGGCAGAGGTGAAGCCGCACCCCGTCCCTCCCGCTTTACTCCTTTCGCTGGCGACATTGAGTCGCCAGTTCCTCTTGCGCTTGGTCGCGAAGTATGCAGTTTGTGCCAGAGCAGAACGCAGCCCTCCTCCTTCCCGCTCATCCCCCAATGGCCTTTCGCTCGACGGAAGACGTCGTGTTTGCTCTACGCCGTGCGTTTGCTCGCCGCGAAAGCGCGCGTCCCTCGCGCGCTTTCACTCGCACATAAGCATAAAACGCGCGGCGACGTTTTTATCGCCTTTGGACTTGATACGAAACCTCACAGCGACGGCGACGGCAGAAATCCGGTTGGAGCTTCCATATAATTGCTATCGCAATAAAAATGCTCAGTTCACGCCGGGATCAAACCTGGGCCCACTGCGCGGGATTCAGCTACTCTACCATTGAGCTACGCCATCGCTTGCTAGCTTGCAGCGCAAAATGCCCTATGAGCGCGTCCTAGCGCGCGAGGAGACACGCGATGTGACAAGCGCGCCGCGTAGCGCCGATACGTGCACGCATTGCATTGCATTTGCATATTATTACACCAGGTAGAACGCCATGTAACAAATGCTAGGTATCGGTACAATGTAGTTAGAGAAGGTTTGAGGAAGAAAACGAAGGTTAACGAAATATATCTAAGAATGCTAGAAAAAATATAAATTGTGTACCTGATCAAATTAAGTTGGCTAGGCGACTATGTCACCGCCCCGTTTCAGAGGGGATGTCAATAAATCATAATCATCATCATCATTAGCACTGTATCGTGCCACTTGCCTTGCGATGTGAGATGCCCACCGCGTAGCGTCTATACTTGCGGCCTTTGCATTGCAGCTGCATATTATTACACCAGGTGGCACGCCATGTAGCAGTTGCATAGGTAGCCGTACAAAGTAGATAGAGTAGTCTTGAAGAAAAAGAAGAATATGGAGATGTATGAAAATTGCTGTTATGAAAAATATGTATGGCACAGTTTCTCAGGAAGTCACACCTGATTAATTCACCGTCACACCTGATTATTTCAAGTAGGCTAGTGATTGTCTGTCACCTTCCCATTTCAAAGGGAATGCCATTAAATGGTAATCATTATCACTAGCATCGTATCGTGCCATCTGACACGCGATGGGACATGCGCGCTGCGTAGCGTCGATTCGTACAAACTTTGCCTGCAGTTCCGTTATATTCCACCAGGTGTCCCGACATGCAAGTGCATATAGCAGTTTCATGCTGCATGTAGCTAGACCTGTTTAACTAAAGTAGGCTAGGTGACTATTTGTCACCCCTCCGTTTTTAGGGGATGCCAAAAACCATCATCATCATCAATAGCAACGTACAATGCCATGGATCAAGGGATGTGACATGTGCGCCACGTAGTCTGGATACCTCTATAGACACACGTTATAGCGCATCCTCGCAAGGTACGAAGAAGCGAATCGTAGAGCTTCGCGCGCGATGCAACCAGGCAACATCGGGCTCAGCAGACCGCCGTGCAGAGAGCAGCACAAACCGCAGCTCACCCTCGACGCCGGGTGGACCACTCAGATTGTTGTCGTGAGAACGACGCGAAAAGACTTCGCCGCAAAGACCCTAAAGTGAGTGTTGCCGAAAATGGAGCTCCTGTGGAGCCGCTCCTCCAGCTTACGCTGTAACTGTGCTGCGTGCGCCGCGCAGGCCCGTCACTTTTTCATTATCGCTCATACGATGACTGATAAGTATTGGACTTAACTTGCGAGAGGTACGCATTTTCCCTGTTTTATTATTTCTTAGAACGACGCTCGTAAACGGGGTAAATAATGTGAAATTTCCCTATAGCCGGTCGTGGTTACCTCATGAGAAAATATTATGAACCTTATAAATGAAAGAAATACAGTAATTACGAATAATTTGAGGAAACTAGAG
Organism: Dermacentor silvarum; assembly: GCF_013339745.2. Lineage (NCBI taxonomy): Eukaryota > Metazoa > Arthropoda > Arachnida > Ixodida > Ixodidae > Dermacentor > Dermacentor silvarum. The sequence continues at coordinate 121,425,702 of NC_051159.1, forward strand.
CTTTATTCGGCCTTTACCGTGAAATTTAGATGAAAAAAAATATTTTCTTTGTATCTACTACACATTACGAAATATGTTTACGACTGGCAACTTCCCAAAGTTGCTTGCTGCAGAGAGGAAGTTCCTTGCCATATGAGTCAACAGCGTTCATAGCTACCTCCTGATACATTCATGAGACCCAGTAAGAGTAATAAAGCGTATATGAGCATTTCTAAGTACTCTCTCGTGGAGAGAAGACTTGCATTCTCCAGAGTGCTTTATATCTGCCCTTCTGTCCATTTGGCCAACATTGCGTCAAAAGTGCCTCTTAAACGCCGCGCCACTTCGTATCGATGAAGGATTTCTTATTTCCTTTGTCGAACGATGGGTGCGTCAGTGAGGTCTAAGTAGTTTGATCCGTCGCGACGTTGGAGATTGAAGTGTTATGTGACCAGCTTCACTGTTTTGTTCTAGGTTCCACTTTTGTCTTCTCAGACCCCACCAACACTACCAAGCTGCGCGTGACATCGGCACTTGCGTGAGATTTCGAGGTGGCTGTCGCAAATGTGATTGCTGTTCGACCACAATGGTATGTCTATGGGGCAATTCACATATATTTTGTTAATATTAGGCATTGCTAACAATGATGAGTAGGTATCATTTTTGCTTATTATGATTCAGAAAGTGTTAGGAATTCGCTAAAGGCTAATTTAGTTTTCTCTGGGTTAGCTCCCTACCGCTGTTTGACATCTACAACAACGTCGTAGATAACTGCCGGTCCAGCATTAGATATTTGTGCTGCACGTGTGCTCGATACAACTGTAATATTTTTTGATTCATACTTGTTCATTTGTTTCTTTTACTATCGTATTAGCGGAATGTTACCATACACCGTAAACATTGCAGACTTTTTCAACCAACCCGCCGCGGTGGCTCAGTCAGCTAAGCCGTTGCACTGCTGGGCACGAGATCGCGGGATCGAATCCCGGCCGCGGCAGCCGCATTTCGATGGAGGCCAATTGCAAAAACGCCCGTGTGTTTGCGTTTTAGTGCATGTTAAAGAACCCCAGGTGGTCAAAATTATTCCGAAGCCCTCCACTATGGCGTGCCGCATAATCATAACTGGTCTTGGCACATAAAACCCCAGAAAGAAGAACTTTTTCAACTAGAGCATAAGAAGCTGTTTTTCCATTCCCTTTGCTCTTGATATGTGACAAATTCTTTGCTAAATACTACTCAATTTAAATACGAGTAACCTAATCATAAATCCATAAATTGATTCGTGAATAAAGGGATGTGTTTATAAACCAAGTCTTCAGCGAGCGAAATAGGCTTTAGGCCGATGAAGATCAAGTCATTGATATACTGAACTCATTTTTAAAGAAATGCAATTTAACAACGTTGTGCCATTAGAAGCTGGTGTCAGTTGAGAGCCAACGTAAAGTCGTTCGCTATTTTTGAGGGGGAATCAAGCGTGGCAGTAGACCCGCGAAAAAAAAATCACGTGTTTTTATAGCGCTGTCGGTTGTCGAGACGCAAGATTTGCGCATTTTCAATAAACCGGCCGTCTTGATAAATAATAAGATCTCGACTTTGTGACACTTGACTTTTTGACACTTGATTTTTCTTGACTTTTTCATGCACACGATTACGGGGCAGATGACCTATATGACACGCATGTCATGACCTATAACTTATGTTCGTCATACACTCCTGTCTTACTATGCCAATTTCGGTACCTACCAAGCTAACGAAACGACCATGAGGGCACCAAGACGTAGGCTGATGTTTTATTACCTATATGACACGCATGTCATGACATTTATGTCATTTCATGACATATCATTTACGTTCTTCATATACTCTTGTCATACTATGCCAGTTTTGGTACATACCGAGTTAACGAAACGCCCTTGAGAGCACCAAGAGATAGGCGGCAAGATAGATAGATAGATAGATAGATAGATAGATAGATAGATAGATAGATAGATAGATAGATAGATAGATAGATAGATAGATAGATAGATAGATAGATAGATAGATAGGATAGATAGATAGATAGATAGATAGATAGATAGATAGATAGATAGATAGATAGATAGATAGATAGATAGATAGATAGATAGATAGATAGATAGATAGATAGATAGATAGATAGATAGATAGATAGATAGATAGATAGATAGATAGATAGATAGATAGATACTGTCAAAGTGGCAAATGTTCGCCAAGAAATGCTTCGCATTTAAAAGAAACCACTTGCTCAATTTTAGCGAAAGCCACCTTGTGAGATGTTGTGCGACTCTTCCCGCCTCAGATCCTGCCTTATTCTTCGTGCCTGCAACCTTTCACTCCATCTCAGCAGTTTCAAACTAAAGAGAAATTGAGACCGTATTTTATTCTCTTTTTCGAGAAACCAAGGATATTTTTGGCGCACCGAACCGTTTTCCGGCTAAGACTTATCGCTTCTGTTCCCTTCCTTTTTAAAGTCGCTCCGTTTTGTTTTTTTTCCTTCAGCTGTTCCCCTCATTTTACGGCAACGCCCCGAGCCAGCTGCAATCGATGAACCCATATTTATTCGGCTGCTGGACACTCGGTGCTTCCATCCATTTTCTCTCCTGTCTTATTGTCAATATTTCTGCCACGTACGCACTTTCCCTACTTTTTCTTTTTCTCTTGGAAGCTACTGTTTCGTTGTCACCAATTCGTTCCGCTGTCGGCGTCCTCCATTGGTTCCCGTCAATATCGCCTCCAGGTTTCAAGTCGGCGTTCCACCGTATCGCTCTTTTTCTCTTCATTTCCTTGCAATTGAAAGAACGTTTCTTTTACTTCTCGCCTCACTTTTATCTAGCGGTCAGCGTCTCCTTAGTTCACTTTCGATTTCCCCTTACGTCACTGCCCAGGCGTATCCCAAAATCGTCTCGCCACGTGTGCCTAGGCCACACCTTAGCGTAAAATTATAGGAGGGCCAGCAGCTGCCACTGTTCTGCCCTCTCTGCACACTTACCCTTTAGATTCCCTTTCTTTGGCGCTTCTTCTGTAATGCTGATTGCTGGGGCCGGCTTTTACTTTGCTTTAGTTGTACTTTGCTACACTCGGCTCTCACATGGCCGAGCGTTCCACTTCATGACGTCCTGAGTTGCTTTATTTGATCCGCGAATGTGGTTTGCCTCCGCTTGAGGGCGCGACGACGGCACGTGATCCAATTTGGTGCCTGGCTGATGTTCTATCGTTGTCTTCGCAGCGTTGCACGTAACATCAAAATGAGCACCGCATTGGAGACGTAGGTGTACAAGGACTTCTTGTGAGCGACCAGTAATAACCAGTCACGTTTCGGAAAGTACGCGCTGAAATGACAGCGATCTATTTTCTGCTTGGCGGCAGACACCTAGAGTTGCAGTCTCTGTAGCCGGCTTGAGCCAGAACCATGCACGCTGGAATGTGTACATCCGTTCAAAATTCACGCAGACTAAGTTGTCAGTTAGTTTTGAATCGTTCATGGAAAATTTGAATGAGCCAGCTCGGGCACCAATCACTTCGACAACATTAATTAACGTACGTAGTCAAACAAGTTTACCATATTATTGTCTATTTTGTTTGAGCCCATGATTTAAAATTATTCTTGCTCTACAGACATACGCCAACAACACACACCCTGTTGCACACACCCAGTGACGAAAGTTGACATGAAACAGATTGATTCATGTTCAGCACATACACAGTTGCAGATTGTTGTCAGTTGCCAAGTTGGTATAAGGGAGGTTCATTGAACAGTGGCACAATCCCAGTGCCGCATATTGAGAGACCCAAGTTCATCCAATGGTGGGTTTAGAACCTTGTTACCTCAACACTGCCGCTTGATGCGCTGTCCATGGACTACCTCGTCAGCCAAGTTGGCGAGAAAATGGTTAGAGACATACATACAGAGACAGACCGATATACAGACAGTCAAACACAACAAAGCGCGTCAACTACGCTAAGAATTGTCATCGCGCCAGAAACAGGGCAGTTTAGAATGAACTATAGATGGGACCATTTATATTGTTACGAGCCACCTTCTTGGAGTTACGAAGACAACGATGACCGGGACGTTGCGCGTGTTCGGCCATCTTGGCTATCTCTGTTTATAAATCGTGCTTCGCTTTCGTCTATCTGACGCCCCGTCACAATACATTGCTGAATGACTCGAGTAACGTCATTTGATGAAATAAACCCTGACCACGTTCGCTGCTCTCATTGTGAGTTAAATATAGATTTGCTTACTTGACACAAATCCACCCAATCAAGTCGTTTCTGGCTCTGCTATGCCATTGCTTTGTGGAATTTGGAGCACGTGTTACTTACGCAGCGTATATTTCGTGCTTGCCTCAGGAAGTCATTAAATTTAAATTTCACTTTAAATTTCACTGGCGGTATCGGGCGCACGCCGCCAACATTTCGTTTTGGCTATAGAAAATTAATCGAGTGCGAAAAACGTTGTGTGGGTTTCCCTTCATAACATCGTATCAAATAACAAACGCTGCACAAGACTTCTGTCACCCGTAGAATATGTTGCTCACAATATTTCACCTTGAGAGCAAGAAAAAGACCACACAAAATAATAAAAAGAAAAGAAAACATATTCAACCAGCTTAACTCACATATAACAAAGCGTTCAAGAAGATGAACAAGCTTTGCCGACGTGGCTGTGATAATTCGGCATATTTTATTTACCCTTGCTACAACGCGCAGTTTCCGTGCTTTCTATCAAGGACCTCAAATATAAGCTGCTTGTCTTCCTGGAGCATGGTTTCGTCAGCACTGTAGGACCAAGCGTCTACGACAACTTTCCACAGCCTCAATGTCTCTGAGGTGAAAATAATAAACAATGACACGAAAAGAAAAAGGTATTCAACGGGAATCGAAGTGCCAAGAAGCGGGGGCCCAAAATTACCCGCGATTCGTCTTCCTCGCACTTTGGTGGTTCTTCTGGAGATATTGCGTGGAACTGTCGAGGGCAAGATCAGTGTAGGGAAGAAAGTGAAGCCTCAGTAAAACAATCCTGCGGTATTTATTGGCGGAGAGACGCCAGAGTCGTGCTTTTTACTCACTCAGCCTCTGATATGGGACACGGAAGGTATATGAGCGCTCATTTAGAGCAACATAAATAACGGCGAGTACAGGCGCTTTTGGTTCCACGCTAGCTGCACTTCCGAATTTTGTCGCTTAAGGTGATCCCACCAAAGTAAAACCGAGTGCGGGCCCAGTGCGCTTGCGCGGGGGCCACCTTTGCGCACAGACGGCGCGTTTGCATGCAGTAGTGCTGTGCGCGGTAGTCCTAGAAAAGGCTGCCTCTGTCTACCGTCATAGTTAGGTGTCCAATTGTTGGCGCTCTGAATTGCCGGACTCATCGCTGTCAAAGACAGCGGCCGTCTCTCACAAGCTCAACGATGGGAGGTCAGAAATAGAATGGAAGTGGTCAGCTCACCTAAAGTACTTTTCTTCGACTATAGAGTCCGACCGTTTGGGAGACGACCGACCGAAAGCTAGGCCGGCAATCGCGCGCGGAATTCGGTGCGCGTGATTAGGAGAGGTCTCCTGGAAATGGCCGGCTCTTGTCGCCGTTAAGAGCACTGAGAATGACGTCGGGTATACGAGGAAGGCTTAGACGCGAGAGCAAGGAAGTGAGTGCGTGCGCCCGGCCAGAAAACAGCACTGTGGCTGAAATCGACGTAAAGAGGAGAGGAACACAATGAACAGGGCTACGGCAACAGAGACCCGTGGTTTCAGAGCATTGGTGAAAAAGATAGAAAACATAAAGGGGGGAAGTGGGGAAAATTGAGATCGTGAGAAGGGAAGGACACTACTTTTCAAGTTAAATTGGAAATGCCGTAGCCTATCTGACGGTCCTGAAACCCCATTACGCTTGATAGGGTCGACGTCTTCACGCCACTGCATATAAGCGAGGAAAGCTTTATAGACGCGTAGTTTAAAGCAGCCTTATTTGAAGAGGCGAAATAAAAGAAACCACTGGGCCCTTGAAATAACGTCGAAAGGGCATCTGTTGAGACAGGCATAGTTAGGCGAAGGTACTGGAAACAAAGTGAATGAAGTTTGATGTCAGTGACTATAAGGAATTCATTTCAGTCTTCTAGTTTTCTTTGTAAGCGAAAATCCACCTTGTCAGCAGCAAGCAATGGGCTGAGCTAATGGCTTCGACGTGGTCGCAGCACAGTGACGAGGGTGTCGCGATTAACATACTTCTCCCGCCGTCTCGTTAGAGAGAGCTCGCTTAGGCGTTGTAATGTCTCCCCGGCATATGTAAGCAGTAAAACCAGTAAACACACAATACTGAAGTTGGAATCTAGTTGTTTTTACTCCTCGGCCATGTAGCTTGTCGTTTAAATGCGACATAACGGCTAAACAAGCATGCAACAGTCACTTTATGACCTTTCTTTGCCACCAGCCGCTTTTCATTCGCGGCACGACGTTTTAACACCACTGAAATTATACTCAACATGCCTTTTATGTAACATTGTTATGCATGTTGCTTTGTTCAGCAGAGCCCCGACGAGTGCAGTAAGGAAGCGTTTTAATTGTGTCATGCTTTGGTTTTAATGTTTCGAAGGCCAGCCGGTGATGACGCCTACTGTAGTGATAACCGACGTTCATGAGAATGCAAGCGTCTGCTGATTTATTGATGTGACGCCAACGCTATTTGTACTACATTTTTTTTTGCCGAATACACTTGCGGTTTCCTTAGGTTGTGCAATGCGGTGGCTTGGTTTTACAGCGAACCTCAAGCTTCTAGTTAGTCGGCATTTATCGTGTGCGCGTCCGTGGGCAAAAATGTAGGCGGATCCCGGAGGTGCTGCAATACCGGGCAGACCTGCGGCGGAGGTGAAGCAGGCTTCAAGCACTCAGCAAAGTGGAGTGAAAAGTTGCATACATTCCTTCAAATTATGCATACAACATACATGACAGCATTCGTTTCAATAAAGCACAAGCCTAAAACAAGCATCCGCACCACATAATTGATGATAAGGCGCTCCTGATAACAATGCGAAGCACGTAGCGTTCCCCGCAAAAGTGAGGAAGAAGAAGTCAGCGAGGAGCGGCCGTTCCCCGCGTTCGCGCCGAACGCGCGCGGTCTCCGTGACTAAAACTTTATCCGTGACTGCAGCAGGCGCCTCTGGCGGCGGCTCGGCAGGTTTCGACCAGCCACGCCCCGGCAAGTCTAGAGGCGCAGCTTGGCCGTGACGTCATAGGAGAGATAAAGCTCGGAGCCGCCGCGACGGCGACAAAACTCTCGTTGACTCTGTGGCGAGTACATACAGCCTTGACATGGGACGACCAAAGAAGATCCGGACACCCGAAGGAGGAGCCACTCACCTTGAAGCGCGTCGCGCGGCCAAGCGAGAATCTGCGCGTCGGCGGCGAGCCGATTCGGAATACCATGCCTAGCAGCACTTACCATTTCTTAGCAAAACTTAGCCAAGCCTAGTAAAACCTAGAAGCAGCTTGGTCGATCACCAGCTCCACTGTTTACTACAGCCTTGGACCACTAGTGCAAGGTGCCCAACGCTAGACGCAACGTCAATCAGTAATGCAGCTGACAAGGAAATTTATTTACCCGTAGGCACGCGTACAACTGTTGTATGAAGTAATGCAGCGTGGGTTGCCGAAGACGAGGACTGACAGTGAAGCCAACTATTAACTCGCAGGCAAAATTCGAAATCTTAAAAAAGCCCTCGAGCGTGCTCTGGTTATTCAAGAGATCTCGTCTGCATATCTAATTATCAGTACGGGTAGCCACAGCATAAAGACCCAAATACAAAATTTCTTAAACTTCCTTCATATCCTTTAAACTAACGTCTCCGAATGCAAAGAAAGTTTAAGCCTGAAAATGTGCCGTTGAAATAATTGTCAGTAATGTATGCCCAAAGTAGGTGGCGCGATCTCGACGTTTGCTTATCTTTATAGAAACGATAATTAAACTGTCCTCTCTTCTGTACCGTAGATGAATAAAAAAGCTTTATTATAAAGTGAAAGGATTGATGTGGTTGAGGCGCTTAGTCCAGGGCTCCAATGGCTGTGGCCACCGCCCATGCTCGTTGAATCAAGGCCAGCCAGACCTGAGGCTCGGAGCCGCGGAGGTTCGCCTCCCACTGCGCATATGTTGGTTGAGGGGATCTTGGAAAGGGGATATCAATTGGTAGTTTTCTGCACTCAATCGTGGCATGGAACGTCGTTGGTGACGCACCGCAGCCTGGGCAAGCGGTGGGCTATAAGGTAAGGGAGAAATTGTTCAGAAGGAGGAGGTTGCGATGCAAGTTGGTTTGAAGCCGTCTCAGGGATACGGCTACATTCCGGGAGAAGTATTTCGGTAGATCATGATATCGCAACCGCCCTACTGTGTAAAAATTAGCAGTGGCTCAACTCGGCTATGCCAGGATATACGTAGCGTGAGCGAAGGTTCAGCTGGTTATTCTCTGCTTTCCTGGTACCTAAGCACGGCTGGCTTCTGACGCTTCTTCAAGCTATTCAGATTGTACTCGACCATAAATTCGGCGAACGTCACCCCCTCCATTTCGGCTGAATGGTCTTCGTACCACTAAACCGGCGTGTTGTGCCAAATTTCACAACTCAGCGGCAACACTCCACGTTCCTCCAACTTGGCCTTCGTCTTGCGGCTCCGATGGCGCTCTTTTGGCCAATGGGTGTTAACGTAAATGACGTTTCGGCTAGTGATACCCATGTCAAACCGCAGGAGAAACCAGGCAGCCTCTTGAGCCGACATCTCAATTGCATTCAGCATCTTCACCCCTAGCTGTCGCATAGCGTTTTCAAACGACAACTGGGCCGATGGGTCCTCTTCGATTAAAGCTTTAATGGTTCTGCCCAAGTTGGAGACGCCACGGTTAGCCTTGTTCACCTATTCCAACATCTAAGACGCACAGGCGTAAACGTCCAGAATTACTTGAAGGTCCATGTTAAACTTCAGCACTGAGGCTATGCAAGGGTTAAAGGGGTTGACTGGCGCTTTCGCTAAGTTTCACTGTATAGTCAGTCAATCGGCGAGCCTTGACGTCATCGACGGCATCTTGTTCTTGCTGCTGCTGAGATGGTCGGGCACGTCACTCAGCCTCCTGGCGACGCCGCTTTGCTAGACGTTCCCCCCTTTGCTCCGGTGTCTCCGCAGCACGTTTAGCCTTCTTCTGTTCATTCTTCCTACGCTCAACCGTTAATTGCCAGGCAACTACTTCGGGATCCGATGAGTTAAGCTTCTCCGCTCTTCTGCGCCGCTGAGCAGCAATTTCGCTCTCCTTCTCCATGGCTACGCCACACTGGCAAACGCCCAGCGCATACGCCCAGCGCACCAGCTGTGCGCCGTGTGACAGAACTGCTCCTCGTGCATGCGCAGCACGGCTATCCAGAAGCCACGGGAAACTGCTCAACCTCGGTCAGTGTAGCTCACGCTACAAAAGCCTGGAGCGTCATGGTACACGTTGGGCAGATTGCGGGATGCTTGTTCTGGGTTGCTCGCCTCACTGCCAGCGGCCCTGTAGGTTAGCTCTCGGGCGCGGTCATTGCCCGACTTATGGCGCGGTCATTGCCTGCTTATGCTAAGCGCGGTCATTGCCCGACAGTGAGGCGAGACCAGGTGTCCAAGTCACCCTGATGCATGGTATTGAGGCCTCTGGAGTTGCGAGGAGCTTGCGTGTGCGGTTGAGAGCGCGATCAGAGCTTCCTTGGGTATATGACCCCTGAGGCAGCCTCGACATGCATCTTGCGAGCCTGTAATGGTAATGATGTCATGTTTTGGTGTGATGATCTCTTCCCGTGAGCAACCATAAGGCTGATGGCATGTGCTATTGCCACCGTCTCCCCCGTGAGCATAAGCTCGGTTTGGACGCCGCAAGAGGAGACGATATCACCCTTATCATCCACCGCCAGGGACACTTGTCTTTTCTTGTTCCCGATCGCAAGTGTACTGGGCAGCGTCGGTATAATACACGGTGGTCTTCGGCTGGGCTTAGTTTCCTAAGGTATTGAAAACGTGCATCTCGGCTAGCATTATAATGCACTGGATGCGTATTGCGCGGCATAGGTGCTATTGTGAGTAAGGTTCAGATGCTTCAGGGGAAGGGGACTTCGTCTGGCATAGAGGGTGAATGTTGTGGCTAGCCTAGCCGTGAAAGTAAATGCCTGCGTGTTGGTGCCAGTCTTAATCTCGAGTTGAGCCATTCTGTGAGCTTCGATGCGTTCCTCGATGGTGTTGTGTACCCCGAGAACAAGTAGTCGTTCCGTGGAAGCACAGAGAGGAATTCCGAGCGCTTATTTAACGGATCTGCTAATGATGGTGTTTATGCAGTTGGTCTGGGTGAGGGCCATGTTGTGTATGGGAGGTGATTCTTTAGATGGCTGACAATGCATGCCTTGACCAACCACAGCATGTCGATTTCCTCGAATCCCGAGCGGCGGTTATTGACGCGCCTCATCATACCTATGTTTTGCTCGCAATGTCGACCAAGATCTACCGTGAAGTGAGCTTTGGAATTAGATTGGAGCTGATAACCAAGGAATCGAACACTTTGTGCAGTGGGAATTGGTATGCCTTGGATTTTCACTTTAATCACTGGGCTTGAGGTTTCGTAGTTGTTCATGGATCGGAATAATCATAGTTCTGACCTATATGGTTCACATTGGATGTATCCGGTCGCGAGGTAAGCCTGCACCATATCCACTGCCTTCTATACAGGGTGTTTCATTTTAGCTGCACCAAATCTTTAAAAATAGCCTGTGGCAGATAGCACAATTATAACCCTTGACCTAAACTACGCGATGACGCGGCCATTACTTCCACGAGAAATCAAAACGCCTAATTGAGTAATTAGCATAAATACGCTAATTAACTTTTTAATTTATGATTTTACGGCACATCTTTCAATCTACGAATTATAGCCGCTGAGTTCGCAAGGCGTATCCACTTGGAACGAATTCTCAGGACCTAACCAGTTTCGAGATAATAATTTTCAAAGTGTCCGACGAAATGCATGGGCGTTCCAGTCAACTTTGTGCTTCAATGCATAAAACAGCGTTTTCCTCAAAAAGTTAACTGGAACGCCCATACATTTCGTCGGACACTTTGAAAATTATTATCTCGAAACTGGTTCAGTCCTGAGAATTCGTTCCAAGCGGATACGCCTTGCGAACTCAGCGGCTATAATTTGTAGATTGAAAGATGTGCCGTAAAATCATTAATTAAAAAGTTAACTAGCGTAATTATGCTAATTACTCAATTAGGCGTTTTGATTTCTCGTGGAAGTAATGGCCGCCTCATCGAGTAGTTTAGATCAAGGATTATAATTGTGCTATCTGCCACAGGCAATTTTTTAAAATTTGGTGCAGTTAAAATGAAACACCCTGTATAGGCGGCCCTGAATTTTTCCGTCCGAGCCGGTGCTCGTCCAGAGAGTCAATTCTCCCACATATATCACGTGGCATAGCCCCTCGATTTCCTCCAGGAATGGAAGTAGGCTCACGATAGCTGTGTTGAATAGCGTCGGCGAGAGCACCGACCCCTGAGGAGTGACCGCTCCAGTAATTGTTTGTCTGATGATCGGTATGGGGCCATTCCCACTGTGGCTAAGCGGTCCCTGAGAAAGGCTCGTATAATTGTACATGGGGGAGCTTCAGTGGGAGAGGGCCAGGTTCTCAAGGATGAGACCACGCGAAACGTTATCGACAGCAATCTTAAAATCGGGTGCCAAAAGTGCTCTCGTTCGCGCCCTGATAGAGGGGTCAAGGAGGTCCTCTTCAATCTGAAGAATACCACGAGCGGATAGATGGGGGCGAAATCCAAATTATGTGTGGGAGAAGAGTGGTTTTCTGGGTTTGAGCATGAAAATGATTTCGGCACGTCACCATTGCAGAGGGAAAGTGCCGGCATGCTAGTTTTGATTGTACATAGCGCGGAGCGTTTCCATGCCCTCATCCGGGAGATATCACCGTAGAGTGTATCGCATCCCGTGTCGTGTTCCTGCAAACGTCTGTGAGTGCGGCTTTGATTTCATGAAGCGCTATGTCAGTGACCAATCTGGTTGCTCTGGTGATGAGCGAAAGCTGATCGCCAGAGCCCAAAGTGCTGCCCCCAACGCCTTAGACTTAGGGCTCCACCCAACAGGCGGATCGACTCCTCTCCACGTCCCATCAAAATAAAGCTTTCTCTCTCTCTTCTGTATACGGATAGTCCAGATAGCTTGGCTGAGAGCCACAGGAGAGGTACCTTGGTTCAAGGTTCTTTAAGAGCTTGTCTCATATCCTCCGTACTAGTGGATGAGTATTTGAAGCTGCTGATTATTATGGGGTTTCATGTTTCTCGTATCTATTAGTGACCGAAGGATGGCCAAGGATCTCGTTGTGCCCAGCGTACCACACAGCTTACCGCAGAAGGTATGCCAGTTAGCAATGGTCAGCTGGTCCGCGTATTCCTGGGCTGCCCTCGTGATTTGGGATATTCTAAGGCGCAATTTCCGATTGAGTTCTTGCCGCTTCCATAGTTTCCTGAGGCCTCGGCGCGCCTCGCACATATGTTGGAGGCGGAGGTCAACCACAGGGGTCACGATCGTGGTGGTTATGCGGCTAGTTGTTTTACTTTAATCATTGCGTAAATCACTGAGCTAAGTGGCGTAATGTTGGGGGCTTTCATCTCCTGTGGCTCGTTGTCTGAGGATTTTGCGGAGTTCGGTCCAATTTTTAATGCAAGTTTTTTTTTTCAGGACGTTTATAGCCCGTGCCAATGGTGCGGATGACGAGAATGTGATGGTCGCTACCCAGCGTCTAGCCAGTGTTCAGCCATTCACCCTGGACCCATCTCATGAAAGTGAGATCCAGGCAAGTGTCTCTCTCGACACTGGTTCCCAGGCGACTAGGCTGGATAATATCTGTTACGAGGGTGAGCCGGTGATTATGTATGAGGTCCCATAGTAGGGTGCCCTGAGTTGTGTTACTGCGATGCCCCCGGGTCACGTGTGCGGCATTGAAGTCATCGCACACTACCAACTGTGGGCCCATATTTTTTAGTTCCTTGAGTAGGTATTGAAAATTGTCCCTCCAAGCACGAAGTGCACTGTATAATTTTAAGATGTACAGGCTATTTTGTCATGCATTCATGGGGACAATCTCTGGAGGTCGCGGCACGTTGTAGCTATGAACTGGGGAGGGGTCCTGGCGTGAGGCGCCTGTGGTTGGTATTGTTGGGATTGTGGTTGTGGTAGGGACGGAGGCTCGGGTGAGGGTGAGGGGGATTTGCGCAGTGAAGGTGGCGGGCTCTCCACCCAACTCACCCCTTCAAGTCCGGCTGGCCCTCCGGACGTGTCTGATGGTAGCTGCTGCGGTAGTGGTGGCGGCTTCTTCTTGACGGATGGTAGTGACGATGGTTTGTGATGAGGATGATGACAATGATGGTGTTCCCCATTTACGGTACTTTGAACGATCGCCAAAGCCTCGGCGCCGGGATTGCGACCGGGATTGGGACCGGGATCGGCTTCGCCGCTCACTGGATGGGGACCCAGTATGGTGGTGTTGCTGTTTTAACAGCGAAGCTGTTTAGCTGGAAGTAATTCGGTGGTGTACGCAGAGAAGCTCCTCCGCCGGGCGATGATGTCACGAGCGTCACCCAGCAACGGAGTGCCACATCCTCGCCCCAGCTGCGCCGGTACCGCCGCCGTTCGCTCCGACTCCACTGCCACTCCCGCCACATGGGCACCTAGCGACGCCTTGCCTAACCTCCGAAGCAGCGCCGCTCGCTCCTCTGCCGTATCTCCGCCTAGCTCTTCCCCACAGCCGCGCGGAGGCGAAGCTAGGCAATGACGTCACTCAGAGTATATAGTACCGCGTCGCCGAGGCGCGGAGACACACTTTGCCTCGTGAGTTTAACGTCATCCTAAACATTCTGAAGGACTTCCATCGCTCCCCGTTCAGGCCGTACTACACGGTCGACTACTAAAAACGCGTTGAATTCCAACAGCGTGGAAGCCCGCAGGTGCACATTATGCTTTGGCTTAACGACGCTCCGCGTGAAGAGCTTTAACGCTCTTCATGTCGTTTGTGAGCTGTGCTCTCTTCAAGAAAATAAGGGGGCAGCTTCACACTAGTAGTGCGAAGCCTGAGCAAACAGCGAAGCTAGTGGCCCTTCCCCAGCAGCGCCCTCTAAAGCCTAGAAATGCCAAGATAATGGAAAGGCCAAGTTAAAGTTAAAAGAGAAACAAGTTAAACCTAATGAAAAGACCAATAGAACGATAACAGAGAACCAAGGTAAAGCTAAGAGAGAACCAAGTTAAAGGTTAGTTATAGAGCCAAGTTAAAGCTAAGGAAGGGCCACCAGCTTCGCTGTTTGCTCATACTTCGCACCACTAGTGTGAAGCCGCCCCCACTTTTGTTTCTCCAGTTCCCGACGCACTCGCATCTTGTTGGGTGGATTTTGTGCCCGGCTCAGACTGCTGGCATCGGTGGTCGGGTGATCCCCTTCGCACGTCAGGCACCGGGGCTGGCACTGCTGAGGCTCCAGTATTAGATGGGTTTTCATCCCTACTTGTGGTGCAACACTTCCTGCTTGGCGTGGGACAGACGTCCACACGGTGAGGCAGATCCCGCAGACCTAGACCCTCTGGGTGTGTTTGTAGCATCTGTACTCAGCCCCATAATAACTCACGGAGCGCGGTACCTGGAGGCCGCAAATGCAATGATGGCTACGGCTGTTCGCCCCATTATGCGAGCATGAATGATTTCCACCCCAGGTGCCAGCTTGTGGTCTAAATGTTCAGTTAGTGTTGTCCCTCCCTCGGGATCTGTGATGATTTCTTAGCAGGCATTATCGGGGGAGGTGACGATGTATGTCGAGATGGGGTTGCGATGCAGGCCAATTGTAAGCGACGCCATTTTGGTGAGGCTGGTCGCTATTCTTTCGCTTGGGTTGCTGATGATGGCGATGTTTGGAGCGGCTTGGACACGTATGTAACGTTCGTCAACCTCTTGTCCCTTGAGGCCCACCTCGATGCCGATGGCGTGAGTCAAAGAGTGTCGAGGCCACTCACCGAGCGTGAGGCTGTTTCTTGGGCGCAGGATGACTTTAAAATCATCGATGGGCAGAGCTGGGGGCCCTTGGGGTCGTCGTGGTAAAATTTGTTTCAAATGCTGCGTGTCTTGGCGGCTGGCTGCTGATTCCGGCCTAGCGCCGGCGCTGCGGCCCCGCCGACCGCGGGCGGTGAGCCATGATCCATCCGCATGGTCTTCCAGATATTCTTCATAGCTGGATCGTCTCGTCTTACACCTCCATGATGCTGTTCAAGGGGTGTTCGCGGTTGTGGACAAGGTCAGCCGTTCCCGGAAGCCAAGCCTGACCACGCCTAGGCTTAGCTCGAACATGGCCGGAGCGGTGGCTCAGAGACGCCACGAGCGCCCTCCGCACCGATATTTGCAGCATAGCGATACCATGCACGTGCTGGCCTCGCAAGACGGCCACATTCGTAGACTATGTACACGCGACCTATGTGACCCACACTGTCTCCAGCATCAGCCCGTTATAATCGACGAGAAACCGTCCAAGCAAATGCGCCAAATGCCGGAGACGAAGGCGCAGAAAGCTCTTATTTCATTAAACAATCACGTGCTTGAATGCTTATATTTACTGTAGTGCGTACATTTAGGTACCGCTTGAAGTTTCATTGCGTAATTTTGTCGAGAACAGAGCCGGACGCCGGAACAACTATATGGTTAGTATAGATGGCCTATACACACGCCTATTTATATGCATGTTGCCCTCAGTCTAACATATCGGGAAGGCCAGCAGATATTGCCACTGTCAGGAAAATTCGAGAGGGTTCGCAAAGGCAGCTTCACCTTTCAAGAAATCAGCCAATCGATGAGTTTGCTAATGAGCGCAGTACTAGATCACGTAGAGCAGTGAACGGAGCAAACACGATCAGGACACCCTGCAAATTTGCGAAGCTAACTGACTATTATTTCGTGTCCGCGTCCGTGGGCGAAAATGTGTGCCGATCCCGGAGGTAGTGCTATACCGGGCCAACCCGCAACGGTGAATCGGGCTTCAAGCAGATTACACGCAATACACCCGACACTACACTCGTGCAAATGCCTCCAATGTAGCGACTACGCCTCCCTATATCACGTGGCATAGACTTGCCCCAACAACGGGCTTAAGCACTCAGCAAAGTGAAGCGAAAACTGCATACATTCTCTGAAATCACGCATACAACATCCGTTTCAATAAAGAACAACCACAATACAAACAGTCACACCACATCACTGATAATAAGGCGCTCCTGATAACAATGCGAATCACGCAGCGCTTCCCGCATACGTATCCCGGTAAAGATTACTGCTGCGCAAGCTGCCTCGGCGACGGCAGCTTCTGACGTGGGGAGTGACGTCACTAGTCTTTAATATATATATATATATATATATATATATATATATGAAAACCAGCCTTGAAATTGATTTTATTGTTACAGCACAGCTATGGGCGGGAAACGCAAAATTAGGAATCCCGAGAAACAATACGGCCGGCGGCTCCGTGCTGTAAAAATTACCATTACTCCCATTACTACTATTACTCTAAATTATCACTACTACCGTTACTCTAACGCAATAAAGCATTGCATGCCCCCTTCAGCACTTGTAGTGGTGGTTTTCAACAGCTTCACTGGACATCCACCATAGAGAACTGCACGGGTTCGGGCTTACCTGAAAGCCCGGGCCCGGCGGTAGTTTTTTTTACGGGCTCGGACCGGGCTCGGGTACGGCATGTTCTTTTTGACCCGGGCCCGGGCTGGGCGGGTAACGTAGATTATTTCCGGGCCAGGCTCGAGTCTCGCCATAAAACTTTTGGTCGGGCTTGGGCGACAGCCCGACGTAAAAACTTGCCCGGGCCGGGCCAGGGCTGAAAAAATTGGCCCGTGCAGTGCTCCAAATTCCACTATCGCAGGGCCGGAATGGCGAGGCAATTATTATGCACTATTTACACTGTTTGATAAGTTCATCTAATGCGGTTCGCAAATGGAGCAGGAGGGGCACAGTTTATTTAGCAAAAAAAAACGCAGTCGTTCTTTTTTTTTATTTCCACTTCCCAACAGTACGTCCAGTCAACTGAGGACCTTGTAAATGGAGGACAGCTGCTTTTTCTTCTGCACCATGATAATTAAGGTAACAAAACGAAATGACAGCACGTCATCAGATGAGCGTAGAGGGTCGTGTTCCTTGAAGCACAGAAATGAGATACTGCAGTATCCTGAACTGTTTTAACAGGATGCGAATATCGGGCAACTAGGCTGCCACCAAGAATTCAACGCCACTGTGCCAGTGTTCTGCACACACTAGGGCGCCAGCGTAGCGTTTACACGCGGGTACGTGCACCTCATGCGACGCATCGAGTCTCCAGACTGTGAGCTGTGCAATGTGAATGAGACTTAAGGTGATGTGCTGTATGACTACCCTCAGTACGTGGAAGAGCGACAAAAGTCGAGCAATGACCTTACGCGCCTCGGCAGCCCACCGTTGTTGGAGGACGTTATATTAGGCCTTTGGTCAGACGTTACATCGAGTTTTAAGGCCATCCAGGACTTACTTGACTTTTTAAAAAGTACGTGCCTGGCTTTGAGTAGACCAAATTGCTTGCTATATGCTTTACATCCTCCTTTCCTCATCGTCACCCACCATGCGCTTCTTTCTTCCCTCGTTCTTTCCATCTTCCCCTTCCCCCAGCGCAGAGTAGCTTGCTAAAGGAAAGTACCTCATGCCGACCTCTCGGAATTTCGTATCAATAAACTTTTGTCTCTCTAGACCAACAATAAACTCCATTAACAAAATCGAGGCAGCAAATTCTCATATAGCTGGCCTGGAAGCGAGGCATTCAGCAGTAGTTATCTCTTCCGTGCGATCGCTTAAATACTGATGCCTTTGTGCAACAAACACGGCTCTGCTGCAAGCAGAATCTTTCAAAAGTATCCTCGGTTGCATCAGTTCCTGTTTTTCTCGAAACACCGGTAAAAGGTATTTATGGCTTATATTCCAGCGGAAACAAATATTGCGCAATTTCAAATAGCGAATTATCGAATTCAACACAAAGCAGATAGCGAAGACTATTCGATTTGTGATGAAATATTCGAATATTCACGCACCCATACTCAGATTACATCTGGTACTTGAAGTCTGAAGTGTTCATATTGTTTTCGACTCTCATTAACCTCAAAAATAAAAAAGACGCATCAATGGCTCCTCGCGCGCAGGGAAAACTTATCATGCGTTAGCAGTTATCTGTTCAAAAGTAGTATATTTCCCAGAGATAAGAAGGAAAAGTAGAAAATTTTGAAAAAATATTATATTTTGCTATTGTTTATCTCGAAGACGCCATAAATCTGCAGATTCCGAAGCTTTATCACTGCATCAATAAACTTTTGGAAAAATCAGAAGACTGATTGGTAAATCAGTGCCTGCGGCAACGCTGTAAACACTTTGAATAAGCGACCACTATCGTGACTACTATTTTGACCACGAACACATGGTGTTAAAAATAAAAGAGAGCTCTCCCTTACGGCATCTCTCATGCATAACGCGATGTGTAGTTTAGTGACGTTAAATCCCCTTTAGCGATTTAAATTTATCTCCATGGAAAGGGCTAAGCTTCGGTTGTTCTTTTTAAACTCCAGATCCATTCCCAAAGAAATGGGAAGTTCCGCGCGTAAGAGCAATCAGTCCATACATTCCATCTGCATTTTAAGTGGCTCAGCTGTCTTTTTCTTTTTTTTTTTCTTGAACAAGTATTTAAGACATAGAAATAGACCGTAAGTAAGAAAAAAAGGGGCAATCTCATGATATGATGCCCAATCGGTGCACATGAACTTGCTTTTGACCTGTTGCTCTTCCACGTTGGTGTACAGATCCGAGTATTCCACTTCGTTTTGGCCAACTATAATAAATTTAGACGTTTTTTTATAGAATGACAGGTTGCAGCAATTGTGAAGGTAAACATATTATGTCTAATTATACGCGGGTCGATATTGCAAATCGACGTTACGCACCTAACCAGCACCTAGTACTTGCGAAGGAATAAAGTGTCCAAGAAGTCGTTTCGAAAGCATGAGAACCACAAGAAACTCGATAAGAAGCTTTTAATGATGTGTCATTCCAAAGGCCATTCTTTGAATGCCCTGGATATCCATTCTTAACGTGTGTTCTCCATCTATTAATGAAATTATAGCAGCGAAATTGAGCTTACATGCTGCCTAATAATGGACGCTTACGTAAAATGGAAGGTGAAAGTGAGGCTATGATCAACTGCAACGGAGCAACTAATGTACGTAACAATGTTGCGCAGCTATAGAAGGCGGCACTCATCGCTTTTCTTCTCCCCCACCCCCTCCTTCGAATCAGTGGCTTAGGGGCTTTTACAATGTAAAGTAATCGAGGAAAATGCCGCATAGTTGCTCTCTGCACGAAAGACGGAGGTCAAAGCCATTTCCAATATTCCGAATTGTGTGTTTCAATAGCATGCTTCCGCATGGACCTTCACCGTTTGCAGGCTTGTAGACATCCCACTTTCATCTAACGTGTAAATGTGAAAGGCATGAAACAAAAAGGAACCTTTCGTTGTTGAGCACATAAAATTATGTTATGGACTGTGATCTGCGATATCACTATTCATATATACAGGGTGTCCAACGTAACC
This sequence comes from Dermacentor silvarum, assembly GCF_013339745.2. Classification (NCBI taxonomy): domain Eukaryota; kingdom Metazoa; phylum Arthropoda; class Arachnida; order Ixodida; family Ixodidae; genus Dermacentor; species Dermacentor silvarum. The sequence goes on from NC_051159.1 coordinate 121,445,407, forward strand.
TGTGCGAAATTTTAAAACTATTCGAGTGCCGCCTAGCTGGACTGAAGCAAGGTAATGTTGTTGGCTGTCGCTTCGAACAAGTAAAATATCTTTTTATTTCGCCTAAACACATAATAAGCGATTATTATTAGGTTCTGAAATGAATTAAAAAAGCAAAATTGTCAATCAAAAATTGTAGGTCATCACGAAAAATTCATGATTCATCTTTCTACTGCTTTATACGTGTTACATTAAAAAAATTTTTTCCAAGCCCGAAAGAAGCCCGTCAAAGCACCTGAAAAGTGCCGCGTGACTAGATGCGCGTAATGTTTTAGTGTTTTTCTGGCTTTCGTATTTTGCTAGCGTTCTGCCAGCGAGTGTCCGCAATCATCGAGGGTGATGTGCTCATGTTTGTATGCGCGCGCGTGACACCATGCTTGTTAATATAGTTAGTAAGCGGATGTTCCCAGGAGTTCATGCAGCTGATAAAACCACTAGCCTGACTGCGTATAGTTGTCTAATAATTTGCTATCGCAATTAATGCCTCACCTTTCAGGACGAAACTGCGACTTTTATTGAAGTGCACCAGGCTCAATTACCGGTCACAGTCCTCCTGTGCACTCGTCTGTTCACGCGGTAATTACTCTGTTCCTCACTTCACTTTTCTACTCACTTTCTTCTCGGAAGAGAGGGAAGTATGGGGATTGCCAATATCCCAGCAATCTTTCGCCACAACAACTGATAAGCAAATATCGCTACGTGATGCTTCAGCTGTGGCGGGGGCAAACTGGTCACGTGGTTCTGTGCGCCCCCTGGCTCATGTGTCGCCAAGGCTTCATAAACCGCCGTACCTTACGATCACGGGAGAGTCTGTGGCAGGCCAGCGCATCAAGGGCGTGTGCGCGAGGAATGGGCCGCGCCGACGTGTTGGATTGCCGCCGATGTTTTTGGACAGTTGCCCTAAGGTTGTTCTAAGTTCATATAGTCTCTAAGCTTATTTATTAAGTATTGTTTCGCTGCCACTAGGCCTTTTATTCCTGGTGTTTGAGGCTGGCGACATAATGCTCCGAGACTCCGAACAGAAGTGAGGACGCTTCAAGTGTAACAAACCGGAATCTTGTCTGGTTAACCTCCGTAACTTTCCTCTCCTCGTTTTCTCTTTCCTTTCCTGAGACCCTATATCACTTGTAATGAGGGATGTCTCAAGAGGAAATTTTTTTGTTCAAGTCAAATATCCTAAAGACAACCCAACATCCGAATAAAACCGAATAAAATGTCGCATCTGTTCTCATTTTTAAACAAAGATGAAATATTAAGTTTGTGATGTGTACGTATGATGAAAAAAGAATGTAGGCTTATGTACAGTCGCATGCAGAAGTCGAGTGCAAAAAAATTAATTTATTGTAGCACTGCCGTGCAATGTGAAATTATATTAATGCTTGGCGCTGGTCAAACAAGCGCACGTAGACAGTACCACTTGATTTTAGCCTTTATGCCTAGGCTAAGAATAAAATGTTTAGCGGCAACTCTGGTCCTTAAACGTTTGCACTTGGTTGTACATTGACGAATGCATGTAATAACGCTCACAATTACACGCCTGGGGAACTGAAGAGTTTGAAATCATAAATAACTGCTTTCAGTTATCTGGGGCATCATGGCAATGATGCCGATGACACAGCAGAACAGCATACCACCATGTGCAAGCGCAACGTTGTTTTTGGAGGAGAGAACAGTGATACTAGAGCACCGCGTATTGTTTTAAAGGGATGCAGACATGTTCAGACTAGCCAAATAATAAATCAGGACAAACTTGTATATAGGCGGCCGACAACACGAGGCACACAGTTTTTAGCTCAGCGTGTCCACTGCAGCAAGATGATTCGAAACACTTCTCACGTTCAGTGTTCTGTGTCGCTCGAGGCTTCAGTAAGCGTTTTATTTATTATGTATTCGAAAGAAACGAGTATTCTATAACTTTAAATAGTGGATGCTGGAGTCGAATATGAATCAAAAAGCGCGGAACATTCGATACTCACTCGCAATGTTGAACATTCGTACAGCCCTACCAGTAATAAATTTTCCCCGAAGCTTGGGGAGAAATGCAATGGCATTCTAACTGACACTTTTTTAAAAAGAAAAAAACTACCCCAAAAAATGTAGCTGAATGTTATGAAGTTTCAGGAAGATTTTGAAAACATGGTGCCTGTGTGAAGATTTACTAGTTGGACGTGCCTAAAAAAATAACCATTTTCAATTCTGTAAATAAAACATGTGCCTTTACGTATTTAAATGTCAATTGGTAGCACAGGAGGGAGAAGAGAAGCCATACGTTCTCAGGGTCGTGCGCGGTGGGGAGGTGAGGTAGCATCGGCCACACCAGTGTTGCAGGAACGCACGGTGGCAGTGTCGGATGTACAGCGGGCTGCTGTTGCAGTAGAATGTAGGCTTACCATACGAAATCATTGCACACGGGGAACAGCACATCACCATGCGCAAGCGCAGCGTACATTGGCGTTCTGGCAAAATTGTTCATTCTACAGTACCGCGTGCTCCATAAATATTGTACATGGAATATTCTTCTCCATTTAAGGTCCTAAGAGTTCTCTAAGCGCTGTCTTTGCTTTTCTGACTGCAACTGTGCTTTGTACAAAGCAAATTCTGAATGAACGCATATCAGGGAGCCCACCGAAAATATTACCCCTCGAGCCAGGCTTTATTCTATAACCGTTATTATCTCCTAGCTCGCACATTCATGCCTATACGACTCAAAACCTTTTGATATCTTTTTTTTTTTCTTTAAGGCATAATCAGAACGAGCGAAACATAGCGATCACTGTAACCACAAAACACAGAGAGGCGTTCTGGTGTGTTACTTATTTTCAAATGCGCAATGCGTAGTCACCCCATTCCGGTTTATTTTAGCAGGCTGCTTGACAGCCGATGTGTCCGTGAAAGTAACGTAGACAGGAAGAGCATAGTGCGGTAACGATTTGTAGCAAACACAGAAGCCGTTATTATTACCGTGCCTATACTCTATCAAAACGCTTGCCAGAGTCAGGGATTTCAACGTCAAACCAAAGTAAAAAGACAGGAAAGGTGCTTCACGCTATACCAGCTATACCTATGAATTTCCTGAGATGTACAGTAGCGCATTCGTGCACATTGGGGTCATTGTGCAAAGCGCCTTCGTAAAGAAATGAGAAAGAAAGGTTGCTGCCTCATCCACTATTCAATGGCTCCTCTGGTTTTACAATCACCTGCATTGTCGCAGCAGCTGACGTAGTGGAACTAGAACACACCGTCAAATGCGATATCTGTTCTGGACCATTCTCGAAGCACTCATTCTGTGTATCAGAGTCACGCAGTCATACACAGAACAAATTCCTTACAAGCACACGCTCACCATTTTTCTTTCTTATCTGGTCGCGCAGCAAGAAACGGCCTTCCTTGCCCCTCATTCTATCATCTTGTACGGACTGGTAACGAAACACCCGGCAAAAAAGTTTTGAACGGAAAAATATAGACAGGGACAAGCGTACGGGGGCAATGCATCCTCTTTGTCGCACTCCATGCTTTCCTTCGCCCTTGTCTCGCACAAAACTTGCTGTTTTCTTTACATCCGAGCTACATCTTGCTTTCGGTCAGTCGTTTTCAATTAACTTTTTGTTACATTTACATTGTCGACGTTTTCACTCGGAACAAAACTCGGTGAAAAGCCGCATCGATTTGGCGTCCCATCCCCTCCTGGTATACTTCGACGTAACTGTGGACTTGGGATGGAAACGGAAGTCTACGGACAAGACTTCCGACATGAAGCAAAGTGAGCCTTCAAAAGAAGAAAAAGTATGCTGCTTCCTTTTTATTGTATTAATTCTTCTTCATGTGGCAAGGGGTTTTGACGGCGCAACTACGCGTCTGAGTCGAAAACAAACGGAAATAAATGCTTCACTGCAAGTTCTTACATTTAGTTGAGCCCTATAGAGGAGTACCTACCTCCCTGCCTGTCTCCAGTCAAACATTTCCGTTTTTCTTTTATCCTCTCTCCCACTCTCTCTAGCAGTCATGCGAAGTTATGGTGTAGACATCTCAAAGATTCTTTTTATTCGCCAAACAGGACTAGAACCGTAGTGCTCGAGGGGTGAACTTCCTTGCGCGACAGCTGATTGGCTTACAGGAAGCTTTTCTACGGCAGGGTTCCACTTTCGCCTTCCTGTACTCTGCTGAAGCTCAATGCACATTGTCATATGTCATTCGATCAAGCCCCGGTGAATGGTTCTTATGAAATTTACGACACCTGTAATCCCTATTTGTTGAGCCCCTCATTTATGTCATACTCGACGCACGCACATAGATTTCTTAGTTATAAGGATCGAACGAGAACGATACTTATCGTGCCGAGAACTGGCTACAGAGACACAGACAGGAGAAATGGGGAAGGCAGGAAGGTTAACGAGAGGGGAAGAGATCCGGTTTGCTGCTCTACGCTGGGCAGAGAGGGGAGGGGGAAGTAAAGTGGCTGGAAAGTAGAGAGAGAGAAAGGAAGAACTGTTCGCAGTTTTTCATCAATGAAAATGGAGGACTGTTCGGCGAGGGCTTAAAATGAAGACGCCAACGATGTTTATTATTGACAGCAACGGTAATTAACAGTTTCACTTCGACTGCACTTAGGTGCTGAAAAGTGGGTATTTAGTCGTCCGTCCATCCCGACCAACCGTCTATTCTGTTAAGTTGACGATGACCATTGCCGGCATGGGCGACAAAGAACGATGATTCTTTTTCGTCGTCAGCCCACCTCATCATCCCCAGCTTCGTGTGAAGAAAAATAAAACTTCTCGACAACCGTCTCCACGGGCTTTCGAATGAATGCCAATGAAGCAATGTGTATTTGAGAGTAGAGCGCTGTAACAACTGAGCAATTGTGGTATTTTATTGTATTTTTTGTTTATTTATTTATTCTTCTTCTTTTATGAGGCGCTGGGCAATTATTGCAAGGGGTGTTGCTCCAGACAGACTCTGACAGTAGTGCATCTGTGCATGTATTTCGGAGGGCATAACGAGCAATACTGTAGTCAACGAATAATACATTTGTGCACTGCATAGAAATTGCTCCTAAAAGGTCGCAGTATGTTTGCGTGCGTTGTTCATTGTCATGCTCGCGCAAACAGCTTTGCCAGCACAGAGGTGGCGTACGTGACAACAATGATAAGTCTCAAACATGGCACATATCCACAACAAATGATGCGCCGAGAATAACGTTGTCGAAGGAAAACATCAAAAGCATGGAAAACGTCAACGCCAGCGGTGACGTTGTAGTGACGACGCCACGTAATTAACACACAGAGAGAGAGAAAGGCAAAGGAAAGAAAAGGAGGGTAACCAGAGAATATCTGCGGTTGGCTACGCTGTACCAGGGGAGGGGGAAAGATAGGCGATAGACAAGAGAAACAAAATACGAAAAGACAAGGAAAGAAACCCACACACAATACAGAACTGTTTCTTTGGGCTCTGTCACACAGTCTGCGAAGCGCTACATAGTGTTACACAGTGTCAACGTCCCACTATTACATTCTACGTCACACAGTGAATAGTCACAACTTGTCACAACTTCTCACCAAGTCCCGTGTATCTTAAATAACGCATTCGTACCTTCATAGTGGCTCGCGCTGATGTTCGTGCAGGCCAATTTCCAAGAATGTTCTTTTCCGTGAATGGGCCCTTGTCCAGTTGGTCTAGCAGTTGGTCAGATGCTCACATTATTCAAAAGGGCAAGTTCCCTAAATAGTATTAATTCAAATGTACAAAGAAATTAAGGTCGCTCAAATTTCGTAGGTGGCGCGTCATTTCGCTTTAGACGTCGGTTGTCATGCCGCCTTCGTCGCTCCATCAACGTCATTCTTCGTCTTTTTATCGTAATCACGCTGATTTCATTTAGTCGCGATTATGCCGCCGTTCTTATGCCATCTTCGTCATTGTGTCGACGTCATACTATCATTGCATTCATGCATTCGTCGTCTTACCATTGTCGAGATGCAAATTGTGGTCATTCATTCGTCCTCATTCCAGCTTTGTCACCCAATTCTCGTCAAAGCGTCGTCGTCACACCCTCATTGTTTTACATTCGTCGTCACTCTATTGGCCTCATGCCGTCGTCGGAACTTTGACATCGTTATAATATCGTCATAACTGCAGAATCGTCATCTCGGTGCCATCATGCTGTCCTCCTCATACTTCCTTCGCCGTTCTATCGGCGTCATTTCATCTTTCTCACTGCGTCATCAGTCATGCAGTCGTTGTCATGCCGACGTGGTCATGGCCGACTTTGCAGAGCGAGTGCCATTGCAACGTGTGCCTATCTTGGAGACAGTGTATTGCACAAACCTATGGTTGAAGCAATAGCAATCTCAGAATGAATGCTACAAATTCTGAGTACAGGTGTATTCAGCAATACCGTGTGTATCTACATTGCTTTAACGCCAATCAGGTTTGCTTTAGAGAAATTTATTTCGAGAAATCAATTGCAAATGTTGGTTGCAAATTGGTTGCAAATTGGTTGCAAATCAATTGCAAATGTTGCGGATTATATTGACAAGATGCTAAAAACTCTCTCATTAAATTTGGTTGAAATGCCATTGAGCCATCTTATTTGAAGGGTCTCCTTATCGTTGACGTATGATTAAATGTCAACATTGAAGACATATTGAAAGTCCATTAAATTATTGTGTCACTTCAATTTGAGAAGTCTGTTTCATTGTCGACAGCGGAATGAATGTAAACATTGAAATTATAAATAATGTAGGTTGAACTGTTCGCGCCTTTCAATAGTAGAAGGTGCTGTTTTGTCGTTGTCGATCGATTAAATGCCAAGATTAGAGGAATAACGAAAGTCGTTATCATTATTGTTACAGTTGTGCTAGGAAGCGTTGAAAATCGCCCCACACTTTTGATTGAGCTAAAGTTGAAGTATACTGTCTGGAGAAGTATTTATTTTACGTTAGACGCAGCACTAGTGTAGTGCTTGCGTATAAGACGTAAGCAAATTCAAATCTAGCAGCATCTGTATTGCGAGCCTGGTTCACTCTACAGGTTAAAGCACACTAGATTGGGGTGTATATTTATAATAGTCATTCTAGGGTTCATTTCAGGTTATTGTTGCTTAACTTATTTAACATGTTGTGCCCAAACTAAATTCAATATGAAAGATTACAGTAGAAAATGGTATAGCAAACAGATATTTTAAATAGCATGGATACTAACTGCGCAACTTTATACAAGCCACCAACAATATCGCTCATTTCTATAGTAAGTTTAGATACATTCTAGGACAAACTTTTATTGAACTACACCCCTAGAACCTTTCTCTGTTAGGAACCTGCCAAATTTTAGTATCTTCATTTTATATGTATGTATTGCATAGTGCTGGGAATTTTATTGGTCTGAATATATTACAGCTAGTTCTCTTTAGACTGATACTAAATTTGTTGACCAGCTGCCAAATATGAGGCTTTTAAAACTAACAGTTCACCGTGTATTTTATATTATACAATGTACGAGTGTACAAAGTATGTTAGTATCTTCTGCATACATCAACAAACTATCAGAGCCAGGGATGTTTACGATGTCATTTAGGTATATTACAGACCATAGCAGCCCTAATATTAAGCCCTGTAGAACACCATTTAACATGAGAAGAGTCTCTGATACACTGTTAATTATTCTCGCATATTGTGACCGACTTGTCAAAAAATGTTCGAGAAGTCAATGACTACACCACGCATGCGATATTTTTCTGACTACAGAATATCGCGCAGGACGCAGTCGAACGCTTCAAGAATATCCAAGAACAGCTCCATTGTGTACTTCCTAATTTATTATTGTCGACGATCACTTTTTTTAACAGCAAGCAAAGCTTGTTTACAAGCCTCACTCTTAACCCGCCGTGGTTGCTCAGTGGCTATGGTGTTGGGCTGCTGAGCACGAGGTCGCGGGATCGAATCCCGGCCACGGTGGCCGCATTTCGATGGGGGCGAAATGCGAAAACACCCGTGTACTTAGATTTAGGTGCACGTTAAGAACCCCAGGTGGTCCAAATTTCCGGAGTCCCCCACTACGGCGTGCCTCATAATCAGATCGTGGTTTTGGCACGTAAAGCCCCATAAGTTAATTTAATTAATTAAAAAGTCTGTTTTTGGATGGTGTGATAACAGAAAAGGACACATACAGAACCTGGTAAGCAATGTGCTGATGGCATTCAGTACACAAGGAAGGGTTTCTGGGAAACTTAAAAGCGCGGCGCGAATGTAAAAATGTCAACAAGAATTCATTCCAAACATTCGTTCATTTCGTCACGCCTTGACCATCGGTTGAAAAATTTCGTTCCTTTCTGTTGCACAAAGGTTTGCTCAGATGCGTTTCCGCCAAGAACCAGTGCCGAGTGGAGCTGCCTTCACCCATCCATCGCCTGCAACGAGGACGCACCATCTTTCGAGACTGCAATAACTGATTATGTCGTGAGTTTATCGCTTTAAATACTAATAATTGTTTGAATGTATTCTATTTTATCGTACCCCCCCCCCCCCCCCTGTTACGCCCTGTTTGAATATTGTATTTTTCTTGTTCTGTTGTACCCACTCCCTCTCTAATGCCCTTCTGGGTCCCGAGGTTAACGTCAGCAAACAAATAAATAAATAAAAATTGGCCACCATACCGCCCTGCGAACATGAATGTCCAGCGAAGCTGTATCAAACACTACACATGGTCGAGCATTGTATTCACGCTGTTCTTCTGGTGTCTTTAATTGCCGTGGTCTACCCATGGCAGTCTTAGAATGAACTGAATGAGGTGCTAGACGGGCCTCGCATTTATATATATGAAAGCGTGGTTACCTCACTAAGTATATATATATATATAGGCATACGGCACATATATATGCCGTATGCCTGACCCCAAAGATAGACATGCCATTTGCCTTCATTTCTTTCATTTCATTTATTTCTGAAAGGGCCCAAGAACAGCTCTAGGCCTTAGTAATGGTGCACTTGTGTTACACAAAAAAACAGAAAATAAAAGCAACAAAACAGAAAATCTGAAAGTACCATGGTAAAATGCAACAAAACTTGAATTACGTTTATGGCAGAAACCAGACAATAAACAAATGCAAGAGCTGAAAATATCAACACCGTAACGCACGGTATTTTGTTGTGTCACATGACGTGTGATAGCGTTCAATTCGTAACCTGGAGTTTTGTGTTTACACCACGAAATATTCCGACCAACAAGAGGTATACAGCTTCGCTGTAATAAATAAATAAATGACCGCAAGTTAGAAGCCGAACACCTCTACTCTGCTGCTTGTCTGAAGAAACATAATATGTCGAGACACATTCCCTGAGAAATTACTGTATTTATTTGCAAAGTAGCAACATATTTCATGAAGTAATATTATAAATGTTATTACTGATTTCTCATTGAATAATTGCAGCAGCAATAATTGCTACAGATTTTATCATTCTTGACTGCACAAATAACGTGCCTCGGAATAAATTCGCTCGCTGCTGCGGTCTCGCTTCCTCACTCCAGCGTTTTGACAGTGAGTTTCCGCTGTCATCGAGCGAGATGTGTTCATGTTTGCTTGTGGGCGCGTTACACCATGCTTGTACATTTAGTTAGTATGCCTATGTTTACAAGTTTACACTGCCGATAAAACTACTATTATTACTTCGTATAGCTGCCCAGTAATATTCGATCGCAATCGATGCTTCACCTCTAGGGCGAAACTGCGACTTTCTTTAGTTGTCTTTGAGTTTTCGTGCGTACTTCTGCTCGGTTCCTCTAGTTATTTTTATCTCCAAGAACAATATTTTTGCTCCGGTATACTGTTCATTTGTCACGTGCGAAAAGAAACGAAAGTTCTGTTCATCAGCTGATATGAACCTGTCAAACATTTTTAAGCCCCGTCTCTTAACTGTTAACACGCTGATGTGTTTAGGGAAAATCCTATGGTTATTACTAATTAAATATATTGTGCAATGACGTACAATGCGAAATGGGCAGAAGCGCAAGGAGTGATAAAACTAGTTTATAAACTTCAATAGCCTAATGAAAATAAAGAAAGGACATTATCACTGGAAGTACAAATACCGTGCTGAAACCACGACCTTATTGTGCGGCACGCCGTAGTCGTAGACTAGAGATTAATTTTCACCATCTGGGTTTCTTTAACGAACGCCTAATGCATGACACTCGACCGCTTTTGCATTTTACCCCCATCTGAATTGCGGCCGCCGTGACCTGGAATCGAACCCGTGACGTCATTCTTAGCAGCGCAATGCCATAGCCGCTAAGCCCCTGCGGCGGGTCCTAATGATTTCAGACAGATAATGGACTTATATTGAAAGTGTTTCTGTGAGGACCACGGTAAAAGTGTTCCCGCAGAAGATCAACGCAGTAACTTAAATACCATGATGTCAAGTATTCACGTGTTCTTTTCCCATAACCAGCAGATTTTTACGGCATAACCAAGAGAGTCACCAGCTGTTCTTTTGATGTCTGTATTTAGCATCAGGGTTTCAGACTGCGCAAGAATGGTGAGACAGTCATATACAGGGTGTCCCAGCTAAAAGTAGCCAATGTTTTAAAAACGACGGAGTGTTGTGCTAGGAGTCTCAAACCAACTCAGTGGTGTTGAGGATCGTGTTTCCTAGTCTGGGGTATTTTTTTCGTTTTGCAAGGTCAATTAATTATTTTAAAATAATTCCCTAACTTTTCAAATATTCGCTTCACCAAGGAAATGCCAATACGAAAGTTGCAGATCACATTTAAAAACAGCCGACTGAAGTGTTTGCGACTAAGTACCATTGATGGAGCTTCTTGTAAATGGTTTTAAAGAAAGCCTGCGAAATACAAAAACAACCACGTGATAGCGCCATTATTTCAACGCCCCCACACGACCGATCAGTAAAGGACAATGTTTGCATGCTTTTTTCGAGACTCACTCGCGTGCCTTGTCGCGATCGGGTGCAGAGAGCGAGCGGTGGTGATGAAGGTGTGCTGCGCTTCGACGTGACGTGACATAAACATGTCATTCGCTCCACTTGTGGAATGAAACTCGAACACACAATTAAGGCAAGTAGAAAAAAGAAAAGAAGCTCGACCTTGAGTAAATGTTGACCGCATAACTGTTTAATCGGGAAGGAAAATGCAATTGTCATGTTATATTCTTTCGTGATCTTATTTTTTATTAAATGTATTTAAGGAGATGTTGGTGCCTATATGTGGCACCGGCCACTCGTCTTCTCTTACATGATAGTTGTCCTCAGAAAGTTGTACAAAATCACAAAACTGGACTAATAACCACATGTACGAACATTCACGTACTAAGCCTTAACTGCACTATAAATAAATGTTCGCGCAACAGTAGAGTTCACATAACATAAATACTCACAAAACCGAAGTGTTCACACGCAACACATGAGTTCACAAAGCATAAATGTTCACAAAACAAAGATGTTCACACAGAAGATGTTGGGCACTTGCACATTAGGTCCCTCTTGAATGCCGCGCTCTAAATACAACAGTCTTTTACGCAGACAGAAATGCTACATGAACACGAGGACACAATAAACATGTAATCCAGAGTGCCTGTTAACAATAACAATGCCAACAATAACTGATATCTGACTTAGTAATTTTGTGAAGAGAAAAGAAGAGGAAGAACGAGTCAGTAAGACGGGCAACTATTTACAGGTTGTATTTACAACAGCGGTTGCAGCGCTGACCGGTTAGGTTCACAGCGCGAGCCCAGCTCGTTCTTCCTCTTCTTTTCTCGAGTGATGGCGCCCGCGCGCCTCGGTCAAACAATCAAATACCACACGCGTGTAGCAATATGTTTGAGTGCTCCAAAAATTGTACTAAGGCGCGTGCAGCAATGTTTTGTAGTTTTTCTGTCATCCATGGACCCAAAATTTTTCCTATGGATAGTGGTCGTCTATCCAAGCCATGTAGTTTTTGTGAAAGCTTCTTAAGAAGAGCATCATGTTTTTTACAGTGTAGAAGAAGGTGTTCTATGTCTTCTTCAGCCTCTCCTCATGAGCATGTAGCACTATTAGTTTTTCTTATCCTATACAGGAAGCTTTTAGTATAGGCAGTGCCTATCCGAAGCCTATGTACTGTTGTTTCAACCAATTGGTTAATTTTAAACGGAATATTGAATTCTATTCCAGGATCAATATTATATAATTGAGAGTTATGGGCATCATTTTTGAACCAAGTTTCCTTGGACAATTTACCGCATAGTTTGTTCAATAAACAAGGCGCATTACTCGCTGCTAGAGGAACTAGTGATGATTTATTCTTTTGATGAGCTGCACGTGCCATTTGATCAGCCAGTACATTTCCTATGATTTCACAGTGACTTGGAATGCACTGGAAAATTATGTCATGTTGTATATCTTTCGCTATGGCGTATGTCTTCTGTATTTCGTATGCCAGTGTGCTGTTTGTTTTTCTTAAGCTGATTTCATTTAGGCTCAGCAATGAGGCTTGCGAATCACTCAGAACTACCCAGCGAAGAGGTCCTGAATGCTGACATATGTAACGTAGAGCAGAAAGTATTGCGTAAAGTTCTGCCGTTGTGGACGTTGTAAATTGGCAAAGCTTATAAGCTCTTTTCTTTTGGTATGCAGGTATATAAAACGCTGATGTAGAGCTTTGTTTCCAGCATGGTCCATCGGTATATACGTGAATGCGATCTACGTAGTTAGTGTAAAGATGTGATAAAGCTAATTGCTTTATCGCAACTACGGGCATATCACATTTACGACCTACTCCAGGAATTGAAGTGACTATTTCTGGAATTTCAAGTCGCCATAGTGGATGAGTTGCGCATGCAGGCCAGTATGCGTAAGCAGCTAGTAAGTTTTGCACCGCCGTATTTCATCATGTATGCGTGCAGCGGTTTTACCTTGAAGGTCTTGGAATAGTGGCGGATTAGCGTGCTGTGTTGCCAAACGAAAAAAGTGACGACAAGTTTCCGTAAATCTTAGTGCATTAAAAGTTGGTTGGCGGGACTCAGCAATTACCAAAGCACTGGCAGATGCAGGGTAAACGCCAAGACATATGCGAAGGCTTCTGGCCATTATTCTTTGAATTGTTTCCTCTAGATTACGGGATAATCCATGTATTACAGGGGCAGAGTATGCTATTCTTTGTCCAATGATCGCCGAGTGAATGCGTAATAAAGAAGAGGTTGAACTACCCCATCTCACTCCCACAAATCGACGAAGAATGTTGATTAGGGAGTTGACTTTCTCCTCTAATGCTTTTATTTGGGGAGCCCATGATAGCCGTCTGTCCATACTAATACCCAAGAACTTGTGTTGTCGCACAAGTTACAAACGCTGAGAGTCTAGTACGAGCTGGAATCTCTTGAGGCATTTCCTTCTAAAAGGAAGTACAGCAGTCTTCTCAAGTGAAATCGCGATCTTATCTTACTATCGAGAGTTGGTGGCGTTTACCTTGCGGCCACCAGAAACGTCAAGTCCTTCCCGGAACCGGTGTACAGATATGCGGATTTCGTTTCTTGATCGGTCGTGTGGGGAGCGCTGAGATACTGGCGTTCTCACACGGTTGTTTTTTTTTTCTTTTTTTTGTATTTCCCGGGCTTTCCTTAAAGCCAATTATAATAAGCTCCATCAATGGTACTTAGTTGCAAACACTATTGTCGGCCATTTTTAAATGTGATCTACAACTTTCGTATTGGCACTTTCTTGGTAAAGCCAATATTTTAAAAAGTTAGGCAGTTTGTTTAGACTAATTATTTGACTTTGGAAAACAAATAAAAAATACCGCAGACTAGGACACGCGATCCTCAACACGGCCGAGTTGGTTTGAGCCTCCTAGCACACTCCTTCGTGTTTAAAACATTGGCTACTTTTAGCTGACACACCCTGTATGTTGCGCTGTCTACAAGCATATAACCAACCAGAAATTACCTTTATTAAGCTCTTCATTATTACAACTGCACCGTGAGTTTTTTGGTTTCACAACCAAAACCATGCAACGCAATCTAACTTAACTTGAAACCAGTAAGTGTGCACAATGTGTTTTCTTGCTTTTGTACGCCGGTGCCCAGCCATAACTAGACTGGCTGTGGTAAATGACGGCGTACGTTTCGTCCTGCCATACACATCGGTAAAAAAAAGAAAAAAAAAAGAAAAGAAAAGTAAGAAATAAACACTTCTTGTGCCTACCGTTTCAAAAGAGGGCGTTTGTCCCGGGTGCCTCAGCGTTACGAAATCTAACATTCTCGTAACATAACTTTATCCGTGCATCAGCATAAATGAAATAGAAAGCACAAAGGTTCTTGGTCAAAGCAAGTCAAACTCAAAGGGATGAAGCAAGCAAAACGCACCTTCTTAACGAGAGCTGTGTAAGCATGCTGCTGAGTCCGCATTCCTACAGGGCTCAGAACGTTAGCGTATACGAATGAGGGGACGTCTGAAATTCCTTCTACAGCCGCGAGAGTTCGTAGTGCTTGCGCAATTTTCACTGAAACAGAAAGCACTGATTCTGCGTTCGCTGAGTGTTTCGAATCGGCGGTTGCGATTAGTGCATGCTAATGACCACGTATAGAGAGCTGAGTCTCTGTTCTTAACGCAGCTTGCAGTTCCCCTGAGTCAATACGCTGGTTTGCCGATGGTGCTTCAATGGAGTCTTGCATAAGTATACCACTACTTCCGGTTTATGTGCCGAAGAATGTGCTCTCACTCGCTTGTGGTTCAAAAATGATTCTGACATTGCAAGAACTTATGGAAGGTCGTAAGGTCGCAATACCATTTGCGCTACTGTGTCCAGATGCTAAATATTCAGACGTGACAGGATGTCATGGCGTCAGAAATGGCCAGCTCAGGTCTCAAAAGGGAACAATGCAGCCACTATACAGGGTGTTTCAGCGAACACTTTCAAAATTTATTTCAGGTTGCCTGTGGCAGATAGCTCAAATCTAGTTAATGAGCTAATCTACTCGAAGAGGCGGACATAACTTGCAGAATAAATTGAAATGCATAATCGACTAATCAACAAAAATTCACTAATTAACTTTTTAACTAATTACCTGATTGCGTGATGCAACCTGATGGCCCATATTGCAATTTACAAATTGTAGCCATGGAGTTCGCAAGGCGAATCTACTTAGAATTAATTCTCAGGATGACACCAGTTTCGAGATATAAATTCCCGAACATTATGGAGAAATGCATTAACGTTCCAGTTAATTTTGTGCTTCAATGCATAAAGCGACGTTTCGTTAAGGAACTAACTGAAACGCCAGTTCCTTTCTCCGCAAAGTTCGGGAATTAATGTCTCGAAACTGGTGTCATGCCGAGAGTTCGTTCTAAGTGGATCCGCCTTGCGAACTCCACGCCTACAATTTGTAAATTGCAATATGGGCCATCAGATAATTACTTAAAAACTTAATTAGTGAATTATTGGTAATTATTCGATGATGCATTTCAATTTCTTCTGCAAGTAATGACCGCCTCTTCGAGTAGACCAGCTCATGAACTAGAATTGTGCTATCTGCCACAGGCAACCTTTAAGAATTTTTGAAAGTTTTCGCTGAAACACCCTGTATATAGTCGCAGTAGCGCTGCTAGTTTCAAGCAGAAATATCCAGAAACTACATATATCGGAACAAATAAATAATACTGGACTACTAGTTCTTAGACACCAGAAAGACAGGAAGGGATACCGCATGTAAATGTTACATGTCGTTCAAAAAGTTTGGCGAAGTTTGAAAGGTCTCATGAAGTTTGAACAACATTTCCTTGTGTATCAAAAAATCCACTAAGAAACGTTGAAACGGACAATGCAATACGAGAAACGCCTAAGCCGCAATAATTCACGGAGCAGCAAAAAGAATCTCACGGTGAATATGTCATGAACGCCTTATATTCGATATGATGTGGCTCATAATATGTGCAGCAACGAAAAGAATTAAATACTTGATTGCATGAGAAGCGCACTCATAGAAACTAAAATATTTGCAAAGTTCGTTTCCACCTGCGTAAAGATCAACTGCGTCGGTATGGGGTACCACAACGATAAATAATGAGCAGGCCTTCTCGCGTTCTCTGGAGGAAAACGTAGGATGTGCCAGAAAGAGTAAAACGGCAGTTTTGTCATAATCTTGGCTAAAAAAAGGCTTGGTGACGAAACTTAATGAGTTTCGAGTGTGGAACGTCTGAAATTCAAATACTTGGTACCTTACCAACGCTCAGCCGTTCCGAATTCGCGATACATATTTCAGGTATTAGTTTTTGTGTTTTGCGGAATTTTAAAATATCATCAGCTGTTGCAGATTCTAGTCTCTGATCTGGATTACTCGAGAGGCGGAATCGAAACACGTATTCAACTCATTAGAAAAGTACACTAAATAATTCTTGAATAAATACTTTAGGGCTCATTTTGCAATTTACAAGTTGTAGCCGGTGAGATTGCAAGGCGAATCCACTTGGAGTTTGGAGATAATGCGCCATGAAACTCGCTGTAAAGATGCACTGTTGTTCCATTTAGCTATTTTATTGCGATAGCAATTATATGGACACTCGAAGCGCATTTTTGCCGTCGCCGTCGTCGTCGCCATGAGGTTTCGTATAAAGTACAACGGCGATAAAACCGTCGCCGCGCGCCGCACGCTGTGTGTGCGAGTGAAAGCGTGCGAGGGTGAGCCGCCAACCGCAGCTTAATCTCGCGCACGCGAGGGAGGAAGGTGGCCGGAAGCGCGCGGACTTTGTTCACTCGCGGTGCACAGGGAGGAGGCGACGGAGACGGGGGGGGGGGGGGGGGGGGGGGGGGGGGAGGCTCTGATTTTGCGGCTGCTGCTGACGAAGCTGCCGCGCGGGCACCGTATCTTGAAAGTGATCTGCTATGTGGCGGATGTGTGAGCCTGCGGTGCCTTATCTTCAAAGCGATCTGCGATGGGTACGAAGTGCATGCGCCGAGTGCCGGTAGCTTAGTATGCGCTGTGCTTTCGACGTTCGCGTTGACGCGAGACGAGAGACAGCCCGAAGGTCAATTTGCCCGCTCCTCCTGGCACGCTTTCTCACTCCAGCGTTTGCACGATTTTCCGCTGTCATCGAGCGAGATGTGTTCATGTTTACCTCCGCGAGCGTGACACCGTGCTTGTGTATTTAGTTAGTAAGTGAATGTTTACAACTTTATACTGCCCATTCAACTACTATCCTTGCTTCATAAAGCTCTCTAATAATTTGCTATCGCAATAGATGCTTCGCCTTTCGGGCGGAACTGCGACTTTTTTTTAACAAAACGTTTTTTGATATGTTGAAGCGCAAACGGGGAACCCCATGTACGATATCGTCTCACACTTTGGGAAATAATAGGGAGTTTTATTATAGCTGAAAGCACTTACGTTAGCATTTGCGTGCGACGCAACGTGCAAAGAAAGGCTGCACTGCGCGGTACAAGGTAGTGTTTTAGAATAGCGGAACGGAGCAAAACGCTAACGCTAAGGCTAATAGACTTGGGCGCCATCTCGAGGCGGATACAGCAAACACGAGCAAACCCTCTCGTTAAGCCTATTCCGCCGCTAGTCGAGAACATATATCGAAAACAACGTCCATTTGTTACCTGTACGCCGCTGTGGAAGCATCATCACACAAATCTAAAGCAAACACGAACATTAGCGGGGAACGAATGAGTCGAACAGTGCAGGCCGACGACTCGATAGATCCGAACTGCATGGCTCTCGCTTCAACAGGTGCCACCATCTTGCCCTACGTACGGAATCCCTTGCGTGCGCTAGCGTTCAACGCTATATTCCGGAAATAGCGTACGTACGTAAGAGTTCTGGCTAGGTTCACGTTCTGCGCATGCGCAGTTTGCAGCACGCAACGCTCACGCTAAATTCTTGCGTTTGCTGTTTTCCGCTATACTAAAACTCCCTACTATCTCAATACTGGTGTGATCCTGGAGATGCATTTCAAATAAATACGTCTTGCAGTATATATCACCGGCTACAATTCCTAAATTGCAATATGTGCCATAAAGTAAATAAACAGAAGTAATTAGCAAATGTTTGTTAATTAGTTGAGTATGTGTTTAGATTTCTCACGCTAGTAATGTCCGCCGCTGACAATAATCCAGCTCAAGACAAGAATTAGGCTATCTGCCATAGGTGGTGATAAAAGATCAGTTAACGTTTTAAGATACCCCCCCCCCCCCCAGCCGTATATAAATAGGGAAATTTGGTGGAGTGGTTAATCATGGCCCCCGTTTCAGTGGCTACCCTAAACGTGGGAGATGGGTTTAAAGGTAATAAGGAAAAACAAATAGTCGGTAGGTGCACATACGCGGATAAATGTTCATTCACTTGTATAGTCAAAAGCACCGGTCACAAATTGCATTAAATATTTCAACTAGTCATGCAATATTTCACATAATGCAGGTGTGGTCGCTTGTAGAGTTTGGAAACAGCCTACCTCCAGGTACTCCACCTTCTTGAGCATGTTATCACCCAGCAGAGGGAGAAGCTCACAATTTCTTATTCATGCACGCGACTGAATGATCTTGAATCGGCGGTTTCAATTTTGATGATAGGCCTAGATGTTGACGAACAGGTTAGCCTCGCCTATTCGTTTGCTAGGAGTGACGTAGGTAAGCGATGGGCCACGTTCGTATATATTGACAAGGCTAGCAAACATAAATGAGCGAAAATTGAAAGATTGCTTTCGGAGTGACGAGTTCATCTTAATTATCGGCACCAGCAGGCTTAAGACATCTGGGATGCAATGGAAGGCTGTTACAGCGTAAGCTGTTATGGGGTCATTCCAATAGCCGTTTCGGTTCGTGATGATGCCACCGCCTGGCGTTTGGTCCGTTACCGCTATAGCCGGAAATGCGAAAAAAAGTACCTGCTCTCCACCGGGATCAAGCCAAGGCCCACGGCGTGGGAGTCGGATACCTAGCCACGCAAGCGCTTGCTATCAGGCAACAGATATTCCCTATAAACGCGCCCTATACGCAGGCGCGCAGGTGCAGGCGACCCGAGCCTCCACCAGTATGGTGGCGCCATCTAGTTAAAGTACCTGCAACCGCCAAGCGCACAGGCGCAGTTGACGAGATGCGATTCAGACGAAGCGCGCAATCAACGCTATCCCGATGTTAGATGTGCGCCAAATATTCTGGGTACCTCTTCGGTACACGTTATGACGTCTCCTCGCAAGGTATGAACCGCGGCTGAAGAAGCGAATCGTAGAGCTACGTGCGCGGCTACAACCAGGCATCATCGGGCTCAGCAGACTGCTGTGCAGAGAGCATTACAGGCCGCAGCTCGCCGTCGACGCCGGGCGGACAGTTCAGATCGTTTACGTCAAAATCGAGGCGAAGACACTTTGCCGCAAAGACTCTGTTGTGCGTGGTGCCGAAATTGGAGCTACTCTTGCGCCGCTCAACCACCTTACCCTGTGACTGTGCTGCGTGTGCCGCGCAGGCCTGTGACTTTTTCTTTATTTATTTAATATAAGGCCGTAGTATATCGCGGGTTATAATCGGCAAACGTGGAGCACCAGCAATGGCCTAAACCACACCTCCCAACCCACGTATGTATACGTGAAAAAAATAGACGCAGCTTTGTAACGAAACAGTGCCCAAATTGTTAAGTCGCCAAGCAACTTTCTGGGTTTAATTCTTCCTGACACTAAGGAGTAGAGCGTCCCACAGACTACACATGAGGGGGAAAATGTCACTAACGTCCAACTGAGATTCAATTCCGACAAAACAAAATGTTTGAGAACGAAAAATTCGAACAACAAAAACAAAACAAAAAAAATCACGCGCCATTCCACTGCAGTGAAGGAGGATTACCAGCGAAGCAGTTTAGCGCACGACAAAGAGGTGACACAGGAATTTAGATCAAGCGTATCAGGCAAATTTTATTTTTCTTGAGCGGTGACGGTGGGCATCCCGAAGAAAGGCACACGCACACACATTTTATTTTGATCGGTAGTCTTGATCGGCGGCATACATTCGCGTGGAAGATTACAGCCACCTCGGGGAGCCAGAGGAAACTAGACACGCGCGCCGGCACCGCCACGCAAGCGCTTGGAACGACGACAAAGTGAGGGCGGTGCGAGCGTACACATGGCCGACGCCGGTCGTACAGCGGCAAATCTTTGAGAAACCCATATTATCTACTTGAGTGCCTACTGATCTTGAAAATGGTGCCTATTGATAACTAGTCTACTGAAAACGCATATCCATGCGAAAGACGTGATAAGACTTTTGCATATAATGAAGCGATTTTGCATCAAATTCGGGAGCTGAGTTTTTGCACAAGCAGATTTCTTGACGGACACGAAAAATCCATGGAACCCTAGCCTTAGACAGCTTCACTGTAAAAATCGCCGCCACATATCTATCGCTCACGCCGGTATAAAAATGCACTATCACATGAAGCGTGATGATGTCTGTACATCTGGAGAGGGAGCCATGTATTAGTAAAAATAAAGTTCGAAGGCAATTCATCCTTGAGTTGGAAGTCGACCAAAGGCAATATCTTCCTGAGGGAGCTGAAGGTGAGAATGGAGACGAGGCAGCGCGCAAGGCACAATAATGCGTCATTCCTCGTGTGACTGCAGTTATAGGAGAATCAAACTGCTTTTCTCTCACGCTCTTTTTTTACTCTGGTATCTTCGGGATTGGCCCAGCATGTTTATACTGCGCTATCATCGGGATTGACCTATATTTTTAGACTGTACGTACCGACGGAAGTAGCCCGCATATTTAGACTTTACAACCTCCGAGATCGGCCTACATTTCAAGCTGCAATTTCTTCGGTGTCGGCCCACGAAAAAGGCTACAAGTCCAGATACCCGATACAAAAAGGGGAGTAACTCACTAGGAAATACGTAGCCTTTAATATGTCACAGTTACCTGGAATCTGCCGTTTTTTTTTCTTTGGTTTTATGTTCACAGCCTTCACAGCTGCAACTCTACTCACCTATTTCTGAACAGCAAAAGAACGAACACGCTAACAAAATTGTCTCGAGAACGAACAATACTCAGGATCGCTGTGATTCACAGACGAATGGAAGGTTTTTTTTTGCCGCTGTAAATAGATGATCTAGTGCGCACAAGCAATTTTGATTACTTGCGAATTATTATGGCAAGGAAAGGCGAAAATGACTGCTGTGTCAGACGCCATGGAAGCTTTATGTAGTAGCCTAAATATCAATTGCCGTAAATCGGGAATTATTCGAATTATAGGACGCTGTAGCAATTTCTGAAATGAAGAAAGCCCCGATATGGCATTGTGGGCTATGCATTGAGGTCATCAAGGTCGCCATATTCCTGCACAGCCCGCATGGTGAAAGGTTGTGCTTTATCTCAATTTTCTGATCTCCAGCAGCTCAGTGGCAGCTGTGAAAATGCCACGATGGCATACGTACGTCATATGAAAGCACCTTATACAGAAAAGGCTGACCCATTGTCTGCATGAGTCAGATGCACAGTGATTACGAAATGTGTAAACCTAATGCAGCGGTGCGCTTGTGTGTCAAGAATATCGAGCGTATTAAACAACTGCATGGTCATTTTGGAAAGGTAAATGTACACCACCGAATGTTGTTCGCTCTTCATAAACTACTTACGTGAGTTTCAGAGGGCTGTTAATCTTCTGCTCACACTTCCTACTGTAATGTTACGCCCCAGTCAATTACGGCTGCCGAGCTTCTCTCGATCTTGAACTGCCTTCATGGCCCATGGCTGCAATCGTTGGGGAAATGGCCCCGTGACTGATTTGTACCGCAGCTGTCGCCAGCGCTGTGCCCAGGAAAGGAAAGCCGCCGATCATTACCAGTCGATACGACTCACTTATTCTTTGCTACAAACTCCCCAATATCTCAATGGCCATGTTAAAGGGCAACATACACGAGCCAAGTAGAGGAATCGAACAAGCCAGTAAAGGCGAAAGAAAAAGATGCCCCCCAAAGTAAGTACACGCAGCAAATGAGCATTAAACGCGGGGCCTTTGAAAAGCCGGTTGAGAAAATTTCGTACGGTTTCTTTTTTTAATTTCATTTATTAGTGCCCCCAAGGCCAGGAGGCATTACAGAGGGGACAGAAATATCGAATCGTTGGAAATTGGTCGTTGCTAATGGGCCCTTGCCGCGTTAGGCAATTCGAGACCGAATAAGGGTTTCGCGTACACATCTACCCGGCAACCACTTTTATTTTCCTGTCTGTAAGGATCCCTTACATAGCATGGTAACGGTTTCCTCGTGCTCTCAACGCTAACCATGCTCCATAGTTGCCACTTTGTCATGTGAGTCCCGTCAAGACGAGGAACATCAGAACTGGTGGGGTTCTATACGAAACGGCCACGCCATAAGGACGAGACAAAGTTTCCACCCACCCGCTACCCATTCCTGTCTCAGCCCCCCACCACTCCTTTAGTTCGCTACCACGCTGTCTACTGAGACATGGTGTTCGTCACTGATGCTGTCTTCATGGCTTACTCAGAACGTTATGCTTAGTTTCCGGTCGTCTTTACGGTGGAGGACTTTCATGAGTTCTCATCCTTTATGTGTCTCTTCTGTTCCTCCTATAGAAAATGGAGAGGGGTTCGCTTTTGTTTAGTGATCGCCGCTGCCCCGCAACCAGCTTACGAGACGCCCCAGACGCCTTCCCAGGTGGTGCTCCGAGTGGTGACACCAGCACAAGGGGGAAATGCGGCGAAATTTTTCACAATATCATGGGCTCTTCTTTAACTACTGCTTTCCCCGTTTCGATTTTGTCCACCTTACTCCTTTCAGCGTTGACTGCTGTAAGATTGCGCCCTCACCGGCGCCCACCCCACGACAGCCATTCCCTATTATCCGGATGGAACGCCAGCCTGGTTGCCCAGCAGCGCCACTTCGAAAAGTATAGCAGCCATTCCACTCTGTGAATATGGGCTACCAGTAGAGTTGTTCTTCGGCAGTACGCACAACACGCGGCCTCCCGATACCAGCGCACGCAACATACTAACTGTCTATTCGGTTCCTTGCGCAGGTGCGGAAATGCAGCAGGTGGCTTCTTAGCAACCACTTGTCACACCAAATGATCCATGCGGGCTACGGCCATTAGCGCCAACTACTACTGCCAACTTTTTGTCTCCTCTCTTGTGCTTTTTTTCTCTTGTGTGCAAAATTATGTGCTGTATATATTAGCATTGTGTACTTTCATTTGTGATCTCTAATTGTTTATAACTGTTTTTAACTATACTGTATAATTGTTTGTATGGATTGATCGAAACATTAGTTCCATTTTGACCGCTGGTAAATACCATCATCAAAGTGGGAGGCTTGAGACTCTGTCAAGCTGCCTTGAGGCAGATTTTACTCCAGGCTCACGCAATCATGTAACTTGATGATAAATAAAACAATCCAATCCAATCTAATCCAAAAACGTTCTCGAACCACAGTCTGTCGCACACCGCACAAGTGAATCCGAAATGTCTCTTCTTAAAGTCCCTCTGAAATTTCGCATACACACCTTTGTCCTCGTCCAATTTACTGGCATGGTACCTGCGTCGCTTCGCCACATTCTCTGCTTCGCGCCACCCGTCTTCCTGTCGAGCCCATCGCTTACGGGCAGCCTCTCGGGCACAATCTTCGCTGCTATTCGCCGCTCGTTTTCTAACTTTCCTCTTGCTATGCCAGGGCTCAGAACATGTCTTACTGATTTGATTTCCCTTCTCATAGAGGGCGCGGTAGTTTTGAGGCACGGACTTTGAAAAACAATGGGAGGGTAGACATATACAGCTCCGCTGTAAAACCTTCGGAACGCTGGTAGAAACGAATGAGGTCTATGTCGAGCACCGTGTAAGTAGCCTCGTTGCTGCAGGAGGCAGCAGAGACAACGAGATGATGAAGTGCTGGCGACCGACCAATTCAGTAAACCCAGTTGGTGATTGTCTGCTCCAGCTGATGTCCACGGGAACATTAGCAGACGTTGTGTACTATAGCCGGTGACAACCTAAGAATTACAAAGAAGCTCCACTGACAAAAGCGCAATGCACCTGCTCCTCACCTCAGAAAGAGAGCTGAACCAGCTGGAGTCCGCCCATAGCTGAACGACTTTAGTCCACTAATGTAAATGCTAGGCTAGCGAAAAATAAAGCTAGTTGTTTCAAGCTAAGATATTACTTTTGTCTTAGCAGTAACATCAGGATCACCTATAAAATATGCCTAGACGTTCAGGTCTCATCTTGAAATCAGTGAAACAAACGCTGATCTTTAGGGAGAAAACAGAAAACGGAAACAGGGCTAGCAGCATTTTGTTGTTACAGTACAACTCGCTGTGTTGTTCTAGTAATGCCACGTAACTATGAGTCATGAGAAGGCAGACAAATGGTGCGTGGTTTGGTCGATTGCTGTGTTAATGTCATTTCGTTGTTCAAAGGGCTCAGAATAAACTGAAATTACTGATGAGCAGACGTGTTGCAGACGTAGGAGCAGATATTTGGGCGAGTTCTTACTGGTGCCAACGGTGTGCGCCTTCTTTGCCAATGGTCTGCGTAAACGATGCGCTGCTTTAAAGCGAAGCTTTATTTGCATCTACTCCCCACTTACCGGGCGCTGCTGTTGTTTCGGTCTTGCTCGCGCGCGCCACTGGGTTTCTTGCAACACCACCAGATGGCACTCGCCTCCGCGCATCCCGGCCGGCGCCGCCGCGGCAGCCTTTCACAGTTTGTGCGTATGGCACGTGTTGTGCTTGCTTTGTTAAGTGACAAAAAGGCAGGTGGTGGGCTGTGGAAGTCGCGTGCTGGGCAGTGATAGCGTAAACATTACAATCGTCCATCGTGAAGAGAGTGCTTGGAGCTGGCGTCTCAACAGCGTGCTAGCCGCGTATAGAGAAGGAACACGTAAACACGCGCCAGCAAATGGCTCCAAAACGTGCTCTCAGCGTCGAGGACACCAAGGCCCGAAGGAAGCGTGGCGCGGAACAGAAGTGTCTTCGTTATGCAGCGAAACGTGGCGCAGATCATGAATGTATCCTAGCTCGAAGACGTGAGGCAAGGCAACAACGCATGATGGCCATGAAAGACGACAAGTGTCGTGAGCAGCACGACCATAAGTGACAAGCGGAACAATAATTGTCGTCAATCAAAGCAGACAGCATTAAAAGGTGAACTTACATCGTTCTCCACAGTGAGTGGGATCCGCATTTTTTATTTCTATCATGTATCAGACGTAGGAAGCGTGACTGGATAGCAGAAGGTCAGTTGCTTTTTGTCAGTGTTCGCTACACTTTCAAAGGTATCGGATACGTGGGCATTCATAATCATCATGATCCTATTTATAACAACGGCCACGCGAAGGCCTCCCCAAGCGATCTTCATTTAATCGAGTCGTCCCTGAGCTAGCTCCAGTCTCAGGCTTATATTCTCTTAATCTTATCTCACCCCCTAATTTGCTGCAATCCCCAACTGCATTTTAAAAGCCAAGCTTTTCTTTGCAAACCTCGCCGCGTTTTCGCGAGCGTGGGTGCTGCGGCAGTGGCTGTTTATAGCCTAATAGGCCAACGAATCACACCGGAGGAGGCGCGCAGCTGGGTTCCTAGCATCACCACCAGATGGCGCTCGCCCCCGTGCATCCGGAGATTTACAAGACTGAGAAGAAGGAAATTAGAAGGGAAAATCTGTACGATAACACAAAGGGCAGTGCCTTGCTGTTTGAGGCTCGAGCCGGTTGCCTAAGGACCAAAACATACCGGAGCAAATATTCGGAACTAGATGAGGCATGTGTATGCTGCAGTAAATATCCAGAGACCTCTCAGCACATCCTAATGGAATGCGACGGAATCCACCCAGCGAGAAGCGTAGGTAACGTGCAACTCCCAGAAGCGCTTGGTTTGAATTGGAAGGAAACATCAACAGATCAGCCGTGGGGATAAGCAAGAGACGATTAGAGTATTGGTGGAAAAAAAGCAGGGAAAAGATGGATACGACCTGATCTCTTAAAATCAGAGGTAGCGGTACAAGGTAAATTTTTGAAAAAGAAAAAGAATAATGAGAGATATACAATAATGCTAGATAGAACATGTATAGTATACCTGATTAAATCAAGCAGGCTAGGTGAATATTTCTCGCCGCCCCGTTTCAAAGGGGATGCCAATAAATTATCATCATCACCATCACCGCCGAAACATCGCCGCCGACCTTGCAGGGGAAAAAAAGACCCAGAAAGCTCGCCTTTGCGCATCCGCAGCAGCGGCGGTGGCATTGGATTAGCCTCTCTAGAAAGCCTGAATAAATCCTTCCATGTCACTTTGTGCGGGCATTCAATAAAAAGAAACTCGTGTTTCGACACTCTCTGCACTCACACAAAGGTTCGCTGTATATTAATTCCAACTCGTTGGATATGCTGCATTTTTTATACTTGATATCCATTTATTGGCTCTAAAAGACCACCAGTATTCTTCTCTGCAGTTTATATGACGTCACCAACTCCACTTCTACCTCTGTATCACAGCTAGAATGTCAGCTACACTCTGCTTACTATCTGATGCATTCTGCGCTCTAGACGTCTTTGAATTTTACAACTATCATTTTAAATGCGAAGCATTTCTTCGCGAACATTTCTAGCCGCCTACGTCTTTGTGCTCTCATGGTCGTTTCTTTAACTTCGTATGTACCAAAATTCGCATACTATGAAAAGAGCATATGACAAACATAAATGTTATGTCACGACCTAAATGTCATGACATGCGTGTCATGTAGGTCATGAAAAAGCCGCCAACTTAATAGTTCTCTCATGGACGTTTCGTTAACTTGGTAGGCACCAAAATTGGCATAGTATGACAAGAGCATATGACGAGGATAAGTGATATGTCATGACATGCGTGTCATGTAGCTCATGAAACAGCCGCCTACTTCATGGCGCTCTCATGGTTGTTTCGTTCACTTGGTATGTACCAAAATTGGCATACTATGACAAGAGCATATGACGAACATAAATGTTATGTCACGACCTAAATGTCATGACATGCGTGTCATGTAGGTCATGAAAAAGCCGCCAACTTCATGGTGCTCTCATGGTCATTTCCGTTAACTTGGTAGGTACCAAAATTGGCATGGTATGACAGGGGTGTATGACGAACAGTGTATTAAGGTTATGACATGGGTGTCGTGAAAGTCATGCAATGACCCAGCGAAAAAGATTAACAATCAAAAGCCACTGGAATGGGTTCGGACGTGTGCCCTAAGTGAAGGAAACACTAAAGGATCATCGTAGAAATGATAGTCATGACCATGACTGAGCAAAAATGACAATGACCCGGCGAAAAAACATTAATGCCTAAAAACCACTGAAATGGGCTCAGACGTGGGTACTAAGTGAAGGAAAGACTCAAGGATGGTGGTGGAAATCATAGTCATGAGCATAACTCCGTGAAAACGACAATGACTCAGCGAAATAATATTCATACAAAAACACCACTGAAATAGGTTCGGACTGGGGCATTAAGTGAAGGAAACACTAAACGATTGTGGTAGAGGTGATATTTATCACCATGAATCAGCAAAAATGAGAATGACTCAGCGAAAAAAGATTATACACTAAAGAACCAATGAAATGGGTTCGGATGTCATACTAAGTGAAGGAAAAGGCTGAAGGTTGATGGTCGAAGTCATAGTCATGGGCATGACTAAGGCTTTCGCCTTAAGGTATCTTAGGTGTAGCTAAAGGGACTCCTGAGGACTCATGACATGAATGTCATGTGATGTCACTGTGGTATACAGATCAACTAACTGGCCGATGCCGAAGCGAAGAAATCACTCGAAGAACCAGAGTCAATGCTTGCAATTCCTTTTTCAATAGCGGACGCCAACTGCCTCCTCTTCATTGTCATCCGAAAATCGACAGAAAAGCACTGGGACAATCAGGATAATCGACACAGACGACTACAGAGATTGGACCCTACCATGAAATTTAGGCTACCACCGAAAATTCAACGCAGCTGTGACAGTCTTCTGCACAGACTAAGGCTGGGGGTAGCGTTTACGCGCGGATACGTTCACCTCATGCGACGCAATGAGTCTCCAGGCTGTGAGTTGTGCCATGTAAATGAGACTATAGGTCATGTGCTTTGTGACTGCCCTAAGTACGTGGAAGAGCGTCAAAAGTTGAACAATGACCTTACGCGTCTCGACAGCCCACCATTGTCGGAGGACGTTATTTTACGCCCTTGGCCAGACGCTCAATCGAGTCTCAAGGCTATCCAGGCATTACTGAGCTTTTTTAAAAAGTACGGGCCTGGACTGTGGGCTTTGAGCATGCCAAATTTCTTGCCATATG
Organism: Dermacentor silvarum; assembly: GCF_013339745.2. Lineage (NCBI taxonomy): Eukaryota > Metazoa > Arthropoda > Arachnida > Ixodida > Ixodidae > Dermacentor > Dermacentor silvarum. Next base: position 121,473,738 of record NC_051159.1, read on the forward strand.
TTTTACATCCTCGTTCTCTCGTCATCGTCACCCATCATGCACCTCTTTTATTCCCTCTTCCCCTTCCCACAACGCCGAGTAGTTGGCTAGAGAAATTTACCTCAGGCCGACCTCTCTGCGTTTCGTGTCATTAAACTTCTCTGTTTCTCTTGTCATGTAGGTCATTAAAGAGCCGCCTACGTCTTGGTTCTCTCATGGTCGCTTCGTTAACTTGGTAGGCTCATCGCACACAGCTTCGAATAACATCGATTCCCACAGGGCGTGGGCTCTGCCGGCATTTTTTGTTCCATCACTCGTTGTGAGGTTATCAGCGTCTTAGACAAGTATTAGTAGTGCGACAAAAATGCAGTCATTGCACTCTTTTCTTTAAGAAATAACGGTAAGCTGCTGTTTGTGGCTTGAGAATGTATGTTTTGTATGAGCTTACGTCTTTTTTTTTTTTTGCTTACAAATATTTTGTTATTATTATATGCAGCTTAGGAGATGTTGGCTTCCTTAATTGGTGCCGGCTACACCGCTTCGTAAATGTACAAATAATAACGTCGACAGACATGAAAAATAGCACGTGAAGTTAACTCATAAATCACATAAAGTCCACTCTTATAATTTATACATTCACTATTAAACACATGTAGCATAAACTGAAACAAAAAGAAATGACATAAGAAAAGAACACAGGAACACGAAGTCAAGCCAAGTAGTTTTACGAAACTCAGGGCACATAAGAAAACAGGGAATAGGTTCACACGACGGCACATGATAAATACTCCAAAAATAAATACTCTACTCACCATTCGCCGAGAATATCACTCGCTTCGAGAAATATTTCTAGCGCTGTTAATGTTTGCATACTTCGTTCAGCAGACATCCTTCGCTGCACGTTCTTGTAATCGTGCAATGGTGTCGTTGTCCACCCGCAGAAGGCGCCACTACCCATCAGTGAAGAGGTGCTCCCACTCTTGCGTCTACAGTAGGCTTGGCTTCACCTTGACGTTTGAACAAATCCTTCTAGAAGGCCTTTACATTTACTCCTGCGTAACAGTACGGGAAAATATTGGTGGATATCTTGTAAATTTGAGAAAACAATTGGCAGTTCAGCCCGAAGGGAGAAGCACCGACCTGCGATAGCAATGGGTTAACGTATGCGCTTGAACTCTCCGGACGGTGTTCTAACTATACGCGGGTCCTACTAACGCGGACGGGACATACGTGGGTGCGCCGAAATTTCTGGTACCCTTAAAAGCTTTAAAGCGCCGTGTAGGGCCTGCAATGGCATCGGACGGGCAGCACTCCGCTGCCCGTTAAGAGCAGCGCTAGCTAAACTACATCACCTTCAGGTTTGAGCACTCATATTGTTTGCAGTTTTAGTATTTAATAGTCTGAGAAGATTTAACGTAATGGTCATGCGCTGTGAATGTTACGTCTCGTGAATTTTATTTGCGGGCCGCCATTCCCGAAATTCTGAGGAATAATTGATAGTGATGACCAGTAAGACCCGGACTCATCAACCTGGTGGTTGAATAGTACAGCATTCATATATGGCATATGCGGCATATATCAACCTGTGGCATACATATATCTAAATATATGCGGAGCCGCATGGCAACGCCGACGGCGACGATAACGGTGAAAGTTCGCCTGGAGGGTCCATATGAGCGCTATCGCAATAAAACACAGATAGTCATCCAATGAAAATGCTCTCCGATGAGCAATGAAGCTCTGATGACCGTGTTTTAGTATAAAAACGTTGCTTGGTCAATGTAATAACTGGAGTTATTACAGAGGCCTGCTCTGAAAGCTTTAGTGACTTTCCTTAAAAATGAAAGCGGTATCCAAACTCTGTAGTGGCATTTAGTATGTTCTTGCGTTACTTTTCAAATCAAATTTTTTCTAGAGTCAATGTTGATATTGCATGTCATGTTAAGAACTGGTTTAACTTGCTGGATCCTATCGGCGACATGTGTGGAATGTGCTGACATGTTTTGGTTATTTTTGGCTTTATTCATATTTTTTGTCTCGTCCAATCTTTGTCACTTACTTCTAAACTTATATTTCTGGCATTTTGAGTGGCTTCTGTCGAGTTGCAGAAAAGAAACAAAAAACTGCGAAACCTGCTCAGTGTCTCATTGTTTACCAGTTGTTGGTCTCTGTTGACTGATACTTTCGTTTACTCTTTCAAAAACACCGAGATAATAAACAATGGTAAGAAACAACGAAGGTCCGCAGGTGATAAGGAACCAGATAAAAACAAATGTGCAGGCGTATTAAAACCTGGTGTTAGAGTCAAGATGCATGTAGTGACCATTTACTTGTTTTCGACACACTATAGTTAATGCTTCTACGGCTATCACAAAATCCACTTAGGGCATTCAGTAACAAGAACACAGTAAGAACAGACAACCGGTACATTGTTTTAGGAAATTGTGGCAAAATTACGTTGCTCATTTACTCGCCTCAGGTTGCAACACCAGAATGTTTGAGCGGTATGGAATTCTGAATCGCATAGCCCTATTTGTGACCAAGTATACATTTCACTCCTTTTGATCTTGAACGTTTCTTCCGTCTCGAGCATAATGATTGAGTGTTAAGCACCTTCCTCACACACGAATGCACTTTCCGGGGATCATCTCAGAGCGGCGCAGAGGTTTAATTAAGACTCAAACAGGGAAGCCATTAAAGCCATTGAGCTGAACAACCCTTCGATCCTCTCTTGTCATCAAATATATATATATATATATATATATATATATATGCACGTGGGCTGCCTCAGCGACAATAATGTAGTTGTAGAAAATGTAGTTAAACAAAGTTACCTACACCGGTGTCTAGCTGTGGTGTAACCTATCGAAGACAAAATAGTACGAAAGATAGAACGATGGAACACTAAGTAGGAAGCAGCAATGAGACCAGAAATAGGCATACGGAGAAAGTTATTGGTGCGTGAGCAAACAGAAAACCTCACGACGAATCACTAACTAATCTTCCATACTTTGGAGAGAGAACGAATCACAGGGAACGTGAGTTCTCAGGAAATATCTCACTTAAGTAAAATTTAAAAGAATACACATAACTATAAACAAAAAGTAAATAAATAAATTATAGCTTATTGACTTCAAATATTTGCTTAATGCGGCAGTACTAAAGTACCCTCGTCTTTTCCATCCCTTTTCTTTCTCTATTCGGAGTATCTAACATTTATTCTCTACATTTAGTTTTTCACGATGACTACATTTTAAGGAAATTGTGGGTGGCACCTTTTTTCTTCAATTTCATTTATTGTCAAATTACCTTTTTTTCTCCTTTGCGTTTAGGTGAGACAATTGGTTAGCATGTTGCTACTTACCTATTGCGTTTTTTTTTTAGATGTTCCGCGTGAGCACCCGACGAATACGAACAGCTTCTTGGGCTAGAGCTGTCAGGCTCAACTGGCCAGCGCCGCAGTTGCGTTATAAATACATTTTGTAAATAGTTTTCAGTGTAATTAATCCCTCGGTCGCGTAACATTGTTGGTGGAGGGTGGCGCTTCCCATTATCTCCACTGGAGTTCCGCAGCGACCACACAGTCCCGCTTTCCACCATGGCTCCCAGCGACTAAACCTCGTCTTCATTTACACCTGCGACTCCAACTACAAAGTACGCCATAAGGACTAATTTCCGCTATCTTGGCATAATTCTCCGGCCAAGATAACTGTTGACGTTCAGGACTGGCTCAGCATGCATGAGCGTGTTTGTCGGAACTCCCGGGACCCTGCCATAATGCTAGCAAATATAACCTTTTACTAGGGCGTAACACCGCGTCTTTGATTCTGGACACACGAGGACTGAGCTCTCAAGCTAACATACCTTCATGGAGCAAAGCCGTCCTGTCGCCAACTGGCTGAAAGAAAAAACCTCGCTACCCTACTGCACTTTTCCACTCATCCGTATGTCTCGTACATGAAGACGTGCTCGCTCTTTGCCGGAAAGTCGACGAGAAAATGGCCGAGGTTGACAAAGTAGGCCACGTCCTCAAAGGGATCGTGGACGACGAGTTACACTCGTTGACCTACAACAATGTTTTCCACCATCGACGTCATTGTCGAGGAATGCCGCCGCTTCGAGCTGGCCAAAAACCGCCACATCATATAATTAGTCGCAGCGAGCAATCTTAACCGACGGACGCACTGTCGCTACGTTCCTTATATTATGGTGCCGAAACCCGGGATCGAATCAAGGACATCTCTGGGGGCGGTGGACTTGGCCGTGTAGTCGGCAAGAAATATCTCTAATGATCGATTAGATTTTTGATACAAGAAATCGGCGCAGTCGCATACGACCACGTCGGGGTTGTGAGAGCCTCGACGGAGGAGTAGCACTCGCGTTGTGGCGCCCTGAACTTCGGGCGATACCGCACGTGGTGGTCTTTTTTAACGGTAACGTATTCATTCGTGTGACGGTAGTTGTTGCAGCTTGTGGCCGTTTTGTCACTGTGGAAGTTCATAGGAGGCATCGACTCTGTCGTCGATCTGTTGCAATCAGGCTTGTGGTTCCGACCGCTGCTTCGCCGGTGCTGGTCGGTCTTCACGCTGCGCTGGTGGTCGTGAGAGCAGCAAGAACGATGCCGATTCGGTTGGCTGTTTGGTTTTTCATCTCCTTGCTCGAGGCTCAATGGCTTGCGCGTATCATTTTCGGGCAGCTCGAACTCGTCCTCTGTTCTGGTCGTGACCTGCGGCCGCCTGTCGGCGATCGCCTTGTTGTTCTTCAAGAAGAGCTGATGCTGTGCCCTCGCCTCGGTCTGGAGCTTCGGTTGCTGTACGCGCGGTGTCGGTGGTCTGGTGTTTGCGCTGACATTCGCCTGCTTACCGGGTGGATAGACTGGATGTACTGCCTGTTGTCCTCACAAAGGGCTGGCAACAGTCGGTAGCCATCCAATGACGGCGCGGGAATCCATAAGGAAACGAACCCGGCTGATGGAGTGCCGGATCATCTCGTAGTATTCGAGAGCCTCGGTAAATGCAGCCTCGTATTCGTCGTCGTCGATCACGAGCTCTTCGATTTTGGCATCGATTTCAGCGAGGCCATGGTCTTTGTCATCGAGTTTATTCAGGAGCACTTGCAAATCGGTATGCGTCGGTTCGGTTGCTTCCAAGGCTTCGGTGGCGGCGGCGATGACACGGGTAGCGAGGCTTCGAATGACGTCGCGCTGACGGCGATGTCGGCCCATGGTCGGTTGTGCAGACGGCAGTCTCCTTCCCGGGTTTTGGCGCGATAACATAAGGAACGCAGTGAATGCGCGTCCGTCAGTAAAGATTGCTCGCGGCGCTGCTTATTCAAACCCCGTATTCCCCTGCCCCTGCGCGTGGTGACCGGGCACTTCTCCTTTTGCTCTCAACACTCTATCTACCGACCTGATGCCAGACCGGTGCCGAAAGCTGTGCCCTGCAACGATCTGCATTCTCTTTCCAGATTCCGTGACCCTACTGAGCGGAGAACTCCGGATGACAAGCCACTCTGCTTCCGCTACCACCGAAGTGACCATGTAGTCCACCACAGCCGCACCTCCTGGACCGTGCCCGTATTCTAGCCAACATTCCCCCTCTCCTCGCCCATATGCCGATCCTCGCCGCTACTCACCGCGCCGTATACCTCCTACCTCTGACGTTCCTGTAGCGCATCATAGAGTAAATTGGAAGCCCTTGGACCATAACGCAATAAATGTGCCAGCGCTTTTACAGCGAAGCTGTATATGCCTAGGCGAAACACTTCTGGTCCGACCACAGAAACTCTCCGGCGGAAATAAACCTATCGAAAACTCGCGTCTCGTTCACTTGGTATTTACCAAAATTTGCCTGGAAGGGTACGAATATATGATTAACATGACTGATAGGTCATGACATCAATAACATCCTATTCTCGTCAGTTGCGTCACGATTAACGATAATAAAATCACGTCTGGTGCATACCCGCACTGGATATAAGGGGATGAGCCAGGGATATGCGGTTATGAGTTAGGGACAAGATAGAAAGAAAGACGGGAAGAAACAAACAAACAAAGAAGGAAGGAATCATGTGTGGCTATGTGGGTATGAGCCGCCGAGAGCAGGAGCGGGACAGATCTCGTCGGCGTCGCGCCAACACCTCGGCAGAAGATCGGGCCCACTAAGCGAAGCGCAAGCGGCAATGTCGGGCCCATCCGGCGGGTCGTGCGGTGGAGCTAGACAAAGACGCAACCAATAATTGACAAAGACTTTATGAACCATCGGTATTAACAAAGTGATAAACAGCGGGGCCGCACATTTCAGCTTCGCTTGTTTACAATCTGTACGGGGTGCATGGTTGGTGTATTTTTTTTTTAATTTCACGTACGCAATTGCAAATTCTGTCCTCTCCTTATATTCCGCGAACAAGTCATGTGGACAATGAACCTACGCAAGGAAAGTTACAAGTAGGCTTCTCACAAGAAAGGCATCGTTCGAAAAAGAAATACTCGGTATGTCATCATTCGAAAGAGTAATCCTTGGGAAAAAATGCTATTTCGATAAGCCGTTGTTTAGGACAATTTGTAATAATTTAAATTTTTTGGTGCTTATATCTCACCACACATTTTTTACTAATAACCGTGAATGCTCACTAAGTAATTTATTGCACTTGAATTTTACACAATTATAAAACACACCGTTACACTAACAATACAATGCGCGTATACGTATTCACGGTTACTTATTAATTAATTTACTGTACGCGAACTGCTCTCGCGCATTAAGTTATCGTGAATATATTATCGGAACTAGTTTTATAGAAACGGAACAAAATAAAAGTTTGTCCGTATCTGCGCAAAATTTCAGCTAAGTGCGGATCTTACCGTAGACATCTTACCTGTGTTTCATGCGTTGTTCCATGGCCTTTCTCGTGATCCAGGAATTTTCAAAATCCTAGCGACAACGTGGACATGCGGCTTGAGCTCATTTGCTCTCGGCCGTCTGACGAGGAGCACAGCAGTGACATCTAGCAGGCACGACGGGACATATAAGCTGAGCATGGACATAGCTTCTGAGCTTCTCTGCGGAGCATATATGTCAGTTACTCCTGCGCTCCAAGCCGTAATGCGTCAAAACAAAGAACACAAGAAAATGCGCCCGGGTAATAGAAATATATTCAAGTTAAGAAAGAGAAAGAACAGTATCATAGCACGGCAGAGTACCATTACTCTGCGTACCGCCAACTATATGCTGCGAAACAGAATGCAGTAATATCGTACACGCTGTGCTGTTCTAATAAGGTGTCACTTTACTTGAGAGAGCTGAAACGAAGTTGTGAATAGGTATTCTACTGCGAACATGCACACCTTGTGTTTGTGCGCGCGTGTGCGTACGTCTGTGAGAGAGAGAGAGAGAAAGAGAAGGGTGAAGAAGGGTGCCGAGTGTCTCTAGTTCAGCGCGAGAAGGCGCTCCTTGAAGAAAGGCGACAGCTGTAATCCATCTTCATTTAGGGCGAGACTTCATTGTCTGAGTGTCGCTTATCGTTTGACGATTGAGCCGGACCGTGTTGGCCGGGCACGTGTTTGAGTGACGCACCGAGCGCTAGGCCAGTCAATTTCCATCACTGTCAGTTTATCTTCCCCCTGTTCCCTACTATCTAACCATGTCTCAAAATGTTTCTTTTACGCTTTCCACAACCACCACGCTAACTCAAGTTATGTCAACTGAGATTGCATGTTCGGAGGGTATTACACAAGTAAGTGGGTAGGGGAAATACCTGTACAAAGGTGCTTATGAATACAAGACTTGGTGTTGATTTTACAGCGTAGGCTGTTAAAGGCTCGCTAGGTTGGTCTCGCTGTCGTGCGCGGCATCACCGAGCTGGGAGAGCGTGAGCTGGGAGAGAGTGAAAGCAGAGCATAGAAGGAGAGGAGGTGCCGAGAGAGAAAGAGACAGAGAGTGAGAGAAATAAATAAAACAAAATGAACTTTCTTGGCGAGGCCGCATTCGAACTCGAGTACCGACGGTCCGAAAGCGAGCGTCATAACCACTGCCCTATACATTTTATAACGCTATAGGCTTGCAGAACATGCATGTATGGGAACCATATGGTTGTATTGTACCGAAGATTGTAACACAACTTGCTATGGACGAGAGAAAGAGAAAATGAGAGCGGCAAAGAGAGAAAGAAAGAGAAAGAGAGCGAGAGAGAAAGAAAGAAAAATCCGGGGCTAAGAGAAAAGTCAAGTTAAAGCTAAGGTAAAAGTCAAGATAAAAGCTAAGCAATACAAGATGGAGTTAACAGAAAGCCAAGCCAACCCTCCACAGCTCCACTGGTCATCGGTGTTTGCGATAGCAGAGCCAACGCAATTTTTTGTTTTCAAATTTGAATTTTCGCTTCGCTGAATTAAGCAAGGACAGTAGCATTAACAAGGGCAGGTACGAACTTCATGCTGCACGATTTCTTGAGCCAGCAGGTGTGTCTTACGCACGACACTACTTCAGCTTAGAAGAGTTTTCAATGCACACGTATTTAACTCCATTAATTGCTAATCGTGTTTGAAATGCTTATAATCAACCGGGACTATTTTAGTGAGTGGATAATGCCGAATTGCGACGGTGTCCGGAGCATAACTTATCGACAAAGTCATGCTACTTACAGCTGATAAATAAAACTGTTACGGCCTAAAGTTTATTGCTATATCGTGTTGCTTTATCGTGAATAAAATAATAATGTGAGTACGTAATGAATGCTCTTTCCCTCTTACGCAAGTAGAAGCGGTTGGTGGGCGTGCTACTTCGCTTGGCAGGAGTCTTGGTAGGGTAGTTGCTAAGTAATTTCGGCAAGACATAACACAATATGTCGGACACACACACACAGCACAGAGAGAGAGAGAGAGAGCACGCACACACACACATGGATAGGTTCGTGGCGTCGGTCTGGTTTTCGTATGGCCCGCGTTCAATTTTTATCGGATTAAAGTATAGCCGCTTGTCGTCGCCGAGATGACGTTCGTAAGGTTTAACTTCTTCTTTCTGGGGTTTTACGTGTCAAAACCAGTTCTCATTAGGAGGCACGCTGTAGTGGAGGGCTCCGCATTAATTTTGACCACCTGGGGTTCTTTAACTTGCACTACAACGCAAGCACACGGGCGTTTTTGCATTTCGCCTCCATCGAAATGCGGCCGCCGCGGCCGGGATTCGATCCCGCGATCTCGTGCTCAGCACCGCAACGCCTTAGCTGACTGAGCCACCCCGGCGGGTGCTTTAACTTAAAAGAAGAGGTACGGACTATTTATATTTTTATCGTGACATGCAAGTCCAGCTTGTGTATGGAAAAAAATGATGTAAATAAAATATAAAAGTCGCTTACCAAATCTATTGTGACTCAAGAGTAGAGGGTCTTCTGCACCGGACAGTTTCCCGCAAAACGATCCTGACATCTACACACTGCCGGTTCCCAACCAATTCACGTGTCGCCGCTCGAAATACAGCACGAGCGCCATAAGCAACGAGAGAAACAGCGCGCCGACTCTGTGTAAATAAACCGCCGACAGAGCGCTGCGTCAACAGCCGAGGCGAAATCTTTCACCAAGGGGCTGGGCTGGGCAAATATGCTTTGAAGCTGTATCATATTACAAATACCAGATCCGGCGTGATCGTGCTAGTGTGTTAACATTGTCAAAAGAAAAATTACTCCATCATCCCGCTAAAAGGAACCATGTGTGGATGCGAAGCAGCGGGGAGATAGTTAGCTTGAGCGGGAGATGGTTTCGCGGCAGCGACCCGAGCGCTCATCGCGGCGCTGCACAGGAGAGAGAATGAGGCGCGCGCGCTTCGTCATTTTCATACCGCGGAACTACCGTGGCGCCCCCAGCGGAGTATGCAGCTGTCGCACCACCTGTCGTGCGCGCCGCTCCGGATTCCTAGAAGAGAGAAAGGGGGAGCGTAGGAGAGGAGATAGAGGGGGAGGGGACGCGCATGCGATGTAGGGGTGTGGGATGCCGCGGGACGCAGGGACGGACAAAGCCCCATCCATAAGCTGCTTCGCATATAAAAAGGCACATTTTACGGCGCACCTCATTCCTAAATATTAACACTGCGACTAACAGCAAACATGGTTTTATTAATCGGTGTTTCATGACAATCTTGCTCTTTTGTGTCGCGTCGCTGGCCCTCGCCGCTGGATTCCTGGTCCGGCTTGAAGAAAGGACGGTTGAACATCGTGCCACTACAAACGAAGTACTTCATGATACGACTGCGGGCAGTAAAATACGTTTATTTATTCGGTGTAACCTCCTATCGACTAAATTTATTCTAGTGTATCAGCTACAGAGATGATATATGGCATGCGTCATTTGCGTGTAAACCTGTATTCATGGCTACACGTTAGCTCTTTCTAAATTAGCTAAACATTGTACACGCGGCTTGCAGATATTTGCTTTTATATGCAGTAGTGTCTTCTAAGACAACAATGTCAAATATACTATACGCAGAAATCTACATTCATGCGTCTTACACCACGTATCGCTAAGGAATAAGTGTTGGTCTGAATTACAGCCCATGCTTGCATTAAAAACACACGCATTCATTCTCGCATCCTATGTTTAACATTCGAACCATAGCGGCATGCGAATCTCGACTGAACAAAGTCAAGCCGTTCCCTTCGAAAATCAGCGGTCTTAGTTTGTCATAAAATTACGAACGTTAGTGGCGGTGGCTATGTGTCTTCAAGAAGCTACTACCTCGTGAACGGAGAAGAACTGCTGAGCAAATAAAGAAAGTGACAGAACGCGGAAGTCAACGTGCTGTTTGCTCAAGTTTAGCACGAAAGAAATTCTTTGATAGCGGAAAATAAAATAAGCAGCGCTGGGGCAAGCGCAGCAAATACCGATCGACTGCTGCCCTTTCAAGCTCTCTTTTTCTTTTTGATTTTAATCCAAATGTACACATAAACCCTGTGAGCACTGACACACTGAAGCCGCTACTCGACATCTTTATAGAAAGAGGAGAGGAAAAAAAGTTGAAGAAGCCTGTTTTAATAGCGGGCACGGCGCAAAAGAAGGAACAACTTACGAACGCTGCAGAAATCAAGTGAAAGATATGTAATTACGCTAAGTCCAAGAGGCAGCAACGCAGCCAACTCGCTGCACAACACATAAAACAGTCGCTATGAAGTACGCGAGGAAAGAAGAGGGGTCGGATTATGTTTTCCTTGAAAAAAGGTACATACGCTGACAAAGGCCTTATTTTCTGGTCTTTGCTCTTCGCAACCGTTGCGCAAAAGTGTGACAGCTCAGCGCTTGCACTTTTGTAGCTGTGTTCGCTTCGGAGTTTCCCAGTGGTCGAATGCCACAGTTTTATCTGCTGGCTTTCAACTTTCCACCTAGCGAACAAGAGAGATGTTCACGTAGAGTGTACATAGATCGTGAAGAAAGCGCCTTTTTCACACAACTGGGACGGCAGTGCATTGTGCTATAGTGATAAGAATCTCGCCTCGGGGTCACATGAAGCTATAGGTCAGACGAGGCGCAATGAAAACGTCACCGAGAAAGATACAGCCTTGCCGCCACGGCGCACAGTGCGCCTACGTGCTGCGAGTTGGCCCGGAACTAGAGCTAAATATTTAGTCTACAATCTACCTCAACTGTCAATGGTCACATCCTAATAATTTAAGTTGCGGGGCTTAACACCCCAAAGCTGCACAATGCGTTAAGGAGACGCCAGGAGTCGAGGACTCTTGACTGATTTCGACAAGCTAGGGTTTTGTAATATGCGCCGAAATGTAAGCGCACGAGCGCGTTTGCATTTCGCTCCCATCCAAACGCACTAGCAGATGCGGCGACTGCGGTGGCGACTGAAATCCATGAGCTCGCGTTGATTAGCAGAGCGATACAGTCATTGAGTCGGGGCGGCGTTTAGGAAAGTTTTTTTTTTGTGTGTGTGATCTATAAAAAAAAAACTAAGGTCAAGTCATTATGTCGATCGCTAATGTGAATTGTTTTGAAGAAAGAGAGGCATTCTTAGCCACACAATTTCTGCAAAACGGCTCTGGAGTGTACACAATGCCGTTTTCCAACCAATTGACGTGATGCCGCTCAAGATACAGCACGAGCGCAACGAGCGACGAGAGAGAGCGCGTAGGCGCAATGTATAAACAAACCGCCGATGGAGCGCTGCTCGGACCACCGAGGCGTATTTTTCCACCAAGGCGGCGCTTTCAGAAAGGTGCATCAGCAAAAACATTATATATTGATTATATCGATTCATGTCGAAACATTGAAACATCTATTTATACTGGCCCCAAAATTAGGAACAAGAAGCGCTCCCAAAACCTATTGCCAGAGACATCAGGGACTGAATAATGATTGAAGCGTGACTAGAGTCCAAATCCTGAAGCGATCGTTTACCATAGTAATAAGGCCTCCACTGCGGCTAGGTCACCCTAACTCAATGCTGAAAGCTTCATATAATGAGATGCGATGGTAGTCAAGTCGTCCCCGTCAAAATGTGGCCGCCATGGCCGGGATTTGTTCCCGTGACCTCGGGGTGAGAACATTCCTATTATTGCGATAGCAATTATATGGACACTCTAAGCGCATTTCTGCCATCGCCGTGGTCGTGGTCGCCGCCGTAAGGTTCCGTGTAAACTCCGAACATGGTAATGGTAACATCTTCGCCGCGCACCGTACGCTGTATGTGAGAATGCAAGCTTGCGAGGGTCAGCCGACGATCGCGGCTGAATTCTCGCACCCGTGGGAGGTAGGCGGGGTGGAAACGCGACGTCTTCGTCACGCGCGAGGTACAGGGGAGGGGGGGGGGGGGGGGGGGGGGTGACGCTGAAAAAGGTGGTAGGGGGTTGCCTTCTAGTCGGGCGGCTATTTTAATGCAAAATAAAATTTTGCAAAGCGAATCGTTCATGAAACACAGCGCAGTCATTTGGAACGTAATAAGCGGTCTTATCCAGCATGACATTCCAGGTTTGCAGATAAAACGTGGATTAGCTTGCATATTTCAAGTGACAGCCCCTGTTTTCCTCCGATTCTTGCTCTGTGACGTTTGTTCGGTTACCATTTCGACAATTCTGCTGTTAATGGTCTTCAAGAAAATAATTTAAGCTCTTTGACCACTACCGCATCTACATTAAAGCGACACTGGTGCATGGCATTGAATTTCTAGCGCATCGTGGCCACGTAAACGGCTAGTAAGCCACAAAGAGGGCCAACTACATTCGCACGCCCTGAAAGGTTAGATTGAGACACGCAAATGGACACGCGCGGTGCATATAAGCGCTGGCGTATCGCATCGAGACAGAGAGAAGGGGTGGGGACTGAGACGGTGGCTGGCGTGGGCTTTCCTCTTCATACGAAAAGCATAATCGCTGTAAACAAGTTTGAGCGTGCCTAACTTAGGTTACATTCTGTAGATCTAAGTGCCGAAACCGTATATAATATTGTGTGGCCCGCCGTAGTGAGAAACGGATTAATTTTGGCCTACTGTGGCTCTTAACATGCCTGAAATGCACGGTGCACGCGTTTTTGGCATTTAGCCCCATCGAAATGCGGCCGCCGCTTGCAGGAGTCGAAACCGCGAGCTTGTGCTTTGCAGCACAACGCCACAGCCTCTATGCCACCACGGCGGCTCCCGTGTTCTTTCAGTCGAAGGGGGATGAGCCGCATGTAAACATTGGAGCGTAGTGTTACCATGTTGTCTCTGAGAAATGGAAAATGCTACTATCGCAATTGTGCGAAGACGGCTCGAGTTGCCAGAAATCATATTTTAACAATCAAATAATAGGCTTTTGCCGGTGGCAGAGGCTGCGCAGGCTGAACGACGAGACTGTGCAATGCTGCCCTACCTTCTGACTTGGGTAAATACGTACACCCGGCGACAAAATAAGCTGGGACATGAAATATGAGAAAAAGCTGAATATCTCCGCAGCCTGTAGAAGTAGCCAATAAAACACTGTACGACAATGTTGTTAGCATATTCTAGGCGAAGCCCAAAATGCAAATACCAAGCTTCGTTGTGAGGCTGCGAAAATATTCAGCTTTTCATCAGATTTCATGCCCCGGCTTATTTTGTCGCCGGGTGTACATCCGTCCATCTGAAGTGTAAGACTTTAACAAAACCTATAGCCATGACTTGTAAGACGCAAAGTTTATGCATTGAATACATTGAATTCAAGAGGGAAATGAATCATGGAATTTCACGTGCCAAAATCAGGACCATATTATGAGAGACGAAAGAAAGGAACGAGTCATCCCTCAAATTTCGTGTATATCTGCTGCGCGGTGCCCCAAAATCCACAAAGTGTGCTTAAAAGCAACGTTTGTATGAAACAAGTGTAATCGGCGGCGTCATTTAAGCGCGTAGCTAAAAGCGACTGCAGACTTCTGCGACTTTCCAAAATCGCATCCCAATTTTCAGCGAAGCTGCTTTTTTCGAGCACTTGCTATAAAATTTCAGTTGCCTGTAATATAAACCGTATACTTTAATACATTTTCCAGCCTATGATTATAGCCCATTTTAAACTTTGCCCGCATATAAAGTTTTGAGCACTTCCTAATAGGTCTTTACAAGGCAATGATTCATCCGCAGAGATTTTACTTCCAAAGAATGCAGGTCAACGTTCTTTCTATTTTTGCTAAAGTTGATCCCGGTGGCGTTCATATATTTCACAAGGTATCGGGCTACATTCTGCGTTGCGAAACATCTCTCTTCGCTTTAGATTGCTTCCATGCAAAATTTCCTGCCACGGTCCTAATTAGTTCACGCACATTGAACATCACACACTTTACCCATAGCATGCGCCTAATTTTAAACGAATATAAATCAGGAGCTTCGTTCAGTTGTCCGAAAACACCGGAGAAAGCTACTGCAAACTTCGTATAACCATAAAATAACCCAAAAAAAAAATATCGAGGATTTAGTAATTATTTGCAACGCTTATAATTAGGCCACGAACAATAAAGCTTCAAAACACATTATACATAACATGACTATCATTTTCTGATAACATAAACTTTGTGTATTCTGGAGCTCTGTCGAGACATTACAAAACATAACCGAAAACGACCGTATGACACTTTCAAACATTTTTTTTTACAAAGGCTATATTTGCCCCACATTCATTGCCCTTCCCACAGAAGTTTGGCTTAGCAATTTCTTCATTGTTCCTAAATTTGATCGTGGCAGCACTTGCAGTTGTGAGTAAAACACCCGTAACGCTTCGGTACGCTCGAATATATAATTTATAGCATTACCTCCTATTACCCCCCCCCCCCCCTCTATTTCGAGCTTTTCCTAAATACCACCCATAATCCGGCCCATCGGTACCACCAAACCTTAAGAAGGTGCCTCGTTTAGTTCTCCGAGGACACCGGGAAGACCAACTACGAACCTGTGAACGCAAACTACGAACGCAAAAAGATAGAAAATAACGAGGGTTCAGTAATTATGTGTAATTCTTTCATTAAGCCAGACAAGTGAAAGTTTTGCCATACATTACACCAACCATTTCCCCCATTTGCACACAATTTGAACTTGGCGTCTTGTGCAGTTGTTATTGGACTCTGAGAAACATTGCGAATGACGGCGGCCGACATTCTGCAACCATTGAATAAGTTATTTTTTACATAGGCTGTAATACACGTACGCAGAATAAACATTTATTGTTCGTCATTCATAACAAACTTTCTACTTCAACGCAATATAAACAATGTGCCTTACATAGTTCACCCAGGTGACTGCGAAAAAGCAACTACACGCCTCGTTGGACGCATGAAAATTGAGAGAAGAGTGAGCATTCCGTAATAATTTTCAAAACCCGTAATCAACCTACACACTTTAAACAATCGGTACACATCATTCGTATAATGGCTCTCATGTCATTTAAATGTGGCATCCCTGCTGTATTGGTCCTACCAGGGAAGCCGGGAAACTGTGTTAGTGTTTCCAATAACGCCTCTAAACGGGCCAGACAGGAGGAATAATCTATTTTTATTTAACTTCTAATCTACACACAAACCTAAAAAATTGTCCTCATATTGCTCCTAACTCTAGACAACGCCATCAGCTTTCAGCCCTGCCATCGTAGAATCTCCTACCTGGCCTACAGCATGGAGATGGTTAAATGGGACATGAGAAGCAACAATTCGGTATATTTGGCAAAATGAAGAAAATTCTCTAAGAATTGTTTGTAGAAGGTAACCTTATTTCAATAATATGATTAATTACGTTTAAAGGAAATGTTTAGGGATGAATCCTTCCCCACAAGCATTGTTGCAACATCACGGCGTCAGCTTCCAGTGTTGGAGCCGGACTAGTTACCAGCTTACCTGCAATATGGATCTGGCATAACACGAGCTGACAAACAAACAATGACAAGTTACTGGTTATTAAACCGTGCGCATTAGTTGCAGCCTAATTGAATAATACATATATAAGGTAACCGTTATTTTATAATCAATGATCATAACACTTCAATGTAAGCAAAGGGCTTGTTGCGTTGTATTTGTATTTCATACGGGACTTCACCACGGCACGAAATACTCGTACGTTGAGGACGTCACCAGAAAGGACAGCAGACGCGTGTGCCGTGATAGAGCTTATCCAGTGGCATGTCTGGGCTGAAGGTGAGCATGAAATGAATAGCGAGCAACCTTGGCCGGTAGCTTGTGCCGTTGCCCTCCACCCTCGCCTTTCGAACCGCTCATCCCGATCCTCACCCATCCCCGGGCGATCCCTAAACTCCCCCTCCCGTGTCGTCCTGCCCTTTTCCGACCGTGCCCCTTTCAACTCCCACCGCCTCACAAGGATGATCATGTTTATTATCATCCCCTTTGACACAGGACGGTGACAAACAGCCACCGAGGCTGCTTTTTTTAATCAGGTATTATATGTCTATCGCTACCTATTTGCCTATTTCATCTCGATCTTAACAATCGTATTTGAAAGCTGACTCACTATCTTGTATAATTACCTACGCTTGCAATGACTCCGATTTATCATTCACAAAATGACGAAGTAGTGTCATCTCGCTGGAATGCCAGGAAATTCACGTGATGATGAATGCGTTACGCATACCTACGTGGGATCAATCTTCACTGGAGCTCTGCAGAGAACAAATTCATGTTTAAAAATTATGAGGTATTTCAACACAAGAAATGTGGTTTCGAAGAGGACGGCACCCCCATATACCAAATATAATAAACAAAGCACTCTTAGCACAAAGTTTACTTCGTTAATATATGTTTTACACCATATCGCGCGTAGCAGATAGTACAATTCCACTTCTACAGCTACTTTAGCTAGACATGGACATTTCTTGCGTGAGAAATCTTGGCTAACCAATTTAAGTACTAATCTTTTAGTTGCTTATTATAAAGCACGTGTTTCAGTCGCTGAATTGAAGGGAAGCGGCTATGTTTCATCGATTCAGCAGACGTTCTGAGGGTGTCATCAGTGTACAGATATTTGTTGTGAAAGACAAACATGAGTGTATGGCTATTCCGCATTTTATTCTACTTCACTCCATTTCATCTTTCTCTTCTTTTTTTTTTTCCCAGTCGCACGTTCTTCCTCGGCCCCGCGGCTATTCCTTTCTACTTGTAGTGGACACTTCACATTCACGTTCAAAATGTTCTGCAGTATTCTATTTAACCCACTTGTTTAATTTTATACTTCAAAAAGCTTTCTTGCCCGTTGGGCACGCTGGGAACAGGACTGTGGAGCATGACTTCGACGGCTCCACCTCAGGCTTCTATGGAAAGAGAAGGCAAAAGCCACTCAAAACTTGGTTATGATTATATCCTCGGTAAATAACTTGATGTGCTTAAACTTGACCCTCGCACTAGAGCGCCATTCATAGCCGAGTGCGCAGCCTTCGTAAACCCAACTCCATCTGTTCTCTATCAAACTCCAAAGCGGTAAGACACGATGAGCGCTATATATAGACATCCGTGACAAAACAGGTTTGCAAATTTGTATCACGACAACTTTCTGGCTGCCAGAGTGAGAGGCGTAGTTTTCGCATGCCATGGAACCCTTCAGCACCCATATGCCTCAATGCTTTGCATACATTTTCCTTCGCTGCCTTTTGTCACACCATAGATGAGCAACGCTGAGAGTCCTACTAATGTGACCTCATCCTCAAGCTGACCACCCAGACACCTTGACCTTCTCTGTGTATGTCTCTTGTCCAGGCTGTAGATTAGTACCGTTGCAAGACGCACCCTAACGGAGCTGACCAGCTCCTCGTCATCACCACTCATCTGCCACAGACTTCCTTCGTGCAGTATGAGGATGTTCCTACCAATCATCAGTTATTCAAGCAATAACAACCCGCCATGGTTTTTTAGTGGCTATGGTGTTGGGCTGCTTAGCACGTGGTCGCGGGATTGAATCCCGGCCACGGTAGCCGCATTTCGATGGGGGCGAACTGCCAAAGCACCCATGTACTTAGATTTAGGTGCACGTTAACGATTGTAGGAACAGTAGAAGAGATATGTTGGTAGAATTCGCGGAAAGGAATAGGCTCCGAATAATAAATACCTTCTTCAGGAAGCTCAGCAACAGGAAGTGGGCCTGGAAAAGCCCTAATGGAGAAAGAAGTAATGAAATGGATTTCATGCTCTCTGCCGATCCCAGCATAGTGCAGGATGTCGAAGTGTTAGGAAGGGTAAAGTGCAGTGACCATAGGTTAGTGAGGTCTAGGATTTCTCTCAATTTGAAGAGAGAAAGAGTAAAATTAGTCGAGAAGAAACAGCCCAATCTAGACGTAGCGAGAGTGGAAGCGGACCAATTCAGGCTGGTTCTCGTAAACAAATATGCAGCTTTAGAACAGAAAGATGAAGATAGCATAGAGATAATGAATGAAACTGTAACTAGGCTAATCTCATAAGCAGCAATTGAAGTGGGAGGTAAGTCACGAAGGGAACAAGTAGGTAGGCTCTCCTAAGTAACAAATGACCTAATAAAGAAATGACAAAGCATGCAATTGTCGAACTCGAGAGACCAGATATAATTCGCTGAATGGTCAAAACTGACCAACATGAAGAAAGTAAGGGATATTCGAAATTATTACGCAAGAAACATTGAGGAAGCCGTAAAATATGGACGCAGCATGAAATAAGTGAGAAGAAAACTTCGCATAGAACAAGGCAAGATGTATGCACTGAACGATAAGCAGGGTAATATCATCAGTAATTTCGATGACATAGTAAAAGCAGTGGAAGAATTCTATACTGACCTGTGCAGCCCCCAGAGCAGCCAAGCTACTTTCATTCGAAGTAGTGATAGACAGGATATAGTGGCTCCTTCTATAACTAACGATGAAATTAGAAGGGTCTTGCAAGACATTACCAGGGTAAAAGCTGCCGGAGAAGATGGAACAACAGTCGATTTAATCAAAGGAGGAGGAGATATCATGCTTGAAAAACTTGCTGCCCTTTATACGCAATGCCTCACGATATCAAGTGTACCAGAGAATTGCAAGAACGCCAATATTAAATTAATCCATAAGAAGGGAGACGTTAAAGAACTGAAGAATTATAGACCCATTAGCTTGCTTTCAGTATTGTATAAAATATTCGTCAAGGTAATTTTCAATAGAATCAGGGAAACACTTGACCTCAGTCAACCAGGAGAACAGGCTGGCATCAGGAAGTGATATTCTACAATAGATCATATCCATGTCATCAAACATGTAATCGAGAAATTTGAGAAATACAATCAACCTGTCTATATGGCTTTCATAGGTTATGAAAAGGCATTTCATTCAGTAGGGATACCAGCAGTCATAGAGGCAATGCGTAATCAAGGAGTACAGGAGGCATACGTGAATATCTAAGCAAATATCTACAAAAATTCCACAGCTACCTTGGTTCTCCACAAGAAAAGTAGAAGGTTACTTATCAAGAATGGCGTCAGGCAAGGATACACAATCTCTCCAATGCTATTCACTGCATGCTTAGAAGAAGTATTCAAGCTCTTAGACTGGGAAGGCTTAGGAGTGAGGATCAACGGCGAATATCTAAGCAACCTTCGGCTTGCAGATGACATTGTCCTATTCAGCAACAATGGAGACGAATTACAACAAATTATTGAGGACCTTAACCGACAAATTGTAAGAGTGGTGTTGAAGATGGATATGCAGAAGGCAAAGATAATGTTCAATTGCTTGGCAAGGAAACAAGAATTCGGGATCGCCAGTCAGAATCTAGTCTGTAAAGGAGTACCTTTATCTAGGTAAATTACTCACAGGGGCCCTGATCATCAGAAGGAAATTTACAAAAGAATAAAATTGGGTTGGAGTGCGTACGGAAGGCATTGCCAAATCCTGAATGGGGGCATACCACTGGCGTTGAAAAGAAAAATGTACAATCGTTGCATTCTACCGGCGATAAGATATGGCGCTGAAACTTTGAGGTTAAGAAACAAGCTCGTGAACAAGTTAAGTACCACACAAAGAGCGATGGAGCAAAAATATTAGGCTTAACGTTACGAGACAGGAAGAGAGTGGTGTGAATCAGAGAGCAAATGGGGATAGCAGATATTCTAATTGACATTAAGAGAAACAAATGAAGCTCGGCAGGCCATGTAAGCGCAAGGCAGGAGTAATTAGAGATCACAGGGCCTTCATCCTGCAGTGGACATAAATATAGGCTGATAATAATGGTTATAATGATGATGACGATAATGATGATAAAGAATCCCAAGTGGTCCAAATTATTCCGGAGTTCCCCATTACGGCGTACCTCATAATCAGATCGTGCTAGTGGCACGTACAACCCCATAATTTTTTTTCCTGAGACTGTCGTCGAGCAGTTGCAGGATGTTCCTACCGCTGGTCATCTTGGAGTCTCTCGCACGTAAGATCACTTTCGACGTCGTTCCGTTTGGCCATGTGTTTAACATTTTGTCTAGATGCCTACCAGTGTCACAAGAAACTAGAAGTACTTCCAGCTGGCCGCCCCCGTAAACAATATCAGTTCACGCAATATCTTCTAAAGCTCTTTTAAATATGCCGCTAAAATTGCAAGACTTGTAAACATACCTTCGTTAGTGCACTCACGTGACTTATGACGGTTTCGCATAGTAGGAAGCGATTTATACGCGCGGAAATCACCACTGCGAGGTCTTTTATTGCGATAGCAATTATATGGACACTCCAGGCAGATTTCTGCCTTCACCGTTGCCGTGAGGTTCCGTATGAAGTCCAAGGGCGATAAAATCGGTCGCCGCGCGCCGCACTCTGTATGTATGAGTGAAAGCGTGTGAGCGTGAGCCCACGATCGCTGTGTTCTACTCGAGGCGGCCCGGGCGGCCGCGCGCCCCCTCCCGGGCCGCTGTATCTTGAAAGCCATCTCCGACGGAGACAGAGATTGTCGCGTGCTGTGTTTTAGCGGCTTAGTTCGCGTTGGTACGAGAGGCACCCCGAAAGTCAATTAGCTCGCTGCTGCTGCCGCGCTTCCTCACTCCAGCGTTTGGTAGCGAGTTTCCGCGGTCATCGAGTGAGATGTGTTCATGTCTGCGTGTGCGCGCGTGACAATATACCCGGTAATCTAGTTAGTATGCTTTTGATTACAAGTTTCCACGACCAATAAAACTACTATCCTAACTTCCGCGCCACCGTCAGTTGCACTACGCTCCTCGCAGATGATGGATGTACGTCGAGTAAGCTCCCGAGCAACATTTTTGCAATGCGGTGAATGCTGTTTAAATCATGGATTCGGGACCTGAAAGAGGTGCGACATAATGACGACGCATTTCTCTCGCATTTACCGCTAAATCGACACTGAATCGTTTCCTCTCTTTGCGCTGATTAACTGGATGGGGATGTGATCTTTTCAATTACAGACCAGAAGGCCTGACTTGTCTCATCAGGATGCCATTTCTGCCAAAGCAATCGCTAGCCTCTCTCGCAGTATGTCGCGCGGCGGACAAGTGCACAGCGAGCTCGGGAGCACGGAGAGCGAAGTGCTTGCGTCGACTACTGTGTAAGCTTTCAGTTTGCCAATGCCACTCTCCCTCGAAAAGCGCCAGAGCAGTCATCGCAAACAGAGCCACTCGCGAAAAAAGCTTGGGGAAGGAACGCATTGAGCACGGACTGTTGACTCAGCGGTAGTGAATTAGAATGAGCTCCATGCCGCGTTGCTCTCTGTATCGCTGTCTCGTCTTTCGAATCTAATTTTAGCTCCCGCGCCCATTTATAGACACAGCGCGAAGAGGGGCCCCGGCGATTGGAGAGCACTTGAGCGAGCGGATACACTGTTAGCAAACAGCCATTTTCGCCGTTCTTTCTCGGGAAATGGAACAACAGCGTCGACCCTGCCAGACACTTTTCATGGTCCTGGTCGGTTGAGTTCAATGAAAACGCGTGGAGATGCGCCTTTATAAGAACTGTCGGTGCTTAGGGTGTTTGCTGTTCCCCAGCTACTGTGACGATGGCAACTTTCCTTTGACGCCTGCGATCTGCTTGCTTGTGCCTTTCGGTGACGAGCAATGCCTGCAGACAATAGCCGACAAAGGCATCATGCGTTTCCTGCAAAATAACGTTCTGGTTTGAAGAATAGAAGTGCGGCGAGGTCAATGCTGCAAGTGCATTGTTGTGTGGAAGCTGAAGGTACACTCGAGAACGGATGCGATATATACACAAAGCGTTTATTGAGGCTCACCTAAAAATAAGATGAATAATGTCCTTGCAGTGACAATACCAACAAAAGAGCAACCGTAGCGGAACCAAGTGCTAATAATTTACCGTTCAAAGTGATGTGCCAATGCGCATGAATCCGATTCGCACCTTTTCTTGATAAGAAGGGTCCAGAAAAGAGAGAGAGAATATCTACTTATTGATTACTCTGAAAGAGTGTGGTTTCTTGTAAACGGCGTTTAGTGCAGGATACACCTGCTGCAATGCCGAGGACGTGGCCCTTTGCCAGAAACCTTTTAGTCGCACTGTTTTTTTTTTTTCGGAAAATGAAGGCAAAGTTTGGGGTTGTGATAACTGCGTGGGAAAAAATTTTTCAGTTGAGGACGTTCTAGGTGCTAAATAGAAAAAAAATGAGATATGTGCTTGGAAATCGGGGTACTCACGCCAGTCAGTGTAAACTCAAACAAAATAACACTTCAAGATAGTATTACCTTTGTAAAAAGGCGAAAGCTTGCACTAGGCCGCGCAAAGCTCAAGACACAGAGAAGCTGGGCGATTGATTGCGTCTCTTGGTTGTAGCTGTTAAACTTGGCTATGTCGAGGTTTAAACTTGGTTGTAGCTAGGCCTATACTTGTGTAGCTAGGTTGAACTTGGTAGTAGCTAGGTAGGGCCTTGGCTGCGCCTGAGTTGAGCTTGGTTATGCTGGAACTCTGCAAGCGTGGGTGTATAGTGTAGTGGGTGAAACGCTCGCCTTCGGACTGTGAGTACCCGGGTTGAAATCCAGCCTCGCCAAGACAGCTTAACTTTTTTTCTGTCCTTCTTTGTCTGGCTTTCTTTCTCTCACTATCTTTCTCTCCTTCTTTCTCTTTCCTTCTCTCTCCTTTTTTCTTTCCCTCTCCCTCTCGCTCTCATTTTCTCTTTCTCTCTCCCAAAGGAAGTTGTGCTGCAATCGTCAGTACAATTCAACCATATATGATTCCCCTAAATGCACGTTCTGCAAGCGTGGGTGTATAGCGCAGTGGTTATGACGCTCGAACCGTGGGGAACCCGGGTTCGATGCCTGCCTTGCCAAGAACGTCCATTTTGTTTTATTTATTTATTTCTCTCGGGCGGCGAGCGCAGACGCGCCGGCATAACGTCACGGCGCATGCGCACTAGCGTGCAGCTGGCGGGAGCTCGGCGGAGCCGTGTCTGTGGGGCGTCGCCTGGTTGCCATGGCTACGGCGCGGCAGTTTCTTGATTCGAACCACAAGTTACGGCTGGCTTAAACAGTTTCGCTGTTAATAAGAGCACAGGTTATACGCAACGAGGAACTGCAAAAGCCCCTCTTCTACAGACGCTAGCTGAACTTAAGAGTCGCTAAACGAATAAATAAAGTGATCCGGGCCAAACATATGCAAAGTCATTTTCGTCACTGACGCTGGAACAAGCAAATGGCTGTCGTTACAGCAATTCTCGAGTGTGCGATGGTGACGTGAGGAAACAAATTCCAAATTTTTATGGTCAATGTGGGAAGCGGGGAGAGGGGGGGGGGGGGAGGCGAACATTATGCAAATAAATGCGGTATGTCTTGCCATTGCAGTTAATGCTGATTGTAGACGTCTGTTGAAAGGTATCCCCGATGAACGAGGTCGAAAATCTCTGCACTTTATGTAAGACAGATGTGATTAATCAACTTGCCTGTTGCCGGAGGGTGAGGTCTTGTCGGGAAAACATCACTACATGGAACGTTGGGACGCGAAAAGCTGCAGTTAGTGTCTGCAATATGTGCCGATAACTTAGGCGAATTATTTGCTTTCTCCAAAGTGAAGTGTTCTATAACAAGTTCAGTACCGGTAAGCTGGTCATATTTTCGGAGAGGTATCATAGTTTTGTGAAAGCCCGGATTCTCTATTATCCTTTCCTATGGCGTGTTTCGAATATTTGGACTCCTTTCGGAATATAGGGACGCAGTCTCTGCCGCATTAAATATCATAACAATATCTGTCGGTTACTCTTGTAACGGATGTATGCATGACTTTCAAAATTACGTAGAACGACGCAAGAAGCGTCCCATGGCACCGCACTCCCGTGGCCCGTGGGAGGGAATGACAATGGGTGCACATAGACCACACCACGCGCATGGTCTTCTGTCGGCTACCTGTTATGCCGCTTTAAAGCTTTGACGCCCAAAATGAAGTTCATTGTTTTGGGCTTGTTCATAGGACGTTACGCCGATTGAACGAAAAGTTTATACATTGAAGTATTCGTCTGTTTCAAAAATTCTATGACATCATGTATTTCGCGGCTGCTACACACGCGTCTGTGACTTGGCTTCCTGATCCATTCTAGTGAAATTCATCACGTTTTTCGACTTTCAATCTCAGTCGTATGGGTATTTCTACGGCTAAGAGCACCAGTTTCACCAGTCTTATGGTAAAAAAAAGAAAGAAGAGTCAACCTCCAAACCTGAAAATGTGAGTGAAACAGAGAAGTACTCTCTCTCTCTCTCTCTCTCTCTCTCGCTCTCAGTGCGGATGCCTTGGCGAGTGTGCTGTAGCCTGACGCAGACCGAAAGCAAAAGAGCAAAACGAATGGGAGTCGTCTTGCCGAACTTTTGGCTCTGGGCCAGGAATGCGACTGTGTTTATACTTCAGGCTCCATGGTTCTGATTCTCGATCTATCAATTTCAGGGAGCTCAAGTACGGCGCCCGTCAGCTTGTTGTATGTGCGAAAGCGCACGTGACGACGAAAGCGTGTGCGCGCACTCGCCTTTACCCAGCATTACTTTCCCGCCGCCATGTTGTCGAGCGCGCTGACACTTCGGTAAGTGCGACAAAGGACGTAGTAACTACAGCGGTTACAATACCAGACACGGTAAAAACGTCGCGATGTCAGCATATGCCCGTGATACAGAAAGAAACATCTTGCGTTACCTTAGAACTTAAATCGAAAGCCTTAAATTGCTCAGTGGGTAGAAAATCGACAGTCCGGAGTAATCGAAAAATTGACCGCCCGGCGTTGTAGCACCAAAAGTGATGGTGCCAACCCACGACCTTTGATGGGAGTCGAACCCTCGACCTTTGGTGTTAATTAGGGCGCAGTTAATTAAGATATACTTAATTAAGGCACTAGAACCCACGACCTTTGTTGGGAGAAAACAAGTAATAAGAAGTAACAACGCATTCGAGTGCGAATGTCGTGTAATTTAATGAATGTCTCGTGAGCGCGCAGGCTTTCGCCTTCATCCTCTTTAGCGTATGCTAAAGTGACTGTCAGCTTTTTTAAATTTAAATTTACTTTGTAAACCCTCGCGGACTTCACTGCGCGGCAGCCGGTTGTTGCTGTCTTGCCGAATCACTCACACTTTAAAAATCAAATTGCGTGTCAAATGCTGTGATCGCACCTTGGTGTCCCCGCACAACAGCGCGATGCTCTAATGTGTGATTACACGTATACTTCTATCGTGCCGACGCCAACGCTTTCGGATGATCGGCGCTGGTGTCACAGTGCGCGTAGCATGGGTGGCCGAGAACACATGTTTGCCAAAGACGCTTTAGACCAAAGACGCAGGAAGTAATTAGCAAACTTCCTGCCTTTGATTGCCCCCTTCGTGAAAGCATCGGTTCACATAGATTTAAAGAGGTCTTTTAAGTCTGCGCGATTGTTTTGTTCAGGTATTTATATCAACATTTGAAGCATCTTCAAAGGTATAAAGCTTGAGAAAAAATATGGCAAATTTGGCAAAGAGCACTGTATGTGAAAGGTTTACGAAGCCAACAGACAATGGAACTAAGTAATGCATATAATAACCTAACTGTGGCTTTTAATTGAAATGTAAATTGAATTAAGCAAAGATGAACGAAAGTGGACAAAAAGACGACTTGCCACCGTTGGGAGCTGCACCCCCGTCTTCCGCATGACGCGTGCGATGCTCCACCTTTCTTGCAACCGCTGTGACTATCCTCCCATTTATTTTCTGGGTATATGGTAACATATACTGAATATAACATTGAGAGTGTTCGCTAAAGCCACTAATGGCCATGAGGGCGGATGTCGCTCATTCTTTTAACCGCAGACCCCTGGTGCTTTCCCTGGGCTCATTGTCTGTTGACTTCATACAGTTGTGATTAACAATATTTCTAGCAGAATTCATCTTACGATGAATGTCGACGCTAGTGCGATTAGTATTGCAGCAGTGCATCAACAAACTTCATTGCAACCGCGGAAACGTGTTATGCAGTCACGCTCCTCTCTCGCGCTTCCGCCCGAACACGCTGCGCCATCTCGCACCGCCGCAGTGGAATCACCGCGTGCAGCTTTTTTAAATATATTTTCAAACTAGATTTTCTGAATATAGGTATATGACGTGGTTCTGATTCCACCCCCTCTGGAGAAGTTTAAGTGATTTTTTTTTTCGTCAGATAGGCCAACGAGTTGGGTAAATCAAGCAGTTGTGCTGGACGCGAGCCTGCGTGTGATGGCAGAAGCAAAACGACGATTACTACGACGACGATACTTCCATGGCGACGTCATTCTGACAGTTATTTAACTCGGAAAAATATTCGGCAGAACCCATCCTACGATGGCTGTCGACAGTAATGCGTTTAGTTAGCATTGAGTCAATATAGTGGCGCAACGTATTTCCACCGTCGAAACGAGTTATGTATTAGGCGTGTACTACAGCGCAACTCCCATTTCGCGATTCCTAAGTACACTCGGCGCCATCTAGTGGCAACACCGCGAAGCCTGCATGTGGCCTCCGAAACTCGTGGCTCGCCGGTGCGTGCGAACGCCGAGAAACGCGTCATGTGGCAACCGGGCTCCTCTCTCGCGCTTCTTTTTGGACACGCTGTGCCATCTAGTGACGCCACCGAGAAGTCTACGCGTGGCCTCCGAGACGATAAGCGTGGCTCGCCCGTGCCTGCGAACAGTGACAATTGTTCCCTCACTTGCCGCACACTCAGTGAGACATACACGGTGACCCAAGTTGGTTAGAGGTTTATTGAACAGCGGCACTTACCAGTGAATGCATGACGCAGCTCTCTAAAGAGTTGGTATGAAAGATGTTCATTGAGAAGCGGCACATATCTAGCGCATTTGTGGCGCAGCCTGCTAAAGCGTCAGGTTGCTCTACTTCAGGAACCCTTGTGACGTGGGTTTGACTCCGCTCGGCATCGGGGAAATCTGAGGCATGTTTTTCTTCATTGTAGAGTGGCACATTTTCCGTGGGACATACCTAGTTAACCAAATTTGCGCCAGGGACGTTCATTGAAGAGCGGAACACACCTATTGGCACATACCCATCGACTCAAGTTGGCACCAAAGAAATTCATTAGAGACCAGCACAGACATAGTGGCACTCGCCCAGTGCTCCAAGTCAGCGTCAAAGAGTTTCTTCAAACATCGGATCGTACCAAGTGCCACTGTTCGACGTGGAAAAGGTTCGTTGCTGAAATATAGTCCCGTGTCGGCGTGAAAGGGGTTCGTTGAAGAGCGGCATATATGCCCACACTGCCACATAATCGATGAGCCAAGTTGGTCCGACGGTTGGTTTCGAACCCATTTAGCCGATGTCCTTCCCATTCGACCACTCATACCCAGTGGCCCAGATAGACGGTAAAACTGTTAGATACCAACTGACAACCACACATACATACATACATACATACATACATACATACATACATACATACTACATACATACATACATACATACATACATACATACATACATACATACATACATACTACATACATACATACATACATACATACATACATACATACATACATACAGACATACATACATACATACATACATCAGACATACATACATACATACATACATACATACATACATACATACATACATACATACATACATACATACATACATACATACATACATACATACATACATAGATAGATAGATAGATAGATAGATAGATAGATAGATAGATAGATAGATAGATAGATAGATAGATAGGCCCCCGGAAAGTGCGAGAAGTACTATGCATTAAAACGTGGCCACATGTTCTAACACAGCGTCTCCAAGTGTTTGCTGCCCCGTGGCGAGAATACGTTGCCTGTCGTGAAGCAATTAAAAGAGTGTGGTGAGTCTTTGAGTCTTTAGCGTAATGTCAACTAGCACGTGCTGTGAGTGTGACCATAACACGCGTGCGGTGTTCTGTGACTTCGCGCATATGCAAATCATCTCAAAGGGTTAGTTGGCGTACCTACCTACTTACCGTTAAGTGCCTGGGATGAGGCAAATAATGATTCGCAATAAATGCACAAGAACGGTGAGGCGGAAACAAAGCGCTGGCATCCAGCGGCCGTGGCGCCAGCAACACCTCTTCATCTCGCGACACTGCGACTTTTATTTCGTCGCCACGGCACCGTTGTGCTGCGCGTCGAAATAAACGCGAACGCCAGTAATGGACCTCTCGGACAGCGCCTTCTAGCACCGAAGGTTCCTTCCTTTCTTTTTCTTTTCGTCCTGCGTTTCCTCTCTGTGTCAGCCACGGGCGTCTTTATACCATCCTATTTATACCTGTGTTTACCTTCCTGGCGGGAAATGGCGAACGCAGCACATAAACTTTATTAGTATGGTCGCGGAGCACCTTCTGCAACAAGCCTAGCCCGGTTATGGGTTTCTTTTAATAGTGTTCTTGGCAGTACAAAAACCTACTATTCGATGTAATGACATCCCTTTCTTATTCTTTTTTTTGCGTTTACGGCCTTAGTCGCTGCAGAGGTTCAGAAAGAGGTGGAAATTGAAGTCATCGTGGACTCTACGAAGATTCCCGCGCGAGCTTCCGTATACTTATTCGGTGGAGCCTAGATGGCGTATTGGTTCAGTATTTACACATACTTGACAATTATAAAGTTAGTGAGTGAGTGATAACCAATTGGTTGATTATTTGCGTAACTTTTTGTAGAATATATGGAGTGGTCATTTCAGCAGAACTGTTCCGTTATTCTGTAAATGAAACATTTTATATATATTCATTGTGTGCAGGTGCCTAGGGTTGGTGAACTAGTGCAGATGCTTGTGCCTATAGGGAACCGGTGCTGTTTTCCTAAGAGAACTGAGTTTCTTTTTTTCTTTTGGAAGTGGTGGATAGGATGTTCATATGCGAGAGTTTCTAGACGGCACAACGGAAGCGTCTCGCAGAAGCTGTGATACTGCGGTAGCGTTCTTTGTTAATGGTTATTGCATGGTTGTCGCAACACATCGAGTACTTGAACATTTTTGCAATAGAAGCACTTCCGTATACTTAAATTGGCTGTGCATTCTTTTTCGACAATTTATTTTTGTTTGGTTAAGAACGCCCTTTTTATATGTGCGTTGCCATCGTTAGTACATTTGGTAGACCTTCATCAAAGTGGCATTGTACAGAGTGTTCACCATTGGAATGGTTGAGCGTTAAAGTATAACTTATGTTGACTTTGAAGGCACTTAATTTGACTCTGAAGTAACAAAAAGACGGAATCCGAAGAATACATTTGTATCACTCTGAAAGATAACGGCAATGCCATATTACGTGACAGTGCTTTTTCAATTTGATAACCTTTTTAAAGCACAAACAAGAGACAAGGCACAAAAACCACACGTGAGCTGATTGATTTATTTATTTTATGCGAGGCGTTGTTAGCTATGCTAGTTTCTTTATCGCAGCCTTGCGCAGCCTCATTGGAGCATAGCTTGGCCGAAAAGTGAGGCATATGATAGCTTTCGAAATGCATGCTTTGAGATCGGTCGGTTGCTGCCGGTCACCTCTGTTTTGGAAAATGGAATGCGCCTGGCACTCTCGCTATCCGCGTGCTCGGGAACAACAGCGCCGCTTGTCACCATTATGGCGCTCCGGCCACCAGTCACTTGTGCTAATGTTTTTTCCGCTGGGACAATTAATACAATAAACATGCAACAGATTCTGTGAAGACGGGTTTCGCTTTCGCTTTTAACTACCGGTTCCTATGAAAGAGGGATCAACCGCTTTTTTTTTTGTCACATACGCTGCATTAACATGCTGGATGGAAGAACAAAACATTGCGGCTTGGGAGCCTCTGAACTACGAATGACCACAAAATAGAGACCTGTAAATATATCGTAGGTCATATGCTATAACTGACTCCTATATTTTAATTTCTTTTTTATTTTCTTGTTGTAAACTTGTTTACTTTGTACGTATCCTTGCTAACTATTGTATAACTGTGGTTTTCTGCATTTTCCAGATGATGCGATTGTAACCCACGTGTAGTTCGTTTTGTACAATGACTACTGCTTCACTTGTAATCGTACCTCCTCCATCCCCCCCCCCCCTCCCCGCTCGTGTAATACTCCCATTGGAGCCTGTGAAATCTGGGAATTAAAAAAAAACATTTCATCTCTACTAACACTTTCTTCAGTACTGACAAATATATATATATATATATATATATATATATATATATATATATATATATACACCGGCCGCTAGACGCCAGTATCGAGAGCATTGGAGTATGTCTTGTCGCGGGCATGCGTCAGTTCACTTTAATAACACAGCCGAGCAACGAATACTTCTCCGCTCGCGGCTCGGACACAATCTGCATACATATGGAATTTAGAGGTGACAAGGCTTATTTTGCTGCGGTTTCCAACACGTAGGTATTTATCATATTTTTACCAAGTTATTTTTAGACAGCCCCGCCTTTTCCCGCACCTGCTTTCATTTGGTTTACCGATGGATAGCTGGGTGCATAATATTTGAAGGCAGATTTCATTTGCAGGCATGGCATATATTCCTTGCTCAACAGACTGTGTAATTCATTCGAGGTTTCTAGTAACTCATATAGGTTTCCTAACGTGAATACTTAGTTAGGCATAGTTTAAGAAAACATAAGCGTAAGCATGCAGGTGATTGAGTATACTGAACTATAGCTAACTGGGCAACTACGGTGGGAAGAAAAAGAAGTAAGCAAATTTTTAAACAAGTTGCAGTTTATCGTGGCAGAACCAGAACCCGATTGTGAGGCACGTCGTAGGGCGGGGGGAACAGGCACGGCACCGTAGGCACGACATAGACTAAAATAGGCACTATAAAATGTCCGCGAACCACGACAGGTTTTATGTATTGAAAGCCCGTAGCCCACTTTTACACTAAGAGAACTAACGTACGTAGCATTCACTTGTGAGGTTTAAAACGAAGCAATCATAATGTGCAAGCTATTGGTTCATGGGCTCCTCTGGAAACACAAGAGGCTGCTTTTTTGTGGATCCGCCTACTGCAGCCAACACACTTGACAAACTTGTTCTGCCACTATGAGCAGGAAGTCTATGTTTAATGGCCAACCTTTAATGACGCATTAAGTGGAGCAAGCATGAAAAACACAAAGTACACCTGGAAGGCTGCCTAACGGCTGAGGGAAGCTAAAGTACATGATTCATGCTTTTAAGTAACCAAATGTTCTAGAAAAAAATGTACTGGATAGTGTGCGTGTACATACAGTTGTAAAACTTACGAGAACAGGAGCGTTGAAAAGTGTACGTTTATGTATCTTGAGAATTATGAGAACAGCAACATGTGATTATCATCTCTAGGTGTGGGGTTCAATTGTGTGTTTCCTCTCACTCCGAATAAGCTTGTAGACAAAAGACGGGCGCTCAATATCGACAGAGGTGAATGCAAAGTTTTTGTATTTCTGTATTTTTCACGGCTACGCGCACTTATGGATTCTTGAATGTTTATCTTAACAGAACCTGCAAAATTTCCTGAAATAGAAAAAGAAATCAAAGTTTCTTGTCTAATGTAGACTGTAACTTTGCCCAAACTGTTTCGGAGGTGGCTGCTACACGCGTGGCATGCAATAAACTTGTGTTAGGGTGCGGTACCTGTGTCACAATTGTGAACTGTTCAAAGGAACTCTTCCTTAATTCATCTTCTGTAGATTTCTTGTTTAAATACCACAAATTCTCGATCACTCATTTCTTACGTCTCTTTCTAGCTATGTCGCAGTACATCCAACCAAATGTTTATAGGTTAGCCTTATCTGAAGCCACGCAAACTGACAAACAAGACACCAATAGTGACGTGTAGGCATCATTTTTCTTTTTAATTATGGAGTGAGGCCGTGGAGCTCATATACCGCTTGAATGAAGACGAAGAAGTTGGACAAGTCGTCTAATGCGTAAAACAAGCAACCATTTGTCTAGGGAACTAACAGAATGGCGTCCAAAAGAAGGTAAACACAGTCGCGGACGCTATTACATGGAAAATGATGCAAGAAAGGTGGTGGGTTAAGGGTGGGAAGCTTTCAGGCATAGAATTCGATCGGCTGTCACCACAGGCAATTGGAGATATTTGAGTGGTTTCTCTCTAAAGTTGGTATAAAATAGGCTTTCGAAGATGATGATGCTCTGAATACATGAGACCCTACTCTAAAGCACTCCCTGGTGCATCACAGTGAATGAGGGCTAAGTGCCACTCCACCAAAGAAATAAATTGCTGGCTCTCCCATAATCGAGAATAGATGTAAGGATGAAATGGCTACCGGCAAAGCAGATTGGTTGGAGATGATACTAGCCACAATCTTAAGATGGGTGTAGTACAAGTTCGCAACGGCACACCTCACCACACCGCACCGCACCGCAGCAATGTAAACTATGCACTGGTCCATATAGACGCTGCCCAGCTATAAGAAGAAAACCAGCTGAAGGCGGCACGACAGGCAATGAAAGACGCCAGGGACACAGAGCGCACTGCCCAGCTAGAAGATGCGCTTGAAGGAGGCGCCATAGGGAGCCTACATGCAAGCGCTGCTTGCATGTAGGCTCCCTAAAGCACCACGCCTCGTGCCGCCATCTCTCGAGGTGACGCAAAACCCCCGCCGCGGAACTCACGGAGCGCTGGCGTTCAAAAGAGCACAGGCAACTCTGTCTGAGCGCCTAAAGATGACAATCCAGTGTATGGTGCCCTGTATCTGCCTTTTGAACGTCGCTATTGGAAATGACAAATCAAAGCTGAGTGTACTAGAAGTTACAGCTTGAGTAACATTATGAATTCGGAAGTAAAATTTTTTGTAACTTGTTTGGGCAGTAACTAGCGTATGTGAGACTGTCCTATACAAAGCAACGGTGGCCAGGTGTTCTAGTTTGAGTGCCTGGATAACAGCTCCATTTTTTGGCTCAACGTCACTTGAAGGTCGCAGACAACGGAAGCTAAAAGCTAAAAGCATTTCATGCGTACAAATATGTTGTATTACCTTCCCACATTTTCGCCCGCCTGTAAAGCGTGCTTTGCCTGTAGGACACTTGTGTAATGCGACGGAGCGGTAAAACAGTTGGTTGTTGACCAACAATGCCCGTGAAACTGCAGGGGCGCATTCCACAGTGTAAAAGAGGATAGTAAACTTTACATCATTAATCATATGTAACAAGGTATCATGCATCATTTATGGACATGGCGTATGAAATATGCGGGGCGTTTGTTTAAAATGGCAAACCTGGTGTGAGGGTTCTTTTAGGGAGCAAACGAAGGGCACCACTGATGCTATGCATGTTTGGCTTGTGCGCTAGAATCTTATGAGTAATCAAATAATACAAAAAATTGAAAAATCAAAGTAAATGCAGTATGCATTATCTCTGTCCTCAACAACTGGCGCAACGTTTAGAAATTACACGAGGTTTGTTTATGTACATCACACGTAAAGACAAGTTGTTGCACTGAAGTTTTGAGATTTAAATGAAAGGACGAATCCTGGATTAAAACAACTTCAAAAAGATGGTGGACGGGGACCTTAGCGAAGCTATCTAATCAGCCACTAATTATACAGCTAGAAACGAAACGCGTGTACCAGCATAGACCTGTGTCTTGATCATGAATCACGTGGCATTGAAATGAAACAAGAATAACTTAGAAAAATAAAAGAAGAAAAGGCGATAACCTTAAAAAAGTGTAAGACACCCGGACAGCATCTCGAAAAATCTATGGCTGGCAGCTCGTAAAAAGAAAAAAGAAAATGCGTTGGCCCTTCCACTCCATGAAGATGTTTAAGCAGCGAAGCTGAAACGTGCGGCCACGGTGTTTATCACTGGGTTAATTCCGATCGGTTCATTAAAGTATTTCTCAATTATGAGGTTACACACACGTTCGGCTGCGATGGAGAGAACGACGTCACTGACGGTATACCGCAGTACACCGTTGTCGCTAGTGTTCGATGTCTCGAGTTTGCTCGGCGACGTGGTTAGCAGCCATTCGCCGCCATTGCCGCTTGCGATTCCTCCAAATTAAATTGCTTCGAAAATAAATCTGTCTGTTACGGCAAGACAATGAATGGCTCATACCCCCTTAAAGGGACAGACAACCGCTCAGAACATGAATTGAGATAACCCCGCGGATGGAAAGATCGTCTATCGTATTGGGTAAAACGGGCCCTGTTTTTCTCATTACACGTGCATTTATATTTTTAATTCTTCACTAAAAGTCGTGAAAAATGACCTTTGGCGCCCCATGCGGCAAAAACATGATCCTATTTAAGAGGTCTACCACGTGACATTCTACTAGTGTATGCTGCGCCTGGTCTTTTTATTAATATTGAAATGCAGTACCATTCTTTCTATAATAAGTTTTTTCTAACTTACAATGTGCAGATAAGCCTTCGTTTGTAGTGAGTAGAAAAGTGGCGCTGGCTTCGCCTTCGTTTTCGATGATTGGCTTGGCTCGTCTATCGACTGAATAACGACGACGGGGGCCAGCCAGCCATGACGTAGGCGTGTACTTGCAGAAAAAAATGCGGTGCAGCTATAAGAAAGGTCTGTACAGCAACGCAAACTTAATGTACCAGTCTATTTATCCTTAAAAGTGGCTCGAAATTGACAATAGTAGGTGGTTAACCACAGTTTCACTTCCTCTAGTGAAATGCAGGACTACAGTGGCTAGAATAGCAGGACGATGGGCGGCTTTCACAATTTGCGAGGCGGGCTATCGGCATCACTATCACTTCTCAGCGTTGCTGGAGGAGGGACTCTTATTTTTTCAGAGGCTGCTCAGATCGAAACATTCTGCTTACAAAATATCCACGCACTTTTGGAAGTAACCGCTGCATATGTAAACACTACCGAGGGCGAGCTTTTCGTTGCGCCAAAAAAAAAACTGGGTCCATAAATATCGGTTGTCAGTCCCTTTAAGCAATGGCTCATACCTCCGTAAACTCGGCCTCCCAATTAGGACGACAGAAGAGAAGTGAAATTCTACAATGGAATGATGAGCGGCAACGCAGTCATTTCTGAAAGACGACAAGGAACGCGGGAGCAGTGGCACGAGCGAGTTCCGAGCACGAGCACGAGTGCAACTCGAAGGGTGCCAACGAGCCAGCTGCGGAAGACGACGACGATGCTCGAGCCAATGCTGATGATGATAGTTTTCTGTACACAGGCGATTTCGCCTAGCCATAAATACGATTTCGTCCCAGACATATAAAGCTTCGCTTAAAAAACATTTTTGCATTATTTTAAGTAACTCAGTCCTCTCTTTGGTAAATATATTGAATGTTCCTCAAGAGAGAGATTCAACTTTTATGGATGCCAGTAATCACGAGGGCTGACGCAGCCTCCCTCCGCCTAGCAGACGGCCGAGATCATATAAGTCTCAGCGGAAATTTGATGATCTAGGAGACCCCTCTGGCGGCTTGTAACTTTTGCAATATATGGGGGGGGGGTTAGTTGCACCAATTTTGTTTCCTGGTGCCGATAGCACGATTCCAACCCCTGAGTTAAATTTATCGATGAGGCTGTCACTAATCCAGCGAGAAGTCAGAATGCATAAAAGAATAATTAACACAATTACACTATTGACCTTAGCGTCTCCTGAGAACGAGGATGGAGAGGAGTGGGAATGGAAGGATCGTATGACCAGATTTAATGACATAACACAACACTACAAATTGCAAAGGTGCATTTTCCCACCACCTCACCAAAAGCTCAGCAAAAAGCCGTCTGTCGAATGGCGGCAATTACAGACCAGAACTTATCCGAACCAGGCGATCTCACACCTCATTTACCCAGACATGTGCAAGACAGATAAGTGCAAAAACTGTGGTTCTAGAGCCACTCTGGAACATATGCTATGGAAATGTCAAGGCATAACAAACAATAATGGGGATGCAGCCTCTTGCGATCGCCTCCGCGTGCGCTGGGAGACTGTGTTGCTCAGCTCTGCCCTTGACGATCAACTTTGGGCTGTCCAGCGGGCCGAGGAAGCCGCCAGGGCTCAAGAGCTCCTAGCCGTCACCTAGGCAGGGACCATTTGCCCGTCCCACAAACTCGCAGGGCCTTTAAATAAAGTTGTTTGACTGACTGACAATATTCAACTTTTTAAATAATTAATTTACGTCGCATATTTCAATGTATGAATCATAGCTAGTCAGTTTTCAAGGTATATAGACTTGGAACGAATTCTGAGGATCACACTAGTTTTGAGGTAGGCGCCGTCAACCTAGCGGTAAAGATGCATTGTTCTTCCACTTTTTGTTAGGAAAATGCTGCTGTATGCAGTGAAGCATAAAAGTACCTGGATCGTCAATGCATTTCGTCGGACACCGTGCAAATTAATATCTCTAAACTGGTGTAGTCCTGATAATTCGTTCCAAGTCGATACACCTTGCGTACTCACTCGCTACAATCAGAATGTGTGCCGTAAAGTAAATAACTGGGAAATTAATTAGTGTACTTATGTTAGTTATTCAATTAAGCATCTTGATTTCTCGTGGAAGTTGTGGCCACCTAATTGAGTAATTAAACTCAAGGGTTAGAATAGCGCTATCCGCCACAGGCATTTTTTAACGTTTGGCGCAACAGCAAAAGGAAAAATGCGTAGAATCTCCTCAGGGAGATATCTGAATGATGCGTAAGGATATCGTAGTAACGACTAGGTGTTGAGTGCAGTGTTGCGGAGTTACCACTCCAGAATTGGAATGACTCCGGAATCATTCCACATTTTCGCGATTCCGGAATGGAATGGGAATTGAATTAAGCGTATTTTGCCCGGAATGAAATGGGAATGAAATTACGCGTTTTTGCGAAAATATACCGCTTTTTCATCTACGCGCTGTTTTTTGTCAAAACATGCCGAAGAACCAACCAGCCCACGTTCAAACATTGGTAAGTCAGAGCCTCGAATTAAACAATAAAGCAGTATCTTTAAAATGGTTTGGCTGATTGCAAGTAAGGCACATTTAAAAGCAACGCGCCTGCCACAATTCTGTCCTTATGGACTGAGTTGCTCCGATGTTTGTCTCGATTCTCCGCGTAACCGCGGCTGTATGCCGTTGGTATCCGGCGGGCGGAACTACGGTGGCGGCATACTCTCCCCCCCCCCCCCCCCCAACCCTTTTGCATTACTGTCCCCCCATGTCTAGACAACAGACGACGAGGTCTGCAGGTCCGCGCAGCACACAGTCGTACACGATGAACTGTGCAGCCTCTTCTTCCATACAGAGAGAGCGAGAGCATGAACTTTTGAAAGCATTGGTTCGGCAAGCCAGCCGAAGCAGGAGAGCCCACGTAACTGCGGCCACGGCGGCGCCTCCCCGAGCCCCGACGCGACGATTAGCGCCAAACAAAACCCAAGTTCGCTCTGTTCTAAGGAACTCTGTTCTAGGTTGGGGGGGAAGTGGTTGGGGGAGGAGAGAGGTGGGGTACGGCTGGCGCCGCCGTCGCGCTGGCGCCTGTTGGCGGCTAGAGAGGCAGAACAGTTAATTTAGTAATTCGCGCATACTGTGAATGCTAGACAATGCTTCGAAGCATCCCCCTCAGCTTTCTGTGCTACCACCCCCACCCTCCTTTCCAGCCTTTTATTGCAAATAAAAACGCTTCCATGACGCACTGCCACACTGGCTCCTGCGCCCAGCGGCTCACGCACGCAGTAAGTCCGCCAACATGGCACATTGGAAATAATCTTTGTGAAATTACCCGTAAAGAAAACAAACAAGCTGCACGCATGCAAGCTTTGCTCCGAAACTATGGATGTTGTAGTCGGAATTTCATCTAATTTCATTCGGCACCAAAAAAGAAAGCACGAAAGTGAGTACACGCAACAAAGAGAAAGGGCTGGCAAGCCAGCCGAAGATAACGTCGGCCTTCATCGCTGGGTGCAGCTCTGTGCCTGTTCATCGAAAGGCTGCTCTTGACGACGTCATAATATAAGGTCTCCATGAACACTACTTTTCTCAGCATAAAAATACGCTATGTCGTCATTTTCGCATTAACACATTTAAGCTTAAACAATAGTAAAACATCACAAGCCATTAAAACATGCTGACCATGCAAATACTATAGGTAGCGGGAGAACTGCCCCTATAGGAATTAGTAGGGTGGTTGTACCGTACCAGGTATGTCACCAAGCTACTTTCCCTCAACCTTGGTAACGTGTTTTGCGTATTTTTGCAGTTCTTAACGAGTCTGATGACATTAGCTTTATGGTGGGTTCATCGGTAACTCGATAAAACTATCAAGATGTCTTTCCTACTTGAGGTATTACAGGAATGAAATTGAACTGCCTGGCCAATTCCGGAGTGGGAATGGGCTAAGTTTTTTCATTACGAGGAATTGAAAGGAATGGAATTGCGGCAAGTTCTAATTCCTTGGAATGGAATTGAAATGGAATGGGGGCACCCATTCCGCAACACTGGTTGAGTGGGCACACTCAACACTACTGGTAATCCTAGCACTGCTCAGCGGTTGCGGTCATCTTGGCGCCTTTACGGTAAATGCGAGAGCGCTGCATCGACGCGAACTGGTGCGGAAGATGGCACAAC
The DNA here is from genome assembly GCF_013339745.2 of Dermacentor silvarum. Lineage (NCBI taxonomy): Eukaryota > Metazoa > Arthropoda > Arachnida > Ixodida > Ixodidae > Dermacentor > Dermacentor silvarum. The sequence goes on from NC_051159.1 coordinate 121,513,129, forward strand.
GTGAACTGATGAGGCAAGCAAACTACTGCAGGTGGCGGTGCCAGGTGCTCTGATGAGGTTCCGATCCGAAGCCACGGCTAGCTGCTCCACAGTTATGGCTTACTAAAGGTGTGCCTAGTGCGTGCATGATTGCACACGTCACGTGGTCAGAGACGCGCTCGTGCCACTGCGCGCACATTAATCGTCGTCTTCCTCAACTGGCTCCGATGCCGCTGATCATATACCAGCGTTCCCATACTGCCCCTCGCACTCGTGTCACTGCTCACGTGTTCGTCGTCGTCTTCTTCCACAGCTGGCGAAAAGTGTGGAACGTGACAGCATTCAAAGATCCTTGACTGCTTCTCACGCTTCCCGGCAATTGCAGCTTATGTAACCATAATGTTTACCGGGAAACGCTGGCGGTGAACGCTATGCACGAAGGCGCGCTTTCTGGTAGAAATGTGGGCTCTCGCATGGGCCGATCTTCTGTTATTAAGGCGAAAGCCTTATATGTCTTATCGTTCAGTCGACCTTCAACGTTCTTGAGCGAAAACCGTGTCGTCGAAGTGAAGTCGTCCACTATGACCACTCGGTGAAGTAATTTACTTACTACACCGACCCGACATTGTGTCCTACCTATATGCAAGCGCTCACGCAACTGTGATGGTGTGCGGGTCACCGTGGTCACCGTGTTAATTAAGATAGAGTTAAATAAGCCACTCGAACCCACGAACTTCGGTTGAATTCGAACCCTCAAGCTTAAGTGGGAGTGGAACCCCCACCTTTGGCGTTAAGGCAAGAGTTAATTAAGGCAGTCGAATCCACAGCATTTGTTGTTAATTATGGCAAGGTTAATTAAGGTAGCGCCAATTTAGACCCTTCAACCCGCGACCTTTGTTCGGAAAAAAACAAGTAATACATGGCTTGCACGTGACGTCACTTCCGCCCCAATCAAGCGCCGGCGTCCATGCTGGCGACCCATTCTTCGTTTCGCAGCTGTCCGTCCGTGCGGTTCGTACCAACAAGTAGCTTGCCTGTGACGCCTGACCGCTCCCGATACGCTGTGAATTGTTTTCTTATCTATTCGGGAACGATGTCTCCTCCCCAGAGGAGTGAGCCATTGAGTGCAGGCTATTACTCTGAACTTGTGGGATCGGCGCGCGTACGCTATGAAGAAAAGGTGCAAATGTGCGATGGTATGGACCCGTACACGCTGCGACCGGGCGTCGACACGACGATCGACGTGAATGTGTTCCCTGAAGTGACCCACGGGGATATCGTTAACTATCTAGTTTACTCCTCCAGCTTTGTGACGTTGGAAGAAATGAAAGCTTTCAAATCAATGGAAGCACACAACTATTTCACCAGCGGGTGGGCGAGAAGCCTGCCTGCAATGCGTTTACGAGACGAACAGGTGCTTCTCCTCGGAGAGGTGAGCTCAAGAACCTTTTCTGGCACGTTTCTCGAAAAATAGCCTGCCATTGTTGTGATTTACGCGGAGTAAAAAATAAATCGTGCATCTGAATGTGGTGGCACCGTTTTTAGATGACGGGCAAACTTCAAAGACGCCCGCGTACCAAAATTTACCAAGCATGTCAGCAAACACTACGAGGTTCAAATTCCGCCCCGATTAGTCTGATTTCCACTGTAAAAATACAGTAATGAAGATAAGCAATGTCTGTTCTTTTACACTGCTCTGTTCGCGGCCAGGTTATCTGGTGTGCATACACCCGTTTTTCTCTGCCGTCGCTTTCTCTGCCGTCGTAGCTCACTGCGCTCGTAGCGATCCCCATCTGCTTGCCTAATGCTGTAGCCGAGATGCAGCGACGGGGCCCAGACTGGGTTCGTGCTACCGAAAAAATCGGATGGCGTCCATGCGAATGAAAAACATTCACTTCTTCAGAGCGTAGTCCTTGCTTCCCACGTTTTCGCGAACATTTAATTCATGGCACAAGCCTCTTACCTGTCACGATCGAAGTGCGCTCCGCACACACGTAAATTGGGGTTCTGGGGGTCTAGATCGGCTCGATTAATGCGAGCCAGCAGCAACGTGCGGCGATTTGTGCTGAGCGTCTTAGAGCGCTCGCACCTGTCTACGACGATCCTCGGAATTCGGAAGAAGTTCGTGTTAGCAGGCTTCTTCTTTCGCCTGGAGCTGTCGCTATGGTTGGAGCAGCCAACGACTGAGCAGAAAACCATATTGAAGCTGCGAGTGGTCGCGAACCAACACGATGCGAGCTAACAGAGGCGGCGGTAAGCAAGCAGTGGCCCGGCAGTGGGCGTCAGCATGGCCGACAGGCATCTCACGGCGACCGGATGTGACGTCGGTGCAAGCCATGTATAAGAAGTAACAATGCATTCGGAAGAGAATGTCGAGTAATTTAATGAATCTCTCTTGAGCGCGCAGGCTTCCGCCTTCACCCTCTTTGGCGTATGCTAAAGTGACTATCAATTTTAACAGCGCAGCTGTTTAAGGTCGACGTTGAGCCGTGCCGAGCGTAAGCCAAGAATAGGCGCAGCTGGGAGAGGAGCGCGCGCCGGGGCGCAGATGTACGTTCAGCGGTGATGCTGAGAGAGGAGGAAGGCGCGCGCTGAGCAGCAGGTGGGTGGAGCTAAAGAGAGGGTAGTGATGGCATATCGGTGGAGAGATCGAGAGGAGAGTGTGCGCCAAGCAGTAGTTGAGGCGGAGATTAAGAGAGAGAAGTCATGACGTAATCATGTTGTGCAGGGTTCTCCTGAGCTGATGAAAGCGTGCGCTGGCAGCGGCGTCATTCTGCCGTGAGCATGGCTAGGACGAAGAAGCAGCTTTCTCGCGAAGAAGAAGAGGCTACGGCGTAAACGGCGTCGTGTTGCTACTCGGGAGCAGCTTCAGCGACTGCTCGCAGATACGGAATTCTGAGCAAGGGCTGCTGAAGCAGAGAGACGGAGGAGGGTTGCAGCTGCGTTTAGGCAACGCTGCGAAGAAGCTCACCGTGAAGGTAGACAAATCGATGTTAAAGCAGTTAAAGCTAAGAAAAAGCAAAGGTTAAAGCTAAGTAAAAATTCAAGTTACGGCTAAGTATAAGCCAAGTTATAGCTAAGTAAAAGCCATGTTAAAGCTAAGTAAATGCTAGTAGAAGCCACCAGCTCCGCTGTTTCTTCAGTCTTCGCGACGTTATGTCTGTAAAGCTGGCATTTTTTCTGAACTTTTAGTATTTAGTTTAAGAAGATCTTACATAAAAAGGCATGTGCTGTCCGTGTTTTGTTTCATGACGTTTGCTTGTGGACTGTCATTCGCAAAGTTCCGAGGAATAACTTTGTAAAAAATGTAAGACAAAGTATGAGCAACTTCAGTGGTAAAACATTGCTGCTGGCTCTATCTTGAAGGAGATTGTCTGACGCGAAAGACGGACGTACGGACTCTCGGACAGCTTTCTCATTGGGTAACCATAGAAATGCTTACGCATTTTAAAAAAAGACAAGAAAAAATCCGGCAGATCCCACGCCCTGTGGGAATTGATGTTATGCGAAGCAGTGTGCGGGGAGCCTTAGACAGCTCTTTCATGACCTACATGACACGCGTGTTATGACATTCATGTCATGAGCCCTCAGGAGTCTCTTTAGCTACACCTGAGAATCCTCAAGGCGAAAGCCTTGGTCATGCTCATGACTATGACTTACGACCATCAGCCTTGAGCCTTTTCCTTCACTTAGTACCACACCCAAACCCATTCAATTGGTTTTTGAGGGGTAATATTTTTGTCTGAGTCAATATCATTTGCTCTGACTATGACTTCTACCACCATCCTTTACTGTTTCCTTCGCTAGTACCCACGTACGAACCCATTTGAGTGGTTTTTGAGTGTTAATATTTTTTTCGCTGAGTCATTCTCATTTTTGCTCAGGCAAGGTCATGACTATGACTTCTACCACCATCTTTTACTGTTTCTTTCACTTAGTACCCACGTCAGAACCCATTTCAGTGGCTTTTCGAGTGTTAATCTTTTTTCGCGGAGTCATTGTCATTTTTGCTCAGTCAAGGTCATGACTATGACTTCTACCACCATTCTTCACTGTTTCTTTCACTTAGTACCCACGTCAGAACCCATTTCAGTGGTTTTTGAGTGTTAATCTTTTTCGCTGGGTCATTGTTATGACCTACATGACACGCATGTGATGACATTTATGTCATGACTCATGACCTATGACTTATGTTCGTCATACACTCCTGTCATACTATGCCGATTTTGGCGCCTACCAAGTTAACGAAATGACCATGAGAGCACCAATACGTATAGGCGGCTGTTTCATGACCTACATAACACGCATGTCATGAAATTCATGTCATGACATCTTATTTATGTTCGCCATGTACTCTTCTCATAGTATGCCAATTTTGGTACACGCCAAGTTAACGAAACGACCATGAGAGTACAAAGACGTAGATAGATAGATAGATAGATAGATAGATAGATAGATAGATAGATAGATAGATAGATAGATAGATAGATAGATAGATAGATAGATAGATAGATAGATAGATAGATAGATAGATAGATAGATAGATAGATAGATAGATAGATAGATAGATAGATAGATAGATAGATAGATAGATAGATAGATAGATAGATAGATAGATAGATAGATAGATAGATAGATAGATAGATAGATAGATAGATAGATAGATAGATAGATAGATAGATAGATAGATAGATAGATAGATAGATAGATAGATAGATAGATAGATAGATAGATAGATAGATAGATAGATAGATAGATAGATAGATAGATAGATAGATAGATAGATAGATAGATAGATAGATAGATACTGTCAAAGTAGCAAATGTTCGCCAAGAAATGCTTCGCACTTCAAAAAAGGAGAGGAAAACCTCGGCCAGAATTCACGAAAACTTCTTACGCTAGAATTTTTCGTCAGAAAGAACTTTAGTCAATCCGGATGCCAGACATATAATTAAGGAAGGCCGGCAGCCAATGCCCAAAGCGAACTTGCGAAAGAAAAGCTTTGTGAATCTGGCCCCTTGTAAATTAACATTGTAAATATTACAACACATAGGGCCGCGCTAGTCTGATATTTTAGTTTACTATTACTCTGTGTTACTTTCTTCAAAACGCGGCTCTATCCGGCGGGTTCAGACCGCCTGTCCAAAGCCTATTTTAAGTTCAATCGATTCCAACCACACGCAAGTTCAGACGACAGCGGCAGATCCTCGGACTGTGCGGAAGCTGATGGCGTCTGTTTTGTTCGCTGCGGTGTTGAGAAAGTGAGGCCCCTCCCCCCTTTCCCCCTTCCCCCTGCTACCCTAAACAGGGACGCAATGGGGCATCCTTCGCTCGTATTGTGGGCCTGCACCGGACCGAGTACGGAATGGATGATCCGGGCCGGAATAACGTGACTCATGCAACGAGCAATAGACTCTCTCCCTCTCAACGACTTCTCTCCCTCTCAACGAGACTGCGAGGGAGAGAAGGATAGTGAAGGAGCATCGGTTGGGTAAGGAGGACGATCGAGTAAAGGTAAAGAGGAGCCTCGACGACGGCGGACAAGAAGCGAGATCTCGTTTCGAGCACCGACCAACACACTCGGAGAGAAACGTGAGAGCGCCGAAGGGTGGGGATATTGACAGCCGCGCGACACGTTCCGCACAGGGCGTTACCGATACGGTTGCAGCAGCCAACGTTGCTCATCCATCAAGAGACCACGGCGGGGATGGACGGTGCGGAAAGCGGAGAAGACTGGTAGAATGCGCGGGCTGCTATCAGTGATTTGTTCGTTCGAGTTTTTTCTTTTCTTCTTTCTTCGCTTTTTGTCATGCTCGTTCATTTTGCACTCCTAGTTCTTCTATCATTCCATGACATCTGTGCAGGGACCCTGCGTGAGACACGGCTTTCGTCTCGGCTTCCTAACGCAGGTTGATCACGAGGGGCTCACCTCTCGACCTCATATAGCGCGGCAGTCTCGGTTTTCCACTGAGTTTCAGTTGTTCTTGCAGCATCATGCCATCTGTCTTCGTGTAACTGTATAGAGTTTTGTTGGTGGCAGGTGACATATAGTTCTATTTCTAGGTTTCATATACCAGTGTCTTGATTCTTTACGGTTCTGGCATGGTAGCGATGCACTTTAACACGAGGCTCCTTAGGTTTCTATGTTAGTCATGTGGCACAGCTTTAAAAGAAGATGCAAAGAATTACATAATAAACGTACAAATGTGGAGCTACTCATTTTATTATTATTATTATTATTATTATTATTATTATTATTATTATTTATAATATTAAGAGCGAATCTGTTTAAGCCAGCCGTAATTTGTTGTTCGTATCAAAAAACTATCATCATCAGCAATGAAGAAAGAAATAAAAGAAAGTAAACATTCTTGCCGAGATGGGATTCGAGCCGCGTACCCACGGTGCCAAAGGCGAGCGTCGTAACCACTAGGCTATACAATAGCCCAGCTTGCAGAACATGCTTTTATGCGAAGTATATGATTGCGTGCGAGTATCGTCGTCATCGCCCACAGCTGGCGCGTTCACACGCACTCGTGCCAATGCTCAGCGAGGTGACGAAGAGATATTGCGCGTTATGCTCGGGAGAGAGATAAAGAAAATGAGAGCGAGAGAGAGAGAGAGAGAGAGATACGCATTCACGGAGCGGGTCTGCTGGCTGGAACGCGTTGTCGGCATTGCAACGCGGTGGAACGCGGTGTTGACATTCGAACACGGTGTCGGTGTTGCAAGCTGCGCTATGCAACACGCAGTGACTGCCGTAAGTACGAGAGAGAGAGAGACGCATTCACGGAGCGGGTCTGCTGGAACGCGTTGTCGGCATTGGAACGCGGTGTCAGTGTTGCAAGCTGCGCTAAGCAATGCGCAGTGACGGGCGTACGTCTGAGACGCCCGAAAAGACATCATCATCATGAGTATTAGGATGAAAAGTACGCGCTGCACTTCCTGGAAATGCTGGGCTACGATCACCCAGCTTCCCTGTTTCAAGCCTTACGCGGCCGAGTGCAAAGTGAAGCGTTTTATTATTATTATTATTATTATTATTATTATTATTATTATTATTATTATTATTATTATTATTATTATTATTATTATTATTATTATTATTATTATTATTAATGCCTGGGATGTTACACGGCAATATGCCTCATGGTTTCGAGATAACAGCCAATGATCAAAGTGATGTGCAATTTGGACACCTTCTACCAAAGCACTCATGGGCTTCGCACCAAAGAACGTGAATGCTTCTGCAATGTCATTTCGTCTTCTTTGCCTGTTTTTCTATTTCAGAAACTTGGCTATGCAGTGAAATTTCCTGTTCTGATTTTTTTTTTCCTATCAGACTACAAAGTCTTCCGCAGTGACCGGGACTTCAGCGGATCTATACAAAAAGGCGGGGGCGTATTGATTGCTGTTGACAGTTCACTGAGATGTGCTCGGCGCAACGACATAGAAAGTGTACAGGAGTCGATTTGGTGAGAAGCCAGCCTAGGGTGCTGTGAAGTATTGTTAATGGGATCTTTCTATGTACCGCCAAATATTTCCAGTGTGGTGTTGGATTAGGTAATCTTTTCTATTGAAAGTGTCATGTCTTCCAATAGCCAGCATACAGTAATAGTTCTAGAAGATTTTAATACACCTGGAATTGATTCGGCCATGGTTACAAATTCTCATTACAATCATTACATAGAGAACAAATGCAGCCTGCAGTTAGATTTTCTGTCCTTCTGTTCCCTTCAGCAGCATGCCTTGATCACCATTTCTAGCGGCAATGTGTCTGACTTTGCCTGTCGAATGCTCAAGTTATTGATGCATCTCGTTCTGACGTTTCCCTTGTGCCTCTCGGTAAGTTTCACCTGCCACAAAAGATAACTCTGTTTCAGCCCTAATGCAGAACTGCTCCAGTGGATTAAGTGAATCCTCTCGCTTTGTTTTCAAGTGGCGGTTTAATAGATTTTTTTTTCCGATACGGAATGGCCACTGGTTACACACAAAAAGAATGTTGATGACCGAGTACATAAGTTTACGGAGCCTGTTTTTAGCAGTGTGTGCAAATACATTCCCCAGTACAGACCTAAACGCTCTAAATATCCTCACTGGTTCACATCTTAACTTATAATTGTCCTAAAGTATAAAGATCGCGCACCCCGACAATCCAAACGTCTTGTGCCTAATGAGTGGAAAACAGAGTGAGTTTTTTTCATACTCTCTGCAAATGCCTCTATAGGCGGGTTCACGACTCATACATTGTATTCGTGGAAAAAAACTCCTCCGGCAGGCCGGGGGAATCTTGGAAGTATATATCCACAACGCTCTAGTAATCGCGGAGAGTGTCTTCGCCTGCTCGACTCTAGCGGAGTAGAAGTCAAGTTACTCGCGGAATGTGTTGGTGTCAATTTGTCATCCTTATCAAAAGCTTCAGGTTACAACGCTGGTGTCAGTCAGCAGCACACGACGGTTCCTACATCTAGTGCTGTGTTGTTTGTTGAAACGCTCATTAGCGAAGGCTTTAAGCGCTTGACGCCTTCCCAACTTGCGGCTCTGATTGCATCCCCTCCGCTATTCTAAATGCTTACGGCAATATATTTGCCCCAGTGTTTACATTTATGTTTTTAACTCTTTGAATACTTCCACTTTCCCTCACATGTGGAAAACTGCTCGCGTTTCTCCTGTATTTAGGTCTGGCTGTAAAACCTATGTTTCAAATTATCACCCGATTTCTCTTCTCTGTGCCACCTCTAAGGTTATTGAGCTCGCTCTTCACAACATATTGTCTTTTATTGTGAAGATGTCATTGATTCCGAATCAGCATGGATTTCTCACCGGCCGCTTCACTATCACTAATATCGCAAGTTTCATGACACAGACCTCCGTGCCGGGAATTCAAAGGGGGAAAGTTGGCACCATTTACTGTGACCTTAGCAAAGCTTTTGATGTAGTCGGCCACTCACTGCTTCGATCAAGCTTACGCACTTTGGTGTTGACTCGTCAATTGTTAATCTCTTGCGCAGTTATCTTCTTGATAGATACTGTCATGTTAACGTCAATGGCCGAATGTCACCACTTACATGGCAACTCTGAGCTGCCTACTTTGGCCTTGAAGCACGCAGCTCTGGATTGTTTGCACACTTTCCACGTTGACCGAGTCCACATGTACGAGTATACGGATAGCGCTTCCACTCTGATCAGCTCCACCGACGCAGTGGTTACACCATCACGATCATTAAACGTCTCATACAAAATTCCTAACGTCCCAACGTCGACCGGTTCGAAGCTTGTTGCCCTTCGAGGGTCCATTGATTTTATTAACAACCAACCGGCTAATCAGTGGGCAATATTCTGCGACTCAAAGGTGGCCTACAATGTGTTTTGTCAACTCTTCGTCGCGGGTCCTGTGATCAATTCGTGTCAGATATACGAGAAACGCACCATCATATCATCGCGAAAGGACACGACGTCGTGTTTTAGTGGCTGCTGGGTCATTTGGTATCTCCGGCAATGACCTCGCCTATGAAGTTGCTAGAAAAGCAGACGAAGGAACAAACCTCGTCTCTGTGGCTTTATCGAGCACTGACGCAGCCCAACGCTTAAGCAAGCAAGCGCACCGAACACATTGTAGAAGTGGCACACACCTGAATTCACCCAGCATCGAGTCCATTCTCTCGACCCATCTATGCAACTGCAACGGTTACCTGGGCTTCCGCTAAGTGTGAAAACGATGCTGTGCTGCTTACGCATGGGCGTTACCTTCACCAATACATATGCATGTTTGATTGGAATGGCTGATAGCGCCGAGTGCAATGCTTGTGGTGTCGATGAGACTATAGAACACCTACTGTTCCGCTGCCCATCTTTTGAAAACGAAAGACGTACACGACCTCTGCACAGCTCGAAATCAGTTGGACAGAAACCAATTCAGCTTGAGCAAAATCTTGGAACGAAAACGCTGCGGTGATTTTTCAAAGCTACCGAATTGAGTGACCGTTGTATAGACAATAAAGCTATTACTACATCGGCAGTATGCACAGGGCCCTTTTTCTTCTGCTCTTAACATTTACCGCCCTTTTTTCCTTCTCCAGTGTAGGGTAGCAAACCGGGCACAGTCCTGGTTAACCTCTCTGCCCTATCATTTATCATTCTCTCTCTCTCTTTTATATGGTAACTAGAAGCGTCCCTCAAGGATCAGCATTACGACCACTCCCTTTTTTATTTTTTATTAAAGATGTTCTTTCCACTATTCGGTACTCTTCGTTCCTTCTATATGCCTATATGACATCAAGATTTTTAAGTAAATTCATACTGTTTATGACTGTCGCATCCTGCAATCTGAGCTTTTTCTTTTTCTAAATGGTGCAAGGATAATAACCCCACCAGGAATGCTGCTAAGACCAAAATGGTCACTTTCACAAGCAAAATAACCAGCAATTCTTTTTCTTAGCCTGTTGATTCTATACCGGTGTGTAAGATCTGTGAGATCAATGATCTCGCGGTGAACGTTTTGATACAACCTTGCACTTCTCTGCTCCCACTCAATGCGTTGCAATGCGAGGTATGCGCTCTCTTGGCTCTGTTTGTTGATTATCGAAGAAATTCAATTCTCCTATGAAATTGTACGCAACAATGTGTCTTTCTAAACTGAGTGGGCATGTCGGCTGGCCATCTGTCAACATCATGACAAACCCTCTTGCGTTTTTCGTGCAGATCCTACTACTGGGAACGACAGTACCAGCCGAAGCACCTGACACATTGTCGCACATAGTCACGCCAAAGCCTTCCCCCGGAGCCTGCGCAATGGAGCTGCACTTCGGAGCGTGCGCGCTGGTGTCGTCGGGCTACGTCACTGCCAGGATCACTGACTGGACGCCACCGCCCTCTTCGACCTCTGCCTACATAAGAAGACCAGCGAGCCATCAACACTTCAGTGGGCATGTCGGCTGGCCATCTGTCAACATCATGACAAACCCCCTTGCGTTTTTCGTGCAGGTTAGTAATACGTATTCAACCATCAAATCTAGCAACCGATTTTTGGTCCAGCTGATGTGCCCCAACTCTGTTTGCTGCTTTCTGTTGTGCGTACGAAACATTGTACTGTCCTTGCTTATGCTCTGTGGAGACATAGAGTCTAATCCTGGTCCGAGAACTGAACAGCTTTTACAACAGCTACTTGACGGTCAAAAAAGCATGCAGCAAAGGTTTGACGCAATAGAGGGAAAACTTAAAGACGTCGAGACGTCTCTGGCGGTAGTGAAATAATTTCGCGAGAAAATGACCGATACGGAAAGAACAATCCAAAATTTGGAAAGAAAGTTAGTCGACATCGAGGACCAAGGTAGACGGAATAATCTAATCATATTTGGTATTCCTGAAAACACTCGGGAAACGCCTGACTCTCTCGCAGAAAGCGTGACTGACGATCTATTCCGGAACAAACTGGGTTTGCAAGTACTTCTGTCGAAAGAATTCACAGATTGGGAGCAAGGAAATCGGATGGACCATGGCCTACGATACTGAAAATGTTCGACCACCACGAAAGAATGATGGTGCTCAAAAATTGCTTTAAGCTGAGAGGAAGCAGTGTATCGATTTATGAAGATTTTTCAGCCGCAACCAGACAGCTTAGGAAACACCTATGGGATAACACTGCAGACACGAGACGTAATGGTAAAAAAGTGAGGTTGGTTCACGATAAAGTTAAAATTGACAATGAATTGTTCGAATGGAACACTGCTGAAATGAAAATCGTCCCTCTTCATAAAAATAGAAAAGCGAATGCACAGCCAAAATGACAAGGAAGTTGCACGGAAAGAACACTTTGTTGTGTGAACATAAATGCCCGCAGCATTGTCAATAAAACGGTGGACTTTGAAACCATTGTGATCACTCATAACCCGGATTAATTAGTTATCAGTGAAACATGGCTGCACTGCGACATTACTTACTCGGAAATTACACCAGTCGGGTATAGAATTTACAGGAAAGATAGGGGCTCCCGTGGCGGCGGTGTAGCAGTTATGTTTCGCGAATCTGTGACAGCGACGAGGTTGCCCGATATCGCCGACGTAGTATGTGTTATAGTAAAATTTGTTTCAGGGGATTTCCACCTTCTGGTTGGGGCATTTTATCGCCCACCCAGTTCACCCAGTGCTCTCTTTGAGAAACTTAATGAATTCCTGTGTGTACATAGAAGCAGTAAGAGCAATTTATTATTAGTTGGAGATTTCAACTTTCCAGACGTCAGCTGGGCAGACGAGTTCCCTGATGCACTTTCCGCTTCTGCTGAACCACTCGTCGACATCGTCCTCCTCCATGCTTTAACCCAACTCGTAAAACTACCAACGCGCGTCAATGGAAACAGCGCCTCAGTTTTAGATTTATTCCTCGTTAATGATACACTGCTCAAGCGAAACCCGACAGTGCATCTTTTGACGGAATCTCGGATCATAAAATGGCTTGGCTCACAATCCCAGTTAACGTCGTGCCTGAAAAACAGAGAAAAGAGAGGCTGATTCCCATGTTTGCACAAGCCAGCGATGTCGACATACTAGATACATTAGATTGTTCACTTTCTACTTTTGTGTCGTGGTATGACTCGGGCAACTTATCTGTCGACAGCCTGTTGTGTTTTTTCAAAGATACGGTCTGGCAATGCATGAACAATTTTGTCCCTTGGAAGCGAAGACAGTGACGTACTACGAATCCTTGGATGACAAAAGAAATTGCTCGACTGGGAAGGAAAGTAAAAAAAGCAAGTAGGCAGCACTGGCGACGCCCCTCTGCTCATAGTGCCGATAATTTATCTGAACTGCGAACTCGACTAAAACACGACATCGAGAGGGCAAATGACCATTATCAAAGTGTGTCTTTAAAACGTTTTCTTTCTACATCCCCGGAAAAATTCTGGCGACACCTATCTCCAAAGGAAAAAAATTCTATCACGAGCCTCCTAATTAACGGTACGGCTAGAACTGATAAGAAGGAAATGGCTGATGCGCTTAACAATTACTTCTGCTCGGTGTTCACTAACGATGATGGTATTGTTCCACATTTTGCGACGCTTGAAGAAGTACCACCCATTGATGACATCACTATCAGTGAGGAGGGAATACTATAAATTTTGCTTAAACTAGACGTCAAAAAGTCATCTGGGATAGACGGAATCCCTAACGCTTTCCTACACCGATATGCTGAGTGGTGCGCAAAATTCTTATGCTTAATATTTAGGAAATCACTGTCACACGCCAAAATTCCCAAGGATTGGAAATGCGCCAGAATAACTCCATTACTCAAAAAAGGTGATCCATCCATTGTTACCTCTTATAGGCCAATTTATCTTCTCTGCCCTTGTGCCAAAGTATTAGAACACATTATTTTCAAACACATTTCCAACTTTATTGAAGATGACAAAATAATCGATAGTCACCAGCATGGTTTCTGACGAGGAGTGTCTACGAAAACGCAACTACTAGAGAGCATTCACAACTTTGCCGCAGCGTTGGATAAATCTGGGCAGGTTGACATCATATTCCTTGACTTCGAGAAAGCTTTTGGCCGTGTATCGCATCCTAAACTTCTTTTGAAACTAAGACAACTACTTAAGAACCATTCCCTCATTGCATGGATTGCAGCATACTTGCCTTTAAGGCAGCAATCAGTGTCCATCGACGATGTCAGTTCATATTCTGCCTCCGTTCATTCAGGTATCTCCCAAGGTTCTGTTCTTGGACCATTATTCTTTTTGATCTTCATAAACGACATTGCTCAAGACATACCGGTAAAAATTCGTTTATTTGCAGACGATTGCATCCTATACAACGAAATCCACAGTACTAATGACCAGGTTTCTCTTAACAAAGCCTTATCCCAGATTACAAATTGGTGTACTTTGTGGCAGATGCAAATAAACCACAGCAAAACGGTAGCAATGACACTTACACGTAAGATGAATCCACTCACTTTCACTTATAGTATCAGCGGCACAAATCTGTCTGTAGTTTCAAGTTAAAAATACCTAGGGGTGGTTATTACATCTGATCTTCGTTGGAATGATCACGTCACCTACATACACCAGAAAGCCATGAGACAACTAGGCTACTTACGGCGAACACTTCCCAAAGCTTCGAGCGATGTAAAACTTTTGGCCTATAAAACGTATATAAGGCCAACACTCGAATACGCTGCGGCAGTATGGGATCCGCACACAAATACAAATATAAGGAAACTAGAAAATATTCAGCGAAAGGCAGCAAGGTTTATTTTTAATTCGTACAGCAGGAAAACATCGCCAACTGCTCTGTTAATTTCTGCAAATCTGGAATCCCTACAAACAAGACGCTATCGCGAAAGGCTTAAGACATTCTACATGATATACCATGATAACCTTGGAATCGACAAAAGCACGTACTTGAAACCTCTCACACAGCGTCCCACTCGTTCTTTCCACTCAAAAAAAGTTAGCGAAATTTCTTGCAAAACTAACACTTACATGAATTCTTTCTTCCCCCGTACCATCCGCGATTGGATTCGTTTGCCCAGAGAAGTAATCGAGAGTTCTTCTGTTGCCACCTTCACTGCCGCAATTGAAAATGTGAAATGATAGTGTTTTATCGTCAATGGCCTAGCAACATTCCATGAAAGCGTCACACTTATCTCTTCCTTTTCTTTATTTGATGTTTTTCCAGTTATGTTTTCTTGATAGTACGCACCACGTTGACATGTCGAACGCATGTAACCAAATACTTTTTTTTTTATATTGCCAAGTGTTGAGCAACGCTCTGTCTAATGCGTTCCCACACGTGTTCACATGTGAACTATGCCATCTGAAATGTTATTATTGTATTCAGTGCCGTACTTGGACACACGAATCGCATTTCCCCAGTTCCGTTTGCTTGTATGTGCGCTCTTTTGTTGTTCGGGTACATTTGTACTAAAAACTGTAACCCACTCCTGCTTAAGGCCTGGAATTCAGGCTAGCAGTATTCAATAAATTAAAAAAATGAAAAAAAATAAATGTGCGTCGGTCATCTGGATTGGCATTTCTAGATCCAACAGTGAAATCATAGATTGGGTTCAGAAAAAAAATTCTAAGAATATATTATCACCGCGTTGCTAACACGGACACTGGACCCAGTTCTAGCCCTACCGGGTTATTGTCATTGACCGTATTTCGCTGCCGACGTAATCGCGCTGACATTCTGTTTCTTTTCGAACTTCTTCACGGTATCCTGACCTGCCCCGAACTCCTCAGTTGTATCACGTTTCGTATGCCGCGGGAGATCGCCAGAGCACATAGGAATTTCTATGTTCCTGCCTGCCATCACCAACACTCAACCGTTCACAGAATACTGAGTCTTTGCAATGCTTATTTTCATGATCTGGATATTTTTCATAACTCGCTGCTATTATTTTTTTTTCGAGCTTTGCGCCATTGTGTCATAGTCTGACACATTATTTCACTGCCCTTCTCCTCCTTTTTTTTTTCTTTCGTATTCACTGTGCCCATTGTTTTATGTACGCTCTTCATTTTAAAATTGTTCTTTTTATTGATTGTCTCTCTTTACTTATATACCCCTACAGTTTTCGAGATTTTTTTAATGTATGCGTGCGCATACACTAAGAACTTTTGGTTGTTCCTTGGCACGGTAAATGATTAATTGGTTGATTGATTGATTGATTGATTGATTGATTGATTGATTGATTGGTCATGTGTTTTACTTATTCCAGGGATGAAAGACATAACAGAACTCCCTTGCCTAGTATTCGTACTAATAATAGCGGATCTACTTTGCATTTTTTTACTTTGTAGTTCTACTCATTTTACCTTCTCAGGAAGTCCCGCCAACTGTTAGTAAAGGTTAGGACCTCTTTTCGTGTATTCGCCCCTATGTACTATTTCTAAAATATATATAATCAATTTGAATTTGAAAAATAACTGCCCGAAACTTTAATCGTAGCAATAACTTTAACCTTCTTTTCAATCCCTGGTTGTATCGGTCATGATTCGGGAAGAAGTGAAAAATCGTTAATCACGTCGAACGTTCGTGCTGGAATCTGCGCGAATTGAAGCTTTAGAGAAATAGGTAATACATGTCTTGGTTATGTGTAATCCAATGTAACCTAATCTTATCCAATGTGTGTTTCTTGCCCGCACAGAAAACCCACAACACTATAGTCACCCAATGTTTTTGTTTATGCTTTACACAACTCACAAGCTATTCCAATGTCGACAAAGTGATGTCAAAGGAACGGTGATGATATATGATTATTTATTTATTTATTTATTTATTTATTTATTTATTTATTTATTTATTTATTTATTTATTCATTCATTCATTCATTCATTCATTCATTCATTCATTCATTTATCGTAACTTGATCATGAGCGTGAGAAATAAGACACAGCCAAAGGTGTGACAAATGTTTTTCTATCGAGCCTTATTTGTACCCAGGAAAACCAGTAGCACAACGATAGCGGTCAGCATGATCGTCGGTGGCTGAAAGCTGATCAACGGGTTAAGCCCGTCGGCTATTTATACACGACTCATCGTACATTCAAGCGTAATAACTCGTGCTCGCATAAGTCCAAGAATGCACACCACTGTTCGCTTAAGATTAGACAAGTTTCTTTATCTATACAATTTATTACAACATTCAATAAAGTTCCGATGCGAGCAATTACGTCTTGTGCCGAGCACTGTGTGTGTTTGTAAAACACGGTAGACTATCCAGGGAACAAATATTCAGTGTAATGTCGTTACATACGGCGTGATTCATACTACCCCATATTCCTGCTTATGATTCAGCGTCACGCATGGTCGCCAAAGGCTCATTCAGGGTACAGAAGCACGTCGTTATCCTTTCAATATGACTGGTGCAAGTAGGTGGAAACATTTCGCGTCACATGCCGACCTAGAGCGCAGGGATGAAGTTTAACAGAACTGACATTTGGGCTAGTTGGTCCATAGCTTCACCTAGAGCACTGCACGGGCTCGGGCTTACCCGAAAGCCCGGACCCGGCCCGGCCCTTGGGCCGGGTCGGGCCGGGTAGGGCCGTTTTTACACGGGCTCGGGCCGGGCTCGGGCACAGCATGGGCTTTTTGACCCGGGCCCGGGCCAGGCTCGGGTATTTGACTCGGGACCGGGCCGGGCTCGGGCTTTCTGGTGGTGTGCATGTAACGTGCAGCGAGTTATCTTCGCGTGTCTCGACTCTGAAAAACCTGTTGCCCTGGCGCAGCTGCAAGCTAGCAGTGCTACTCCTGTGTATTTCCCTTTTCTTCTTCCGTCGTATTTTGCGCCGTTTGAACAAAATTTAAAAGTCCAGAAAGACCGAAGTCACCTCAAACCAAAGGATGTCATTGTATTCCTTACCTAAATCAATGTAATTAATGCTTTCATCGCGGTGTAAGCGCGTTCGCGAGTTGCTGATTCTTCAAAGGCGAATTGTTAAAACGATGACTGGTAAGATAAGATAATTTGTCACGCGGCTGAAATATGGCACTGCGTCCATCTATGATTGCACGCATGTTCTCAACCGGCCGCCTAGCATAGCGCATTACGCTGCACCGTGGAGAAACGAGAAACTTTCTTTCTCCATTTACTCCATCCATGCGCTGCGCTCAGGACCTGTCGTGGCGTGGAGATCAGTGGTCGTGGCTGCGCTTCGGCTAGAGTGTACTAGAATACGGTTGAGTGGGACGAGGGGCTGGGGCGGCGCATGCTTTGCAGGGAGGCGCCCGACGTGGAAAAATACTGTGGCGGCGTAGCGATAGAAGTGGATTGGGCCGCATCAAAGTCGCGCCGTTGGAAAGTGCTGGCTATACTGCTCGGCAGGGTCATTCGTACTACTTCGCGCGCTGGTATTTGCATTCAGACCGCTCAAATAGTGTTCATAACTGCATATGACATGTATTTATGCCCTAAGAATAAATTCCTTTCATTCTCTTCTTTATTTGATTTGTTTAATGCCACTCGCTGGTCTTTTTCGGTCTCGGGCCGGGCTCAGGCCGGGCTCGGGCCTAAGGTAAAATGGTGGCGGGACGGGCTGGGCGGGTAACGTAGATTATTTTCGGGCCCGGGCCGGGCCCGGGTCTCGCCATAATACTTTTGGTCGGGCTCGGGTGGGTAGCCCGACGTAAAACCGGGTCGGGGCCGGGCCCGGGCTGACAAAATCGTCCCGTGCTGTGCTCTAGCTTCATCTTAAGCAACAGAACAAACATCTCAAGTATTAGCACCCTTCCTGTTGCTTCCTTCGTCCTCTCTCCTCTTTTGCTCACACTGTTATACGATGAGGTGAAGGAATCAATGGGCGGTACTAGCTCTTTCTCTTCATTGAATCTTTGCGGATACAACACTATTCTCTATCGCAGTTTTTTGACATTTAAAATATGGTCTCACCAATTCGCGTCCACCTAATGCTCAGAAAGATGGTTCTATTTGTCTGTTGAGCAAATACACATGAGATCCGCCTCCTTGCTGCTAGCGTTTCTTCTTTCTTTTTTCTTGTGATGCGAGTGCGATAAACGTGTCTAAGCGGCAACGAACAAAGAAGCGTTACGTTTCTTTCCATCCTAAGCCTACAAAACTGAGATAACAATCGCTTAAAAAAAAGATCAATTTCCTTCGAATGGCTGTTTTCTGCAACCGTAGTTTTATTTCAAGAGTGTCTTATTCAAACAAGGCAATTATAGGATGTTGTCTCATATTATTGCTTAACATTTAACTATTGATTCGTATACTGATGTCACTAACAAAACACTGTGTACTGCACTTGAACGAGGACGCAGTCTTTCATACACTGATATATAGGCAAAAATATGGCAAATTAACGGTAAACGCGCCTCGTCTTGCGCAGACAGGGTGGCACGCAGAATATAACTATTGACTTAAATTTAGTAGGGTGGCAAATTATCTCTGTTTCGCGTATTGCGCCTAGGTTCCCTCTTATCTGCCGTTCATGGTAATGATAGAGTAGGCACCATGTGACAGGAATAAAACCGTGGCTAATATGTGGCGTCCAAATGCAGCTCCTTGAGACGAATTCCTGGAAATAACGAAAACCGATCTCTAAGGCTATGTTCTTGTGGGTTGCAAGCACCGGAAGCAGTTGCAGGGCCGGAAACTCATCACGGCCACAATGTTTTAGACAATGCCTATTGCGATTGTTGGCAGATTTAAATTTCATTAACATTTCATGATCATCATCATCATCATCATCATCATATATTTATGTCCACTGCCGGACGAAGGCTTCTCCTGCGATCTCCAATTACCCTTGTCTTGCGCTAGCTGATTCCAACTTGCAGCCTGCAACTTACCTAACTTCATCACCCCACCTAGTTTTCTTCCGTCCTCGACTGCGCTTCCCTTCTCTTGGTATCCGTTCTGTAACTCTAATGGTCCAGCGGTTATCCATCCTACGCATTACATGGCCTGCCCAGCTCCATTTTACCCGCTTAATGTCAACTAGAATATCGGCTATCCCCGTTTGTTCTCTGATGCACACCGCTCTCTCCCTGTCTCTTAACGTTAGGCCTAACATTTTTCTTTCCATCGCTCTTTGTGCGGTCCTTAACTTGTTCTCGAGATTCTTCGTTAACCTCCAAGTTTCTGCGCCATATGTTAGCACCAGTAGAATGCAATGATTGTACACTTTTTTTTTTCAACGACAGGGGTAAGCTCCGAGTTCCTTAAGAATAAATGCCTTTCATTCTCTTCTTTATTTTATTTGTTTATTTGGCAATGCCTGCCGTATGCACTCCAACCCAATGTTATTCTTCCGTTAATTTCCTTCTCATGATCAGGGTCCCCTGTGAGTAATTGACCTAGATAAACGTACTCCTTTACAGACTCTAGAGGCTGACTGGCGATCCTGAATTCTTGTTCCCTTGCCAGGCTATTTAACATTATCTTTGTCTTCTGCATATTCATCTTCAACCCAATTCTTACGCTTTCTCGATTAAGGTCCTCAATTATTTGCTGCAACTCGTCCCCACTCTTGCTTAGTAGGACAATGTCATCTGCAAACCGAAGGTTGCTGAGATATTCGCCGTTGATCCTCACTCTTAAGCCTTCCCAGTCTAAGAGCTTGAATACTTCTGAATACTTGAATACTAGTGACAAATACATCTGCATTACAAAAAACACTAGAGCAGCTTATTTATTTATTTATTTATTTATTTATTTATTTATTTATTTATTTATTTATTTATTTATTTATTTATTTATTTATTTATTTATTTATTTATTTATTTATTTATTTATTTATTTATTTATTTAAAAATAGTGACAATGCAATCAAGCAATGCTGCAGGAAGTGCCCTAACAAACAAGTTGTAATACTGACGCCTGAATAATTCTACAGATGATGCAAGGAACAAATTATGCAGAGCAACAAAATTGATCAATGAGGACAAAGTAACTTTGCGAAACCAGTGGCACCAGAGTTAGACATCCAAGCAGCGTTAGGTGAACAACATAAAGCGTAATACACGCACGAGGGCAATAAGTAGGAAAGCGGAAGTTATACAGAGCAAACAGCATTTAGAAAAGGACACAGCAATTAGGAACAACTGGTACTATATTTCCACGAATAAGAAACATGAAGTTGTTCCAATTGATGGCTGTGAAGCAAGTAATATTTCTGTAATTACAAATAAAAGTATTTTAGTGACAAACTGCAGGTTATAAATGATGATAAGCTGTTCCCTAAATAACAATGCAGCAAGGTATGATAAAAATAATAGGAAGACATGAACAAATAGAGGGATGAAGAAAGAGAAAATAAAAGAGAAGAAATAGGTGAATGCAAAAAAAAAAGGATGATGCAGAAAATCCTTTTTGGCGGGTGTTCTTCGTTGTTTGGTATTGTTTTTGTTTTGTGTGTTTTGCGTTCTCGCAATCGCACTCTTGCAGTGATTTCTCGTGTACTCAATCTTACAGCGCAACGAGCGAGCAAGGAGTTCCGAGCGAAATGTAGATGCATATTCCCTAGGCGCCGAGCGTTTTACCACTT
This sequence comes from Dermacentor silvarum, assembly GCF_013339745.2. Taxonomy (NCBI): domain Eukaryota; kingdom Metazoa; phylum Arthropoda; class Arachnida; order Ixodida; family Ixodidae; genus Dermacentor; species Dermacentor silvarum. Next base: position 121,534,115 of record NC_051159.1, read on the forward strand.
TAACGTTTAGAAGTCAACATTGCGCCGACACTACGTGCTCTGGGAGCAGCTTATAAAGCTCGCGCATATGAATTGCCTGCTCTCAGACGGGGCCAACTTCAGATCCGTTGCATAACCTAGGCAGCAGATCTGAGATCCTGAATGTTTGAACATTTCCTTGCATTTTTGATCAGCCATACAACGCAGATGAAGCTACTACCAGTCTTTTCTTTCTTTCATTCTTTTTCTTCTTGTTAAGAACGATATGCAAACTTCCATAAAAACAGCGGGAAATCAGCAGTTGTTGCGTAACAGTGCTTTCTTTCACTTATACTATGTAGCTTACATGATCTTACAACATTTTGACCTCTAGCATTCATTTCCCTGAAGTCTTGATACGTAGGGAAAAAAAGCATTACTGCCAAAACTGCCTTAAGGGGAATTGCCGTAGTGCAAAGCATTATAAAGTGGCTCGTCATCTAAATTACCAAACATTACATGGAAGGGTCAAATCGTATCATGCATGTAAAGCCACTATATATATTAATGCGAAAAATTATATAGCAAGCTATCAGCAAGGTCAACCAAGGACATTTTCAATTTCTCGCGTCCACTTTCAAAATCAATTTCCTGCTCACAATTCCGGCAAAAAAATTATGCAATCTTAAACTGGACCTAACGATGTCCATTATCTCCTAACATTATGAGGATATATGCCGTAGTTAATGAAGTTTAAAATATTACTCAATTATGAGACTGAATCTTGGTTTTGTCAGAAGTGGGAAGCGATAAGCAAACTTTGGAGTTTGAAAATAGTCCATTTCTATTATCTTGGTAGTAGGGGGTCTTTTAAGGTGAGTCGAATGATCATAGGATAATTTAGGGATCGTGTGACATTAGTTCCCGTCCTGCGTCTTCGCAACGGGGCATAATTCCCACGCATTCAAAGATAGTAGAATATGTTTAGTGGCCTATACGTATTTTGCTGTCGTCACATGCTTCGTCCATTTCTACATATGCTAATATTGCACTTGTACCAATTCTGAAAGTTTTTTTTTTCTTTTTACAGCAAAGGAGTCCATGGCTAGGATCCCGGGATTTTTTCGCGTCCATCACGTCGAAAGAAAACTAAGGTGTGCCGATCCCGGTGGTTGTGCAGGGTCAGGAGCAATGGCTCCTACCACGGTAAGGCAGAGGCGTGAAGCAAACATATACCACAGCTTTTGTTTCAATACAAAACGCACAAATTAAAGAAGCTGTCAAACCATATAATTGATGACGAGGCACGTGCACTACCAACGTACGTTGCCGCCAATTCCTCGCCAGTGGTCGTTGTCGGAGACATTAAGTTAGACATCTCAAAACTGAAAAGAAAGAAGTGGTTCACCCACTTCGTGGAAGAGTGTGTCCTCGCTTACTTCAACGATCCGGGTAAACCAACTACCGTACATGGTGAATGGCCAAAATTAACATGGCCAAAAACATTTCTCAAATAAGAACGGAACACATGAGTGTCTATCATCAAAGCAGTTATAGCAGTCATTTTAAAGTAATAAATAAAATAAAGGTTTTTGTGATCTGCATTTAAGCGTGTGTTTGTGCCGTATATCACTTTGAAGAGCAATGTGCGCAACGGGCGCACATCATGGGATAGGTGTTTGATAACTTGCCCTACATTAGGCGCAACATATCTACAGCTTCGCTGACCAACTGCCTTCACAGGAGTGGATTGGCGGTGATTTTTTTTTAATAAGGCAACATTATTCACCACCAACAACCATCTTTGTCTTAAGTATAACTTCCTAACGTGTTATCACACCATATTTTCTTACACGTACACCCGTGAGCAAAAGTATACGGACCACAGGGCCTTCGTCATGAAGATGCATGAACTGAAATTAACGAGTGTACTGGAGATTTCGCATTGCCAAGTTTGAACTGCAATCTTTAATTTCATGTTACATTCACAGGCAGAGGTGAAAATCAGCTTTATCGCGCAATCTCTGGTCCGTATATACTTTTGCTCACATGTTTACATATCGACATATTGAACATTTATTTGCTGATTCTTCCGTAGCACAACCTTCTACCGCGGCAGCTTTCAGAGTAACTCGAATAAGCATACTCCAGCGCGTCAATACAGGGTGTTTCACTTAACTTGGGCCAAACCTTCCAAATATGCAAATGCTACGTAGTTGGACAGAACCAAGGTTATGTTGTTTGCCGTCTCTTGGAGATACTCAGATGAATTTTTTGCATTCCGCCTAATTAGATACTTAGTCTTAATTAATCACTGAACTGCTGGGTTATCATAATTAGATGAAAAATGTCAATGAGAAAACTGTAGAGCAGCATGAGAAACTCCCGATACAATGTTCTGTTGCTAAATACACGCTACCTAAAAAATATTTTTTTCGAGCGTGAAAGATGCCCGCGAGTACACGCAAAGTGCCTGGAGCCGCTAGTCGAGCGGAAATTTTGCGTGTATTCGCGGGCTTCTTCCACGCTCGGAAAAACACTTTTATGTAGCACATAATGAGCAAAAGAAAGCTGCATCGGGAGCTTTCAAGCGAAGCTTCTATACGCTAGCCTGCACTGGCGATATAACGCTAAAAAAACAGCTGCTCTCCGAGCTGCACAGGTGGCTCGTGCTCGGCAAGCGCTCGTGCTACTGCTCCCGCGTTCGTCGTCGTCGTCGTCTGCTTCCACGGCTGGCTGTGTTGCCGCTAATCATTCCAGCGTAGAATTTCACTTCTCTTCTGCCGTCGTAATGGGAAGGCCGCGTTTGCGGTGGTATGAGCCATTGCTTGAGGGGGTAATTAGCCATTCATTGCCTAGCGTAACGGACAGACTTAAATTTGAAGAAATTTCATGGAAATCCATCCAGAATGAACACGCTCAGGAAAGGGCTCGTCGTCGACGTGCCGATTCTAGCGTGAGGGCTTCCGAAGCCCAGGCGAAACGTCAGCGACGAGCCGCGGACCCCGAGGGAGCGCGATGATGAGGCCAAACGTCAGCGTCATCTAGCCCTGCAGGAACCCGACAATGGTGGGGCACGCCTCGGCAACGCTAGCGCCATCTTCCCCGGTTCGACAACGCGAGTTTCTCAGCCGGAACTTCGGAGCCAGCTGTAGTGCGTGTGACCGGTTGTTGTTCGAGCACAACGTGGTACTATTCGTTCAGTGCAATTCGTTCGGAGAAACACCGTAGAAACACACGACAAGCTTCGCTTACCCCCATGTCCTCGACAGGGGAGGGGCTACCGATTTTTTCATGTTGCTCTACAATTTTCTCATTGACACTTTTCACCTAACTATAACAATTGCGAAGCTGAATAATAAATTAAGCACTAATTATCTAATTAGGCGGAATGCATAAAGTAATCTGAGTATCTCCAAGAGATGGCAAACAGCATTGCCTAAAGTTCTGTCCTGCTACGTAGCATTTGCGTATTTTTAATGTTTGGCCCAAGTGAAGCATCCTGTATAGAGTAGAGCACTGCACCGGCTCGGGCTTACCCGAAAGCCCGGGCCGGGTAGAGCAGTTTTTTCACGGGCTCGGGCCGGGCTCGGGCCGGGCTCGGGCACGGCGAGTGCTTTTTGACTCGGGCCCGGGCCGGGCTCAGGTTTTTTGACGCGGGCCCGGGCCGGACTCGGGCTTTCTGCGAGTTATTGTCGGGCTTCTCAACTCTGAAAAACATGTATTTTTCGGTCTCGGGCCGGGTTCGGGTCGGTTTCGAGCCGGGCTCGGGCCGGGCTCGGGCCGGGCTCGGGCCGGGCTCGGACCGGGCTCGGGCTTAAGGTAAAGTGGTGGCGGACCCGGGCCGGGCTCGGGTCTCGCCATAAAGGTTTTGATCGGGCTCGGGTGGGCCGCCCAATGTAAAAACGGGCCCGGGCCCGGCCCTGGCCGCAAAAATCGGCCCGTGCAGTGCTCTAGTATAGAGCATAGTACGTCTTCGGATACCGTCAAGTTTCCCAGGGAGCGAAAGGCACTCTGCTACATATTCAGTAATGGCCTTGGTCAATGGACAATATTTTGCACCTCCAGGCCACCACTGCAACTTCAGAGCTATGATATAAAGCAGTGACGGATGTATGATGTACTAATTTATGATATCATTACTTTGGCTGTTCAGTAATGTCAGTCTGGACATATCATCTTCATAAAGTGAACTCCTAGCCAGGTTAAAAGGGCACGCACTGACAGCGAGCTTATCGAAATTAGGTTTTCCTGGCGTGACACTATTAGTCTCCTTTAGAGTTCCGTCAATAGCACTGCAAAACATTAGTGGAATATAGTCGACCAGTCACAGAAATGTCAGCAAATTACATGCTTGTTTTAGCTTCAGGCTTCTACTTTGGCTGGAGAAAGGCCACAAACTACTTCTCTGTAGTTGGCAGATCGTTCTCGCGCAATCTCGCCGATACCTTCAGAAGTTTGGATGTGTACGAAACCTCGACTGCCTGTTCCTGCCACATTCGATGAGGTAATATTTCGCACACTTTGTGTACCCTTCGTATGCTGCCGAGCCAGTTGGAGCGACAGTACAACGCATGAACCTCGCCCCTTTTTATCCATGATATAGAGCGCAGAGACGTCGAACATACGCAACGGGTCATATAATAGCTGCCATATTTTCTATTGAAGACGGGCTTGGACAGTCAACTTTAGTACACGTGTGACCTAATTGTGGACCTGTGAGAAATGTGTTTAGGTGATTTCGTTTTTTGTGGACGTATTGTTCCCTACGTATAATGCGTCTGTAGCCCACATACCACACATCAGTCATTGTGCTATATTTCCTTGTCTAGTGCGACAGTGCGTCATCACCTGCCACCGTCCTTACTTTTTTGTATCGGTTAATTTTCATCTTAGTTTTGATAGAAGGAGCTGATCAAAGACACGCTCTTCCGGCGAACATATCTTTTCAACTCGTCAAATTTTTCTTTGTCCTTCTAGGCAAATATCTATAGTTTCCCAAAGTTCTCACATGGTGGCAAAGGCAAATACTTAAACGTTAGTCTTGTGGGACAATCTTCCAGATCTCTCAGTGTACGCCTTTTGCCATGTAAGTGTTCCCAATCATATGTTCACTTCTTTATTCCAATTTTATGCTCTCCCTGTCTACCTAACGTCTTTGCAAACTGTGATTTTCGTTACAATGCACACTTGCACAAAACGCACACTTTACAGCGCACCAACTTGGCTAAAGGCCCACAGCAACGAAATTGTGGGCCGCGTAAAAAGTCCAGTTTCATACAATTGAGACATACAGCCTCGGCGGAACATTTTACGCTCGAAATGCGAGTGGGTGCTTCACAAAACGCCCAAAAAATGGATGTCTTTATTCCTAAATTGAAAAAAAAATATATGCGCTCCAGCCCACCCTGTGAAGGTGGTTGGCAAGCGAACCTGTGTTATCACCGGAGCCGATAGACCAATGTGACGTTGCCTTCAATTGGGTCCTGCTGAGCCTGAGCGCCACGGCGTTGTGCATATTGACATTGCTGTTCCTTCCATCACTCATCGTATTCGCTCTGTTCTTCAGGCGTCCTAACTGTGCGTGGCTTGTTTTTGGTCAGGAACCACTGCGTCCTACCTAGCCTGAGCACAACGCCGTTGTGTATATTGACGTTGCTGTTCCCATCGCCACTCATCGCGGTCACGCTGCTCTTCGGGACTCCTAACTACATGCGCGGCCTTTCCAGATCGATATCACAACGCAACTGAAATAGTTGCTAGGTGGGTTCTTCTGTTATATATGAAAGTGTAGTAACGTCACTCCCTGCTTCGTATGCTACAGTTGCCTCTTCCCTGTAACTGCAGCTTATTGAACCGTAATCTTTACCAGTAAACGCGTGCGGCGAACGCTATGCGCGAAGGCGATTTCGCCGGTTCTTTTTTTCCCCCGCACGGCCGGCGCCACCGCGGCCACAGATACACGGAGGCGAACGCCATCTGGTGGTGCTGCAAGGAACCCAGCGGTGGCGCACGGGGCGCGCACCTTCCGCTGTGATTTGTTGAATTTTCGGTCAATGGAGACGAATAAATCCCGGGATCCAAGTCATATAGACCGTTTCATTGAGGGCGACGCCATTTTGCGATCACAGCGCCGTCTATCGTCTGGTGTATTACTTCGCCATGTTGGTATGTGGGATCACACTGGAAGGTGCACAGCGTACGTGCGTTGATGACGAGTTGCAAGTTTTCGCGTTTGACTGAGAGGTCTCAACAAGTTTTGTGATTCGGAAAGGTCTTAGCGTGTCGTTATCAGGCGTTGAGCTTTGATATAGCCACAATCTCAAACGGCGCCAGGCCCTAATGCGCTGCCACACCTCTACCCGTCATCGAAATAGGAGGCGAGTCAAGTCTGAACATTGTCGACACGTAGCATGCGAGCAACGTGTAATCATTGCATGTCTAGCCTTGACCTTCTATTAAGGTCACCGCTAGATGTACAGGTGACAAATTTATCACGTTTATCAGGTGACAACAATCAGAGGTGTCTGCTGTGTGCCATGCTGTGTACCGCATCAGCATGAATACCAATGCAGGTAACTAGCGAAGCACGAGGAAACAAGTTTTCGTAGCTTTCCTGCTCGTAGAAGTTTCGCGGTACAATGTGTTCAATATTGTTTACCTGGAACCCTAGCACACGAAATAAAAAGCTGGAAAATAACTCGACCGGGAGGGCCGTTAACATGGAGTACTCGAAAAAGCGACTTGGTGACAGTTGCCGCGAATATGCCCCGATCAACCAGAGGCACGCCACGCGTTGAAAGAATATACGCACTCGTAAGTCAGAGCGGTGTCTGGGCAAGGGCACCTCGCCGTCTCGGGATAGCTGAAAAACGAAAAAACTACTGTGTGCAACAGAAATTTTATTCTCCGAATACAGCGCGCAATGCGCAACGTGGGACAGACAGCTTGCCGGCGAGATTCGGAAGCACGGGAAAGTGATGCGAACTAGGGGCGGCCGACACATGATAGGAATGGCTTTGGTTACAAAATGAAAAAGAATACACCTTCATTTTCTTCGTCGGCACGTACTGTTTTCATCATACGTCCACGGCAAACTTCCACCAGAACTTTCGCTGCCAAGCATGACGATGTTAGCACACAATTGAACCGATGAATTTGAACGTGCGTGCACGAATAAAAGGTTGACTTCGTCCATTCGACTAGTTGACCGACGCGAATATGTATACGCACCTTCCGGTCATATCCGAGTTTGATCGTGGGTGTCGAGTTCGTCGCTGTGCGCCCGCTGGGAATGAAATCTCCGCAACATACACGCGACGAAGCTGATGGCGTGAAGTAATTTCTGTTTTTGCTGGCAATCAAAAGCGGGCGCTTGTCTGCAACCGCAGCGGCGCAGTCCACAATGTCGCCACGGCTGAAGATGCACTTCACGTTCGCTTCCCAAATACAGCGCAGTAGTAGCCCGTTAACCCTGAGTCATCTGACATCGAAGCAATCACAGACGGAACAAGTTAAAATCGCACTAATTCGTAATGACACCGCTACCGCAGCAAGCTACCGCTGAGCGAAACGGCGATCCGCGCATACCAGTGTGAGGAGGAGAGCGGCGCGGTGCGCTGGTTCGAGGCTACGTTCCTCCCCGCCGATAAAACTCTCTACACCATGGAGGATGGAAAAAGATAGGAGGGAGCTTACCGCAACGCGTTTGATGCTGAGTGTTTTGGTCCAACACGTGGTGGATACGTCAGAGCATGGAAGATACGTCAGAGAACGCGGTAGGTTTGAGAACTCACGGTTGATTTTTCTTTTTTTTTTCAATACCCATTCGAAACCATTTGAAACTATTAAAATAAACAAAACAAAATCAGGGGGGGGGGGGGGGACGAACAAGGGAAAATACCTTTTTCCTTCCTCAATGTGAGCAGCGGCCGGCCGAGCGCGTACCGAATAAAAACTACCGGTAACCAAACGTCTCGGCAAATCTCGATTCTCCGTGATCTCGACGCGAGAGGTCACGTGTTGGGGCACCACGGCTGGCTACACGGAGCCTTCACTTGCCAAGACTCCGTCTATACAGCTTCGCTGTAAAAAACGCTATCATTATCACTCGCCGGAAGTGATATACAATTTACACTGTAGATAACGAGCGCCCGGGTCGACTGCTCCCCTTGCTTGTATACCGTTCCCGTGTATCGCCGAACAGGTCCCGCAAGTCTGCTAGCCACAGAAGTTAGTGTACTCTGCTAGCTGCTTCGTCCGCTTTGCCCACGCCGTTGCGCGCCCCCGATGTTCCTTAATTGCGAAGTATTCTCCGAGTCAAGCCGGTTTTCTGTATCTGGTTGTCTACATTCAACGAGCAAGTCAAGCCGCTGCGTCTACACCATGGCCGCCGCGTCGCGTTCTCCTACGTGACAAATGCAGCATGCAGTTCCTGCTTAGTACTAAGTTTGTGGCACTTTGTCAGAAAGGCATTTAAGGCGACAGCGTTAAGGGCCCCATGTCGCAGAAACTCCGATGACGGTGTCCGCGCCGGCATTAGCGTCCCGTGAGAAAGAATTGCCGTATATATATATATATATATATATATATATATATATATATATAGGTATATGTGGATATACGCCTTGCTATATGACATGCGGTATGTGTGGGTTATATTGCCGCACCATTCTATTACTAAAGTTGCTCATACCTTGTTTTACAGAATGACAGCGCCCAAACAAATGTCATGAAACAAAACACCAACAGCGCATGCCTTTTAGAGCGGAAGCTCTACTACGCCATGTATCGCAAGGTCATTCATCGCGCCGCAATGAGCTTGAGCCGCCGTAGCGCAAGTGTGGTAGGTGTGACGTCGCACCACGTGATCCACTGCGGAGAGGCGTCACAGTTGCGCTCGCTCGGAACCTCGCCGCTGCGGTACCACGTGACTAGGCGAGGGCTTAACGGCTGCTTCACCGGCACTTGGTCGCTCAGTCTCGCCATGGATGGCGCGCCGGGTGGGCCGTCTGTGTGTGCGCTTCAGCGCGAGCGACAGGCTGAAGTCCAGTCATCTAGTCGATATAGCTAGACGGCAGGCTGCGAAACCTCAATCAAAGGCAAAGTTGGCTGGCTGAAACACCGGAACAAAGGGAGGCCAGATTAGCACGTTACAGAGAAGCTATAATTTTCTTATTAATTTTCTTGGCGCGGCTGTGCACAACCTCCGGGATCGGTCCGTGCAAAAGACCGCGTTTCTACCAGAAGCTCGCCTTCCTGCATGGCGTTCGCCGCCAGCATTTTTCAGTAAACATTACGGGTACATAAGCTGCAGTTGCTGGGAAGCCTGAAAAGCAGTCAGGGATGGTTGAACACTATCGCGTTCCCCTCTTAAAGGTGATGCTTAAGCGTCCTCCAAATTTTCTGCGACACGGGGCCCTTAACGCTGTTGCGTTAAAAGACAAGGACCTGCCGTCGTACAAGTCTTATTTGCCGTTGTTTTATCAAACGTGAACAATAGCGAAGATTTGCGCAATTTAGAATCCCTTGCTTGGTGGCGGTATAACTTGACTGCGTGCGTAAATTACCATTTTTAAATGGGCAGAGCCATATCTAACTTTCCTCCTGTCTGTTGTCACCTTACTTACTGCTGTTCTTAAGATATCAACGCATCTCCTAGTTCTTTTGCTCACATAATAATTCCGCAGCTTACGAGTATATTGCTTCCAGAAAAAGCTACAATCATAATGAAAGTGCCATAACATAGGCAAACTTAGGATTGATGCTCACGGGCACATTAAAGTGCTCGGTAAAGTCGTGCAGGCCAAAAGAATCTAGTGCCGCTTGCATCAGCAGATCTCAGCAGCACATAACTCTGACGCCTAACATCTAAGCGGTGAAAAATCCTCTTTGGTCGCTTCGATGCTTCGCGTTCATTTAGAAGTGTCTTTTTTTCCAACTCATCGCTCTAAAGGTGATTTAGGAAAGGTTACTCGACCTCCTGGCCGTAATTCCTTCAGCGCTGAATATCAACAGTGCACCTATGACCCGCCGCTTTTCACACACCTGTCGTCATCAACGTGCACGGTATAAACTCTGCCACTAATCCAGGCAGCCTGCGATGAAAATTATGCAAATTTGTAATGCTTGGCGCACAGCACGATGGTGGATGCGCGCTTACTGAAAGTGGGACATACGAGCGCCTGCCTAAGTACGTCAACACGCACCGCATTCCTGACCAACACACCTTTGGTCGAATGACCATAAGCGCCACGTTTCCTCCGGCAAAAATTAGTGGAGATGGCCTGAACCTACTCATAAATTTCTGCTAGAGGGCATGCCTTGTCCCACTGCATACATTACAGTTGCTTCTGTCAGTGCAGGACTGCTCCTCTGCCCTCCTTTCCGACCAATTAACCCTTCTCCTAGCAATCCTGACGTCATGATCACGGCGCTCACAGGGCTGTCTCGCAGGATCTGAGGTTTTTCTACTTCTTTCTAATCCTGCTTCACAGAACAGGCAGGCGTGTATATATTTCCGAGCATTTCCCGCCTGCGGATGAGTTTCCTTGAGCCCATCAAGTGTTTGCCTTGCATAGTGATGACAACTACCGTGTCATAAATGCGATTATCACCAGATGTCGCACAATAGCTGCATACCCTTGCGTAAGTTTAACCGCGGAAGCTACACGCACCTCTGCTAGCCTTTATGCTTAGCACTGTTACGCGCCCTTACGCCACACTCCCCCTTGTGTTTTTATTAGCGGCTTTTTATCAGAAGATTCAGTCTGTCACCGCGCGTGCACAAACTTTCAATGCTACCAAGTTTATAGTGTCACAACACTAGGAGGCATCACCTGGTCTTCGTGAAAAAGTAACGCGTGCAAGCTGTTGGCTAAAAATCAAGTGTAATTACGACAAACCTTAACAGAACAGCAAGTAAAAGGACAATAATAGTTTTGAATAAAATTGCTATGAAACAACGATATTACTTGGACACGTTCATGTTGTTTCAGTGGCAGCGCGCAATTAAAATAGTCTCAGGAATACGAGTAGTTCCTACTACGAGACGAATGGCCTGACCGAACGTCTAAATAAAACTCTCGTCTTAATGTGAGCGATGTACGTCAACGTCCAACAAGACGTCGCATGCCATTCTTCTGTACGTAACTTGTGCCTACAACGCGGCAGTGCAGGAAACAACGCAAATGACGCCGTTCAAGCTGGTCTACGGAAGAAACCCTAACACGACACTTGTTTGAAGCTTTGAAGTTTTTCACATTACTTCCTTACAGGATAAAACAAGTGATCATGGTGATAACAAAAGACGATAGGGAAATAACAATAATGAGAGCCGTGTTTACGTTCAGAACACAAGTGCTTCCTTGAAGATGTGCTTCTTTCTCTGTTTTATCTTTCCTTGAATGAAATGCTTTGTTTTATACAATGCGCAAGAGCACTGGCAACCTAGACGCCGCAGTAGCAAGCCCGTCTTAATCTGTTCATTCATGCCCTGCTTCAATTATTTTCGAGGCATCCTTACTAACAACGCCTTCGCGTGTCAGGCACCTTTCAGTAAGCATTACTCTCTAAAACAATGCAAGAAAGGTACGAATTATGCAGCTACAGAAGTAAAGACGCCCTTCTCGAAGAAATCCACTATTTATAATGGCCTATATATGCGCTTTATCTGCATTCTGCAAGAACGCTCGGTGCAACATGCTGTGAAAATTCACGCATACTGGCCGCGTGCCTCAACCAGAAGTCGATACATGTAGGCACTCTGCTTCGCCCAACAGTGCGCTACTCATTAAGTTTTCCCCACAGCCCACGACAACGTTGTGCCGCAACGCTACCATCACTTTCGAAAATAGCAGCGTTTTATACGAGTGGCTGCATCAAAGGACATATAAAAATTGATTGATGATTGATTGATTGATTGATTGATTGATTGATTGATTGATTGATTGATTGATTGATTTCAACATCTCTCAGCTACACCTTGTATATTTGGGAGAAGGTTCTCAATGATCTCAGCAAAATTTTCCCCCGCCCGTAGTTCTGCAACACGCATCGAAATATCTTTACTAGGCGCTCCCCGACACCATCTCCATCAGAATGCAGCAGCCGCTGCCGGACCAGGCTGCCGCGACTTCATGCTGAAACAGCGAAACGGCATAGCCCTTTAACCACTATGCCTCAATAGAAGAAGGAGAAGACAGACTCGCGCCGCCCTAAAACATTCGCGCTGCGCCATTGACCACTCCTCCAGCGCCGTACTCCCGGACTGCCACCCGTCTAGCGGAGGGGCGCGCAAGACTGTCGTGCTGGGCAGCTAGCAGCGGTCCGCTCGCACACGCACGCCCAATAATGACGGCCGCCGCGTTGTATAATCGGAGCCGGCATCAAGCGGGCTTCTAGCGTGCCCGGCGTCACCGTCGGCTGCGCTATACGAACGCAGAGCGCTGTCGCGGAATGATGTATGGCGACCAGTATGGCGGCTGCAGTTTAGCTTTCACCCCCCTCTGACTCCCTTGCGCTACCGCCGTTTGGATCGTCGGGTCACCGTGGTGGGACTTCCCAATTGAGTTGGAAATGTGCCAGAAATCACTGCAATGATGTGCGTCAGTCGCGAAATCACTGCGCGCGTGCCGCGAAGGGAAGTGTGGGAGAAAGGAGGAAGCAGCTCGTGCGACAGCCGAGAGGGCTTTGCTTCGGGAGTTCACGCGAGGTGGATGATGCTGCTCTTCGCTTCCCGCCCAACGGCCATCTCAAGTCATCTTTTTCCATGCATCATGGGAATGCTTGAGAATGCGCCTTTATTTCCTTTAGAGAAAATCTGGGAACGTTCACCAGAAACAAAAAGAGCAATTCATTATTATGATATTCAGTGTTATAGAAGGTAAAACCAAATTGAAAGCACCGAAATAAAAATTTTTGTGAGGGAAACGCCAGAAGTGGGCAGTGTCGAATGTACATGTCTGTTAGATAGTATCTGCAGATGCTCGTTGGGTGTCTTGTAATCATGGCACATTCGGCATGAGGTGTAACATTATCCGCATTTTCCATAAGTCATAAGAATTTATCTTGGATTTTAAGATACACGATACATATGCGGGTAGATCCACGAAGACACCCAGAGTCACTCATGCTAGCAACTGGCGGTGGTTATAGCTTATTCTTAGACACAACACATTTATGGAAGCAATTTTTCTAATCAGCAAGCACGATTGAAAAAATAAAGTGGATTATATGCGGTATCACGAATAATTATTAATAAACATTTACTGTTGGTACTATTAGAGGGTTAGGTGGAATGTTGCAACTGAAGAAGAGAAGCCAGTGCTCATAGCATGCCCTTCTGCTGGAAACATTAAGTTTAGAATGAGTTGCGAGAAATATTTTCTGAAGATGCATTGCGAAATGCACTGCTGTTCCAGTTAACAGTTTTACATAATTACACGCAACACTTCGCACAGGACTGAAACATGTCACAAGCATAATACATGGAACGACAATACATATCGCTGCAGATTCTGAGTACATTCATTGCACTTGACGAGTGCTGATCCAGTCAGCGTTAAAGATCCGCACAGACGCTCGGTAATGGAATGCGAAGCGCAAACGCAGGCGATAAAGAAAGAGTCCATTGTTTTATTGAACTTTGCTCGCCGCGGTCCCACATCTTCCTTCGCGCCAGCATGCTATTTGAAGTTACCTGATTTGAAGGTCACCAATTGTCAAATTAATTCGCGGGCAGCTGCAGGAAATTTGGACAGACTTTAACCCCGGTAGGAATGACCTGGATAACACAATTAAAGACAACATGGCTGCCGTCACAAGTATCAAGCGGCTTGAAAAAGTATACAAGAAACTTCGCAGCCCTTCTCTTGTCACTCTGTTCTCTGTGCATTGCCTCTATCCCTCCAGTGGTCTTTTAAGGTTTTCAATCATCAGGGTTATTTCCTTTGTATGACTATCATTATAGTTCAAAGCCTTTGATAGGGCTACTATGTCCTTATTTACCGTTATATAAATACTTTGACATCATAACCAAACACACTGAAAAGTTAATGTGCTATTTAACGAGGTTGCAGACGAATAATCGTCATCGGCGAATTTTCTCTTTTAGCACCGCCTTTGAGGTATTCGGATTCCCTACTATGGATTCGAATAGTGTTCAGCATACGCTTTGAACAATCATAAGACGTTTTACTTTTGATTTTAGCATGTAGTTTTTCAGTTTAGCTTTATAGGTCGCTTCCCTTTCATTTTCCCTATCCAGTATTGTGTTTCTCAATCTTAGATTTAACACGCATCTTTCCCTCTGCCGTTGCCCTCACTTCTGTGAACGTAATGTTTACTGGTTAGTTTCCTAGAACCTTAGCACACTTTCCACACTGTTAGATCAGTAGACTGCAGAACAGTAGACCAGCAGACCAGCAAACTGTTAGAGCAGCAACAGGTTTGGGCACGTTGATCAAAATCCATGACCTAAATGCTGCCCAAAGCACCAAAGTGCGGGAGTGTGTGGTTAGAGAAAGAACTATACAGACACCACCACGCATGTGTTTGTAATTCTATACTCTAATCACACATGAGTTTCTTCACAAACGCTGGTGCTTTGCGTTGCTTTTGCGCGCTGTTAGCCAAGGGTTTTCATAAAATGTCAATATTTTTTCACGTTTTTCCAACGCCCGCTCATGAGAATGAGTTAGTTGCCAAACGCAGGCATGCCATGATCTCCCGCATCGCTTGCAAGCATATTTTCAGGAAGTTTGTACAGAATAAGCAAGCTCGGCTATCAATAGCCGACACACTATCTTCGCTGAAACATTGTGGGCTTGTCACATTATCTACTTTTCCTTCGTCCAATGGCTGCAAAGTAGAATTAAAATGCGCTTTTCTAGTGACCGACAATCGCTCTGCGGCGTGTGCTGCTCCATCAAATACTATGCCGCTTAACCACTTCAAGTTACGCGCAAGTTGTAAATTTGTAGCAAGCGACAATTACATTGTCACGAAGGTGATATGATGATCTCCAAGACGGGATGGTGCCATATGTCGCCAAGCTCGTTTAAAGAGAGAGAAAACAAGGAGAGGAAAAGCACGGAGGTCTACCAGACGAGCATCCGGTTTGCTACCCTACACTTGGTGAAAGAGAAAGGAGGAATAGAAAGAGGAAGTACGAGAGCACTCAGTGCACGTGGGAGGGGAGGATGACAGGAGCACCATAAGCGGTTTCTTAAGCCGGTGCACTTCAAGTACTGGAGAAGTGCACGAATCGTCTTTTCTGCCAGTGACGGATGTAACCACATTCCGAGTACCTTTGCCTCAGAGGAGGATCTCGAGCCGAGTCGGTTTAAAGTTTTCCGGAGAGTACGCGGTATAGCGAGGACCAATACACAATAGGTGCTCGATGGTTTCCTCGCACCTAGAGTTGCACATCGGGCTATCGGCCACTCCCATACGATAAGAGTAAGCGTTCGTGAACTCCTGCAGTCCCAGCGCCACCAGCGCCACAGCAAGGTTGTCTCGCCGTGGGAAAAGCTAGATGGCAGTTGTAGCGGTAGCAAGGGGTCCAGCTTATGCAATCGGCAACTGAAAGCACTTGAAGAGCTCCAGCAAGCTTGTGACTTCTGGCGTGCAAGCAGACCAATTTGGTTTCTCAATAAATTTACACCCTAAGCGACGTTACTATATGGTTTACTGGCACCTAGAAACGAACAGTATATAGCACGATGTATTGTCGATAAGCATTATGCTTATAGAACACGTGCATCTTATAAAGTGCGTAATATACAGGTACGAAACCATCAAAAGAGTACGTAGAAAAATAGACCACGGCGCCACTTTGCGATTGGACCGCAATAGAAATGCATCGCAGTGATTATAAAGACAGCAATAAAAAATCGCAACTACGCATCCGACCTGCATTAGTCTGATGCAAGTCCCACCAGCTCTATAGACGGTTGTGCAAACAAAATATTGTGCTTTGTTGAACGTCCAAAAAAATTCCTACTTGTTAGTAGGGAAATTCAAAAGGAAGAACACCCACTGGCTGGAGATAAGTTTGCGAGCCAATACCTACAACCTTGCGAAAGCTTCCACAATGGAGCTATAACGAGGAATTAGCTATTGCATCGAGAATGAGAGAGAGACAGAAGAATAGGGGAAAGGCAGGGATGTTAACCAGAGGGGAAGGTCCTGTTTGCTACCCTGCCCGGCTGTAGACCCAGAATGAGAGCCATTTGTACCACCACGGGTCCTAGACTCTGCGACGGCTTCCGACACCGTACCATCACTGTCAGTGAAATGACGCTCATTGGCTGAAAGCATCGTCTCGGGCAGTCCGGGACTGTCAGGAACGGATAATCGAAGAGGCCCAGTGCTTTTGGTAGCTTGAAACAGACGCTGAATCGACGCAGCTTCCACGTGTGACGGTTTCGCGTTTGCCCAGATGCGGAAGGGAAAAGCCGCAAAATAAGTAAACATTTACACTCAGTAGTGTGTTCTGTCTTATTTAACTGTTGCTAATAAGCAGTTTACGTTTTCTCTTCCCCAGCCTAAACCATCGTGGATTAAAACACGGAACTCATTTCAGAAGCGATCTCACTTGTGTGCGCTTGTGTCCGCTTTCAGTAAGTTCGTTTAACTAAACCTGCTGCGACGTGGCACGGGCCACCGTGTAAAACCTTAAGCTAGTATTAACCTTCCACAGGAAGGATTATTGTCACCGATTTATCTCGTGACTGCACTAAAGCTGGATAAGGGTGAAACTTGCGCTGCTTGCAAGGCATGCTGACATGACATGGCATGGCATGGGCGGACGGACGGACGGACGGATGGACACGGACGGATGGATGGACGGATGGATGGATGGACGGCCGGATGGATGGATGGATGCTAGGAGCAGCCCCCTTTGGAACCGGGCGGTGGGTTGCGCCACCAAACTCATTGCCGAATGTCCTACCTGTCACAAAAAAAAAAACACGAAGAATTTCCATCACCAGACTTTCTGAACCTCTATTGGGAACGTTGTTTTTGTGCACTTATCCTAGTCACGCAGCGTTTTTTTGTGCGCTTATCCTGGTGACACAGCGTGGCGCCATCTCTCGAAGGAGGCGGCGCAAAACCCGCGCCACGGATCTAACGGACCAGTGGCGTTTAAAACCGCACAAGCGACCCTGTCTCAGTGCCAACAGATGACAATCAAGTGTATTGTGCACTGTATCTGCCTTTTGAACGTCGCTATTGGAAGTGACAAATTAAAGTTCAGCGTACAAGAAGTTACAGCTTGACTGACACTGTGAATAAACATTAGGAAGAAATGGGAAGCAATATTTCTTTTGTAACTTGTCTGGGCAGTAACTAGCATATGTAATGCGGTCCTGTACAAGGTATTGGGGGCCAGAGACTGCATTTTCTTAAGTCTTGACTGGTTGCCCGGTTGATCTCGTTTTGCTCTCGCAACGACGCCCGGACGTTCCCGTAGGTTCTCGTTTCGTTCTCGCGGTCATTCCCGTCTTGAGTGCCCGGAGAGCGGCTCTGGATTTTCGCTCAACGTCTCTCGAAGGTCACCGACAACGGAAGCTATAAGTACTTCGTGCTTAAAAGAAGCGACTCCGGTGGCGAGATTCTAAACCCGGCCCCGACCGCAGCAGTGCAATGCTCTAACCGATAAGCGATAACTATTTTTTTTCTTTATTGCCATATATTTGCAAGTCAGAAGGGAATAACGTTCACAAGAACGTTTACAAGTGAAGACAACATAACAGATATTCTAGACAGGTAGTTCCTGAAGCCCCTGTCACATCACGGCTAGCACAGTCGTTTAAAATTATTTTAAGGTTGCCTGGGGTTTCTACCCTGGTGGGCCACGTCGGAGAACAATCCTGCATCTTAATTACGTCTATAAAACGACTAATAGGCTCTCGAAAATACATACGAGCTGGTCTTCTATAAAATTTATCACATTGCACATCACGGGTGTGCAAGAGCGCATGCGCGTGCCAGTGTCCTGTGCGCCAAAGACGCAGGAATGAAATGGGGAAATTTATATAATTTAATTAACCACTTCCCAAAGGCTTCGCTTCGCACAGATTCTAACATGTGCATCGTGATCGGTATAACTTTTTTCTCAGTTTTCTGAGCACCATATGGCTTCTAAATAGGGGAAATTCGTGTTTTCATAAGGAGTGCGTCGGGGTTAAGATTATATTGAATGTTTCAAACACATCAGGGTTTGAATGTTTTGGAACACAACATTCCAAAACTGCACAGTGTGTTATGAAGAACGCCGCAGTGCAGGGCGCCGGATCAATTTGGACAGCTTGGAGTTCTGTTAATTCCAGACAAACCACGACAACCTGAGCGTTCTCCCATTCCACCCCTATCGAGATGCGGCCGCCCGGTTGTGTTGCGAAGCGTTCCGAAAGATATTCCGAAAGCGTTGCGTACTTCAAAACAACGGGAATCAAGGACATGCGGTAAATACCAGATGTTTTTCCACAGGAGCGGAGCTTCCTGCAGTTAAAGGGAGCCGACAGCATGAAAAGGTGAAAAGGAAAGTTCATTTTTAACAAAGGTCCCTAAGTTTTCGGTTTACACAGAAGGACATCCATAGTACAAACGAGGTGCTGTTTTGCGTGAGATCGCACACAACAGGTCCCATTGTCTATACAGCAAGTCGCCTCAGGAGCTGTAGATTTATTACAAACGCCTGTGCGGCAGTCACTGCCTTCTTGCCGTTAGAAGCAGTCATGACATTAACTCTACCCATGAAATTCAAAGATTTCATACTAAATAAGACAAGTTTATACCCTCAACGCAAAAAAAATTGAAACAGGCGTAATGAAGAAATTTATGTAGATAGCGGAAGTACGACCTCTGGTGTTCTTGTACCATGACTTCCTTCCGTGTCATGATTTCAATGCGAAGCCTTTTTCTCCGAGTGCCGCCACTTTTTTGCGGGTGGGCGGGGTATCTCGCTGTTTTGGTGGGTCGATTCCGGGTGATAGTGCAGCTCATCTTGCCATTCCCGTGGGCCAATCCCGGTGATATTGTAGTCAAAACTGTAGTCATATTGTAGTCATATTGTAGTCAAATTGTACACGACAGGGGCGACTGGATAGGCGCACTGGGGCCACTGTGCTTTCAATTTAAATTATTTGGCTTTCATGTTATATCTCACCAATAGAAGCATTCGGTCCTACTTATTTACAGATAAACGCTACAGCATATAACCTCCACAAAACCATTCGCTACACAAGTTACATTATTCATACAACCATTCCCTACAAATCATGAATGCTTCGCATTACGCACGCGTAACCTACAGTTGAATCTGCCAAATATTTTACGATTGTTATTGAACTATAGCTATTAGCTGTAGCTATAACTACTGAACTATATATGGCCCAATCGGTATCATACGTAGTCCCTTCACGTGTCCACATAGCAAAACTTTGCTACACGCGACAACGCACTAGTTAAACATGGCGACGTCACAGCTCTGACGAAGCCACACGTGCTACAACCTCAGCCTTTGAACAAAGACAAATTAAAGCTGCAGTACATCAAAGTATGTGCAATACAGAAACAAACCACAAGGATCCACAAGCTTTTTCTTTAACAGACTGTCTGTGTAAGTGGCTGTATGTGTTACTTTTCTCTGTTCTGTCCGTTTAAAGGCAGGATCGATTAGTATATATGTCTAAGAACGCACTTTTTTTTTTCTAATCGGTTGCTCTCATGGAAGAGTGCACGTGACTTTCAGCATAACACAGCTGGCCAATCCAAATGCAATCAAGGGTTTGAGATAAGATTTCCTTCCCACCATTGCACCTGCAAGTTGTCTCCAATGCAGCTACCTTAGAAATCGGCCTCAATGCACATAAAGCAGACAAATAGGTCGTGAAATTGATGCATGGTTCTTTCAGCAGTGTTGAGATCATTATTAAGGGACGCAGACAAGCGATGGCTGCTCGACTTGCGGCATATTGAGCAGTCTAATTGCTGTAAGGTGTTCAAATTACAAAAATCTCATGCGTACATATAACTTTTCTTACTTTTATTCAAATAAGTTGCTCGAATTTAGTTTTCTCGAGCGAACCCTCTTCTCACAAACTTCGCACACTCACGTTATTTCCAGTGCATTTTGCACCCAGTGGTCTGCATCTCAAATTGCTCGAAGTCACAGGCGCACCGAATCCTTGCATAGGTACCCTCCTATAAAATTAGCAGGGTCTTCTAATCACAGGTCGCACGAAGAGGCGAACAAACTCGATGTTTCGACTGTTCATTGCACCCTCGATACATCATGCCGCGAGAAACACTGTTTCCTATCTTCTATTAGGTTACGATTCTGTTCACCGCATCCTTCGCGCTTGAGGAGAATCGAAAGCTTTCCGGTACAAGGACGACCATTTCTCACTCTGTCGTCCTATACCCGCTACACCACGTGCGAGAGTTTCGTGCCATTGTCATCCGTCCTAAGCTCCGCGCAACATCGACGGAGACGGTACGCAACCGTCATTAGTCTGCGGAGGCCACGTCGGCGGTGAGGAAAAGAATCCCTCGCCACCAAGAAAAAAACGAGGAGGAGAAGGAAATGAGACGCGCACAAGCATCGCGCAACTCGAGCTGTGCTTAGCCACAGCTGGAGCCGATAAACAAAAGTGGAGCAAAGGAGCAAATGACGACAGCGACACTGGCGATGCGGGAGGATGGCAGAATAGACGGGTGTACAAAAAAAAAGGAGGACAAAAGAGGGGAGCAGGCAGAGCACAAAGACAGGGAAATGGGTTGAGGAAGGAGACGAGGCCGCCAGGCTGGCTGCCTCAGCAGTGGCGGCATCTGAGTGCGCTATCGGGGTTGTACGCAACGGTCCCGAACGGAGAGACCGAGCTGATGCTGCCGACGCAGCTTCGCTCCAGGTCAAGCGGCGGCAAAGCGAGCGCTAATAGCAATCGATTCGCACAACCATCGATCTCGGTGTTAAAACAGGCGGATGAGAGAGGGGGAGAAGGACGGGGGTAGCAAGCAAAATTAGGCGGGAATCTAAAGCGTGCTGCCTCGACCAGCGTCTCTGCCACCCGCCTACGGCGCCAGTCTTCGCGCCCTTTCCTTTCACTCTACGGACTCATCCCCAACATTCCTCCTCCCAACCTCACCCCCCCCCCCTCCCTACGCTGTCCATTTCGTCTCCTCAGCCCTCTTCTCCCTAGTCTTGTGTGGTCCAGGTTGTTTCTACATTCTTTGGTAACGTTGCTTATTTTTTTTCTCTCTCTCTTACTGCGCCGAGCCGTTTATCTTGCTTAAGTTTGCGACGTTTTTCTCTTGGCTCTGCCCTTATAGCAGCACCACGGTTGCCTTTCAAAGCCGCTTGCGATTCCGAGACACGTCGCCTCGCTGTTCCTTCTCGTCGCCGCGGATGTGACATGTCCAGAGCCGAGGACAGCTCCTGGACACGCCCGCCGAGAGTGCTCCGCGCTGAATGTGTACAGTGGCAGCGCTGTAATAAAGCGCAAGCCTCGGCGCGTATTAGCTCTTACGTGCTAATGTGCGGCTGAAAAGGAAGAAATAAAGAAAAAATGGAAGGATTTGCAGAGCCGTGGTCCACATTTACTGCATGACCCTGTACGTTCCAAAGGACAATGTGAACTTACGTAAATTGACAGTGACTGCGAACCTATTTCATTTTGTTAATATACGAGTCTTCGTTTGTTTTGGCTTAAACAGAAAAGGAAACGAACTTTGCTTTATAAACTGTACGACGAACCATCGCTTTCCATAAATATTGGTACAACGAAATGGAACACTCCTACAATAAAAACCGATGACCAGCTAATGCTTCCAAACACAATTTCGCGCGAATCCTTTCCTTCATTAAATGATAATGAATAATGAGACAAGTTACAAGGGTGTGCAGTGCGCCGAACACGTGTGCTAGTACAAATGGTCAGCCCTGGCAATGTGTAATATAATCAACTGTGGAATATCAAGCCTGCAATGCAGAGTGGCTCAGCATCGCGCAATATGCATAAACGACATGCCAAACCGCACCGTCAAGTATCAACCGCGAACGCACAGTTGCCGTTGGCAAAGCGCACGTGTCACCTGAAAGCCACGTATCTAGGTAGCAGATGCAGCGTCCCCTCGTGCTGAAACATTCCAATAACGCGAGACATGAAACCAGTCACGGAAGCGTGCACATGAGCTTTACAACAAACACGCGTCTTCGTCCCGCTGTCATCATTTCATCGCCTTCATTCGAATATGGTCATTCCTCTGTTCTCATTCAATCGTCATCATTCCGGCATCTTCACTCTGTTCTTCGGCGTCTTCTTCCTCGTCACCACGTCATTGACGTCCTTGTGTTGTGTTCATACAGTGCTCGTCATGGCGTCGTGGTCGCTCTTACGTCTCCGTCCGATTGTCGCCATGCTGTCGTAGTCACGCCGTCATTGACATTCTACAGAAGTCTTGCCATCGCCGTCATTCAGTAATCGTCGTTTGTCGTGACCATTGTCACAGTGGTTGTTCTGTCATCATCATTCCTTTTGTCGCCATGCTGACGTTGTCACACGATTACCATCATTCGATCATCTTCATTATGTCGTCGTCATATAATCGACGTCATGTTAGTGGGGTCGTCCTATCGTCGTCATACCATTGTCATCATGCTCTGGTCGTCAAGCAGTCATCGTAGTTTCATCGTCATCGTACTGTCACCTGGTAGGGACGATCAAGAACACAGTAGCAAAACTGCGAATGGCTGAACTGCATCTTTATCGAGCGAACCCGTGCCCAGAAGAACAGGCTACACTCAAAGCACAACGATATAGCGGCGAACGTCAGCGATCGTCGAAAATCTCATTCGCCGGTCAAGCGCGTCGGCTTTCGTACGCGAGTCATCGAAGTTTCCAGAGTAACCGCTGGCGCCCACGTGTCTTCCAGAAAGTACTACGCAATTCGCGTTGAGCATACATCAGATGGTGCAGGCGCGTGTTGCGCTCAGCGACAACCTTAACTTGTCGTAATTTCTTCGTCGTCGTCATTCAATCATCGTTACGCGTGGGATCCGCATGTTGGAGTGTCTCAAATGTAGGTTTAGCGAGGCGCTTCTCACTGAAAATGCGTCCAACTTTGTAGTCTACTCTGTGTTGGCAAATTGTCGCTAAGAAATCAGCAATTCTTTTTTTTTCTTTTTTTTGCAATCACCAATCAAAGCTTCGCTAAGCCAATTACCACAGCGCGCGGGATCCGCATGTTTTTCAGCTTTTTTTTTTCTTCCACCTTAATTACATTCACCTGTGTGCAAACAAGGATTTTTTTTAGATACTGCCTAATCGGCGCTTTGATCGCTCTGGCTATGGCAACGTCGTAGTATACCACATCACTCACTGAACAATAGCCTGGGCAAGGAAGTTATCGAATCACTGCATTTTATCCTGTTATATGTGGCATTACAGTTTGTTGCACTAATAGTCGACTCTATGAAAAGTTCTACTTAAAATACATTCTTAAAGTACTTGTTGTAAACTTGCATGAAGGAAACCTATCTGAAGCAAATATTACCATGTTATTTCGCCTTCCATTTACACAGCTATAAGATATCGACTCTAAACAGCTTCGCAAAGAAGCGCAAGAGTTCACAAAAGGCTAATGCTTTCCGGATACCCTAACGCACTTTCTTTTATCCCACTCTTTCACGATCTCGGCCTTATCATCCTTGGTGTCGCGCAAGAATTGAAGGTAGGCCCATCGTCCTCACCAATCGTGATTGTTAACCTGGGGCATCTCTCAGGAACTGTAAACACGGGAAACCTGGCGGACTCCCGTCAGATTAGCGCAGAAAATAATACTCGCGCCGTGATACTCCCCTTCCCATCTCTCCGTTTTTCTGTGAGCTTTTCCGCATGACGGTCCCGGTTCGATGGAAATTCAAATGACCAGATATTGAGCGTGTTTGTTTATGCCTCAGACGCAATCGGTTAGTATGCAAATGAGCCAAATTGCAGAATGGCGTATTTTCTCTCTCAGGTTGTTTTCGTTGCAGGCTGAACAGCGTGAATAGCTGAAGCGGGAGACAGCCTTTGGAAAACAAGTGTGCGTGATCATCGCTTAGAGCGCTATATTTATAGTACTACATTTATGTAATAGCTGCCCGATTAAACATGCATGAGGTACAATTAGTCCCACTAAATTAGAAAAGTTCTTTCAGTGGCAGTCCCTGCATGTGTTTTTTTTTTCGGTATTTTTTTCGACGATCATTTATGTGCTCTCTTTTTGATAATGGACATGGCAGGACAGGTTTCGCTTGCCCTTGCTGCGACGTTTATATCACTGCCCAGTACGTGTAGAGAATATATTGATCTTTGCGGGGGTGATCAGCAACCTTCCGCGAATTTTTTCGAGGCTTCTAAGCCTCAAAGCTATCTTAAGTTCTAGGCTAACAAGCAGTAAAGGCTAGCGCTAGCGACCCTTCAGGGATTTCCGCAGGCGAGCAAAACGTTTTTTTTTTTTTAATTGATTACAGATTGTCTTGTTTTTTGCAACCTGACGTTGTGATTTTTTAATGTAGACTTCTGCATGTTCCTCAATTTATATGCCGTTTTATGGCCTCACCTTATGTGTGTTTCTTATGTCACCTCACACCAAATGTGAACCTGCTTAAAATTTTGTCACAAACAACATGGGGCAGTGACAGGAAGTGCCTGATGAACGTGTAGAAAATCTTATACGTACACGCTTAGACTATTGGGCCATAGCGTATCAATCTGCTAGTCCAAGCGCCTTGAAGATGCTTGACCCTGTTGCATCCACTAGGTATCGCCTTGGCAACCGGTGCCTTCAAGACAAGACCTGTAGAGAGCCTCGACGTAGAGTCTAATGAATGGTCACTGCATCTTCAAAGGTCCTACACTAGTTTCATGTATTTTCTGAGAATACATGCGAACAATGAACATCCAACTTATTTAACCATAAACGATATGACCAGTGTCACCCTGTTCCACAACGGACCTGCAGTGAAACGGCCTTTTTCTCTGCGCGTGAGGAACCTCAGTGATGAAATGAGTGTTCCACTCCTTGAACATAGCTTAATGGCTCCAACAAAGCTATTACCGCCGTGGCAGTGGCAGCAGATAGATTGTGACTTGTCTTTTGTAGAAGTCACAAAACATGCCCCCGATACACAAATCCGAATGCACTTCTTAGAAATTCAGGCAAAATACGCTTGCCCAGAATTCGACACGGACGACTCAAAGTCGCATGCCGGTGTCCGTTGTGCAGCGGTGGGCCCATCGTTCGCGGAATCCGTCGCTCTACACCCAGAATTTTTACGGCTGAGGCTTATACGCCGTTCTTTGCTGTAAAGTACATCGATAATACACATATTCGCAACGCAGTTATTTATACTGACTCTTTAAGCGTAGTTAAAGCCCCATCGTCGTTACAGAAACATAAAAATCCTGTAATTGCAGAACTTTACTCGACTCTATGCAAAGCTTACTCTTCTCAACATATCTCAATATGCTGGGTTTCTGGACATAGAGGCATTGAAGGCAACATGCTTGCGGACAAAATGGCCACATCCACAGAACCAAGTGCTAATAACACTTCCATCGGTATCCCTGCCATAGATTTGAAACCATTTCTGCGGAAAGAACTGAGGTTCTATTGGCAACGTTTGAGGGACACAAAACAGTCAAACAAGCTTAATTCAATAAAACCGTATTTAGGAAGTTGGCCACCTACAATAAAAATACGACGAACATGCTCTCTGTCGACTTCGAATAGGCCACACGTATGGCACACATTCTTATCTCTTAAGAAACAGTGATCCCCCTGCCTGTGGGAAATGTGGCGAGACGCTAACTGTGCTGCACGTCTTGCTCGAATGCCGGTAGGTAGAAGAGCAAAGAAAAAAAGTTATTTCCTTTAGCATACAGACAACATATTCCATTACACCCGGCATTGTTCCTTGGCAAAGACCCTCTCTTTGACACAAAATCATTGCTAGGCTTTTAAATGATATTCGTATACTAAGTATACACCCATGCGATCCGTAGCACGACCTCGCAATAGAGGCCTATGTTGCAGCATTAGTATGCATAGCACACGCCTCCAGGCCCTTGCGCACAAGGGTCCTGGTGAGGCAGTAGTGCTGCCTGGAAATTATCATTAACTGAGTGTCTTAAATTTATGTCTTTTATATGCATAGCACACCTCACAATAGTCATTGTCATAGTTTTATCCCAAGTACATGTTTTACGCATCTATACAGCAACCAGTTTTAGGCCACTATTCAGCCGTGATACATCTACTCAGCGCAAATCATCCATCGATCACTCTTTGTGACAAGGGATCATTGCCGATCTCACTTAAGCGCACCAACATCTTGTACACATCATGCGCTTCTTGTTTTTTAAGAAGCATGTGTGATTTTTTTCATGCATGCTGGTAATCCGCAACCATAAGCTTTAAAGTTATTGTTCCAGCAGACTCTGTTTTCGGTTTTAATAGGACTATATATAAAATGAAGTTCATATAAAATAGTTAAAGTAAAGTCTTTTCTCCCTATACACTCTAAAAAACAAATGGTGTTTACAAAAACTACTCTATCGGCGGAGTAGCTGCATGTCACTTATAGGACGCTATTTATAGAGTGTATTCACTCTATGAGGGATGGTCTCACTGAACTCCTGCCACCTCCGGAGAGGGTAATAGCCATATAGTAATTTAGCTATGCAACATAAAATATGAGTAACTGCATGCAGTAGTTCTGATTTTACTCCTATGCATCTAGCTCGAGTAACTTCAAGAGATGCAGTAGAGCAGCTCACTAGAGTAACAGCCGAGGTGATGATATTACACAATTTCAGCTAGATGAGGCAGTTTTACACCTGCCTGTAAAAACGAATAGTAACTTAAATTTTGTGGCAGAAATTCAAGATTTGGAGTGTCCAAATATGTAGCATGCAGTGCTCTTTCTAGGCTCCCGCCGCCATAATATATTAACTCTTTGGGCAAATGTGCCAGATATAGACAGAAACAGTGCTTTCGTTTTGAAATGAACCAAGCGCGCGAATGCGTGCGTGCGTGCGTGCGTGCGTGTGTGCGTGCGTGCGTGCGTGCGTGCGTGCGTGCGTGCGTGAGTGAGTGAGTGAGTGAGTGAGTGAGTGAGTGAGTGAGTGAGTGAGTGAGTGAGTGAGTGAGTGAGTGAGTGAGTGAGTGAGTGAGTGTGAGTGTGAGTGTGTGTGTGTGTGTGTGTGCGTGTGTGTGTGTGTGTGTGTGTGTGTGTGTGTGTGTGTGTGTGTCGTGCAACACACGTTGCACGCCAGTGGGGAGTGCGGAGTCGCATAGTGCATGCTGCTGGGTCACGTAAGCAGAACGTCGCATTGAGTAAGGCGTCATTGCGCTGCCGCTTCCCAATTTCGGTTTCGCGCGCTCTGATGGTCAATTAAAGTTTGTCGTGCCACAGTTCCACAGTTAATCGCATATTTCTAGACCCAAACGTAGATATGACTTTTAGGGAAAGCTACTTGAATTTGCGGTGAGTCCGCTGAGACTAACAGTTCAGGATTTAACTAATTTATATTAGTTATTTGTGACTAATTACCCCGTATCGCCCGTCACCCCGTGTTCGCCACCACAGGCGGCATGTATCTGAAAGAACCGTCCCTCTATTTCAAAACGTTTATTTTAAATATTACTTAAAGTCTTCGTAGAATCACCCTATATAAAAAGTGGCAACAACTTACCATAATATTAAGCATACCATAGCATAAGCAATTGCTTGTGCATAATAAGCCATTGCTATTGTAAGATAGATTAGGCCTTTAGGTGGCACCGCCTACTCTTCATTGCTTGACGAAGAGAATGAAATCCCAAAGAGCATCAGAAAAAACTCCATAGGAAAGAATTACTACACATACGAAGTTTTCCAACATGGGGCTTCCAGCCTTGCTCCCATAGGTTTGGTCGTAGCGGTGACCTAATTATGTTTTTCGGACAGGAAGCCGTCAGAGGTGATGACGGGCACGCGACCTCTCGCGTCGAGCCCGTCTCTTCGCACTTCGGCTGCTATACAGTAGTGTCAGGATCGGCACATCCTCATGATCATGTCTCAAACCTCCGGCTTCTCGAACAGCGAGGCCATGGACTCTGACAGTGATTTCGCCACCATCCAAGGCAAAGTATTTAAGAGAAAACACCTCAGGACAACTACGGACGTGAGCGAGCAAGTCTCCGCCAGATCACTTAGTCCGACTAACACGATTGCCTACGTGCCTCTCGA
Organism: Dermacentor silvarum; assembly: GCF_013339745.2. Classification (NCBI taxonomy): domain Eukaryota; kingdom Metazoa; phylum Arthropoda; class Arachnida; order Ixodida; family Ixodidae; genus Dermacentor; species Dermacentor silvarum. The sequence continues at coordinate 121,562,358 of NC_051159.1, forward strand.
CGCCTTATATAATTTTAATTCCATACGCAGGTAGACTTTAAATGCTTGCTTACGAGAAGTGGCCCTGAAGGGATAAACTAAGTCCTGTTTAGTAACAGACAGAACATGGTTCACAATTCATGCAGCGACGCAAGCCGCCCTAGAAAAAGTGAGAGCAATGCGTATACTCGGGCATGTCGAAGTCCGCTCGTTGATTGCGCATGGCAAATGGACTAGCGCCGGACTCACATCTGACGACGTCATTCTCACCAGCAACAAAGAGTTGCGAGAGATGCTGTCTTCAACAGTAAAGATCATTGCTCTACATAGGTTCAGCCGCTCGACAAGGATTAAGCTGCTTTTAGAGGGAGACACCGTATCTGCCCACGTCAAGGTGTGCTATGTGAGACATCCGGTGCGCCATTTTGTGCACCGACGACTGCAGTGCCGCCAGTGATTAAAGTTGAGCCATGTTAGCGCTGTCTGCAGTGGCCAGACGACATGCCACCGCTGTGCAGGCAACCATGGCCAATATTTATGTACAGTCAAGGCAGAAAAATGCTCTAATTGCGATGGCACCCGTGAGGCAAACTATAAAGACTGTCCAGACATAAAAAAAGGAGATAACAACACTGCAACACATGAGCATGAAGAGTTTCATGCGCAAGAAGGCGGCAGCCTCAGTTGGCAAGCGGAGGAGGAGATCGAGTCCTCAGCGAGTTCAAGAGCAGAACGAGAGGTCCGTGGCTGCAGCCATGCCGGTCCAGCAGGAATTGTCGTAAACAACATCGAGTGAGCCTCCAAAGGTGATTCGTAACGCCAACAGCGTAAACTGTCGACGTTACGGGACACGTACGCATGGCCACTGTTACTACCTATAGAACCCCTGAATATCAACGAGAAAAGCAACAGCGCTTCGTAACGACAACTTCGGAATCGGTCATCATGGAGATATTGCGGCTAATAACTGACAGCCTGCAGCAGCTGCGGCCTCGCTCAAATACGCCTGTGGTGAGAACAGTTGTGGAAATCATGCATGTCATAGAAGGCCACCTGGCTGCGCTACAGCAGCCTCGACCGCTCTCCGCCAAAGTGCATATGTCGTGCAGCGTCTACGCGCGTGTTGTACAAAAGCAGCAGACTCTAGAGCAGCTCTCATCATAACCTTATTCATACCACCTTCATCTTCCTGACCTGTTCGGGTAGTTCCCACAAAACCCATTCCTCAACGTGGAGTAGCAGGATAGAGCTCACCCCACTCATGCCGAGCACTCCACTTTTCTTTCATCAAAGTTTTATTGCGATAGCAATTATATGGGCACTCCAAAGCGGATTTCTGCCGTCGGCGTCGTCGGCGCTGTCGCCGTCGTCGTGAGGTTCCGTATGACGTCAACGGCTATGAAATCGTCGCCGCGCTCCGGACACGAGTGCGAGTGAAAGGGCGCGATCGGGACGCGCGCTTTCACGGGGAGCGAAAGCACGTCGGAGAGCAAACGCGAGTTCTGCGCCGTAGTAGTGATTTTATTGAAGAAGAAAGTGCCGTGCTCTCTGAAGGGCTGCAGAATTAAGTGTCTCTTTCCTCCTTTACAATCACCATATGTAGAAAGCAAACGCGACTTCTTCTATCGCGCGAAATGCCGTGGGGGGATGGGAGAGAGGGCAGGCGACGTTTAGCTGCGGCACCAAATGCGTATTTAGATAAAGAACGTTGCGAGGCGAGAAGGCGGGTAAGATTTCCGACGCTGCTCGACGAGCGTCCCATTCTGATCTCGTCGAAAACCTCCGAGCCGCACCCAGAGGCACCGGCAACAGTCACCAACGCCGCGCGCGTACGATGCGAACGCGGGCAAAACGCCGACGGCGTCGGCAACAGTTCTGCGCGTTGCTGGTGCTGCTGCATGTCCTAGTTTATACAGCTTATAAAACTACTATCTTACTCCGTATAGCTCTCTACTAATTTGCTATCGCAATTGATGCTTCGCCTTTCGGGCGAAACTGCAACATTTCTTTCTCTCTCTCTCCCACACAACTCCAAGAAGCCACTGAATATAGTACAGGAACACACACAAGCATGTACCAAATTCATAAACATGTGTAATTTCCTAAGAAAACAGAAATATTTGAAATTTTCCCTGAAAACACATATTTCACAGTTTTTTCTAACTTTAATACATTACACAATTCCTGTAACCTACACTTCGAGCTTGCAACAATAATCTGTTATGTCTCCATGCCGCAAGCCCCCAAAAAATCCTTCCAATAGCAAGTAATTTTTTTCACATGTTATCAAGTTTTTTCCCCTTCAGTTGAGATAGAGTTTCTTCTTAACAACCTTATATCCGTGTCTCATTGCAGTTTCAATAAATTAGAGGTTTTATTATTTCTTAGACTCCTTGGGAAACCTTATGAACCCGTGAATAGGCTCTCGAAGTACAATTTATGTAGTAAAAAAAGTACAGAAAAGCACAGGAGCAAAATTTCGGAAACTGGAAAAGGCAAGGGGGATAAGATGCGGAAAAGATTTATGGAGCGCACCCAGCGGGAACTGGGCCTCTATTGTAGATGGCCTGAACACGAAGCAAATTTTATTTCTTTCTGGGCCACTACATGAATGAAAATATATTATGGTGCTTCATTTGAATCTCACTTCGTTACACAGATCAAAGAAGTTTCGAGTAACACTTTAACCGCTCAACGTTGTGCTCGTGGTCTATCTAACTATTGAAAGGTATTTATCTAATGCTACTTGACCAGGAGCCTGAGCGTCAGCAGCGTGAGGTATTGCGTGCTGTCGGAGAATAACTGGCAGTCTGAGATGGGATGAAAACGTTAACTTGTAGTCAAGTTCATTCATAGCACAATACAAGCATCCTCTCTTACACTGCGCAAACGACTTGCGAAAACTTTAGAAGTCTGAGTTCTCTGCTTTTTTCGGCTTCCTTTGCAAACTTTTTCTGGTCTCACGTAGCTTTCTGGATGCTGGCTGTTGTTTATTTATACGCATACCTCACAAGCTCCAACTTGAGTATTGCGTGAGGGGAGTAAGAGAAACAACATGTAGCGAAAAAAGGAGAACATAGCTAAAAACAAATGAAACAACTGCAGAAAAGACGCCGTTTAACATCAAGCAAACGAAGAACAACAACACTCTGGACGATCAGAAACGCACATGGCTCATCAAACTCATGGCAAAGAACTGCAGATGCATGTAACCCATAAACCGCTTGCAAGAAGCGAGAATGACGGCAGTTAAGTCACATGGTACAAATGAAACAACGTGTGCGCATGACTACGGAAATAATTTTTTATGTTTCTCTAAATGATTCCAGATTATTAATTTCAACAATGTGGCTTAGAAGTTCGTTCCAAGCTGCTATTGTCAGAGGTAATGCAGATTTGTTAAATGCATTTGTGTGGCCAAACACACGTGTGAAACTGTGTGCGTTATATCAGCGGCGAGATGTGCGTTGGTTGTTGTTGGCTGCTATCTCTACGAATATATTTGTGGGCACATAAACGACGGAAGTGATGGCGTGGAGCACAGGTAGAATACCGCGATCTTAATCTAAAAGTCATAAATTCTAATTCTCGTCCAGTACACTACATTTTCAGTCATGCACTGGCGCCTGACAACAGCAGGAAACATGCCGAGAACCAGTGGGGCTATACCAGTTAGTCCAAACACAACCAAATTAGGAAGGTCCACTAAGCTTCAACGAAAGGCACTCACTCACCAGCACAGCAAATGGCCTCCCTATGGCAGTATTCTGCTACTACCTCTCTCGTGGCTCTTGCAGTTAGTCTGTCGCCTTCAGCCCCCAGCGTATACGCAGAGCGCGTCACCAAGGCAATGGTCAGACCTGCGACGTTGCAGAGAGTGCTAAGAATCTCTAGATGCGGACAGGGTGCCACTGGAAACTGAGCCTGGCAACGTTTACCACTCGAACCCTCTAGAGTGAGGTTCGTTTAGCAAGACTCCTTGAAGAAATATCAGGCATTGCCTGCAATATTATTGGCCTTAGCAAGGTTAGAAGAACGGATGAAGTTCATACAGTGCTCACTAACGGCCACGTCGTCTGCTACAGATGTCTTCCAGATAAGAGAGAATACGGGGTAGGATTTCTAGTTTATAAGGACATAGCAGGCAGCATTGATAAATTCTACAGCATTAATTAGAGGGTAGCAGTCATCGCAAAGAAGCGAAATAGGAAATGTTGATTAGAAGTAGTACAGGTCTATTCTCCAACCTCCAGTCATGATGATAAATAGAACAGTTTTATGAAGACGTTGAATCATTAATGAGAAACGTGCAAACTCAGCATACTGTAGTCATGGGCGATTTCAATGCAAAAAAAGGAGGGGGGGTTAAGCTGTCTGGGGAGCAAGCAATCGGCAACTATGGCATTGATTCGAGGAGTAGTAGAGGAGATATGGTAGAATTCGCCGAAAGAAATAGTCTCTGCATAATGAATACATTCTTCAGGATGCACCGTAACACCACGTGGACCTGAAAAAGCGCTAATGGAGAAATAAATGAAACAGATTTCATACTCTCTGCTGATGCCCGCATAGGGCAGGTACCCGCACATAGGGCAGGTAACGTAGAGTAAAGGGCCGTGATCATAGGTTAGTGAGCTCTTCTAGGATTCCTCTCAATGCGAACAGAGAAAGAGCAAAATTAGTCAAGAAGAAACGGGCCAACCTAGACGCAGTAAAATTAGAAGAAAATGAATTCAGGCTGGTGCTCGCAAACAAACATGCAGGTTTAGAACAGGAAGACGAAGAGAACATAACGGTAATGAATCAAAACGGGGCTAGGTTGATTTCATAAGCAGCTTTTGGTGTGGGAAGTAAGGCACGAAGGCAACCATTAGGTAAGCTCTCCCAAGTATAAAGGACCTTATAACAAAACGACAAAGCATAAAAGTGCGTGACTCAGGAGATCAGCTAAATTTCGCTGAACCGTTAATGTATATAAACAAGAAGAAAGTAAACGATATTCGAAAATATAACGTCGGAAAGAATGATAAAATAGTAAAAAAGAGGTGCAGCACAAAATCAGTGAGAATTAAATTCGGCATAGTACAGGACAAGGTGTATGCGTGAAAGATAAGCAGTGTAATTTCACCAGCGATTTCGATGATCTAGTAAAAGCAGTTGAATAATTCTATACTGACCTCTGCAGTACTCAGAAAAACCACGCGAGCTTCGTGGGGAGTAGTGACGAACAGGATACTGAGGCTCTTCTATTATTAGCGATGAAGTTAGAAGGGCCTAGCAATACATAATCAAGGAAAAGTGGCAGGAGAAGACAGAGAAACCAGTCGATTTTATCAAAGATGGTGGAGATAATATTGGAGATATGCCTAAAAAGCTTACTACCCTTTATACGCAATGCCTCATGACCACAAGTGTACCAGAGAGCTGGAAAAATGGGAACATGATACTAATCTACAAGAATGGAGACGTTATTGAAATGAAAATTTATAGGCCCATTAGCTTTCTTTTTGGTATTTTATAAAACATTCACCGAATTATTTCCAACAGAATCAGGAAAATACTTGCCTTCAATCACCCAAGAGATCTGGCTGGCTTCTGGAAGGCATATTCTACAAAGGATCACGTCCATGTGACCAATCAGGTAAGTGACAAATCATCAGAGTACAATCAACCTCTCTATACATCCTTCTTAGATTATGAAAAGGCACTTGATTCAGTAGAATACCAGAAGTCATGGAGGCATTGCATAATCATGGATCACAGGAGGCATGCGTGAATATCTTAGGAAATATCTACAACGATTCCGCAGCTACCTTTGTTCTCCACAAAAATAGCAGAAAATTACCTATCAAGAAAGGGGTCAGGCAAGGAGACACAATCTCTCCAATGCTACGCACTGCATGCTTAGAAGTATTCGAATTATTAGACTGGGAAGGCTTAGGAGTGAGGATCAACGGCGTACATCTCAACAACATTCGGTTTGCAGATAGCATCGTCTTGTTCAGCAACACTGGGGATAAATTGCAAGACATGATTGAGGGCCTTAACTTAGTAAGTCTAAGAGTAGGGTTGAAGATTAATGCGCAGAAGGCAAATATGATGTTCAATAGCCTGGCAAGGGAACAAGAATTCAGGATCGCCAGTCAGCCTCTAGAGTCTGTAAAGGAGTACGCTTATCTAGGTCAATTACTCACAGGGGTCCCTGATAGTGACAACGAAACTTACAGAAGATTAAAAATTGGTTGCAGTACATACGGCAGGCATTAGAAAATACTGATGGGAGCTTACCACTGTCGTTGAAAAGAAAATTGTCCAATTATTGAATTATACCGGGGTTGACATATACGACATAAACTTCGAGCTTAACAAAGAAGCTCGAGAACAAGTTACTGTACGCGCAAAGAGCGATGGAACAAAAAATGTTAGGCGTAACGTTAAGAGATAGAAAAGGAGCGGTGTGAATCGGGGAGCAAACGGGGATAGCCAATATTCTAGTTGACAATAACAGACAAAATTAGAAGTGAGAAGGCCATGTAATGAGAAGGTCAGATAACAGGTGGACTATTAGAGTTATTAGGAAGGAAGGAAATAGCAGAGGAAGACTGCATAAAGTTAGAGAGGTGAGGAAATCAGGATATTTGCAGATGAAAGTTGGAATCCGCTAGCTCAAGACAGGGGTTATTCAACTTGTTTACCTTCATCCTGCCAGTCGGCATAAAAATATGATAACGATGATGATACAACAGGTATATGAAACTATTAGCGAAGTGGCGTATACAACCTTTGTGTGCAAAGTACGCAGATAATAATTATAGTAATTATTGTGCTAAATTCCTACATAAAACCTGCACATATAATGTCGGCTCACATGCATCTCTAAAGCGCCCCGATCTGCTAATAGAGTGGTGAGTTATGTTTACCGGATGCTTAGATTTACTTAACTTACTTTATTGAGCCTCTCAGCATGTGGCACAGAGAACAGGCATGTTCTTTGCCTATCCTCCACAATGGGTACGTCCTACTGGGACTCATTAAGTATCTAATCCCTAAATGTTGCTTGATCTGGGTCATAATTATGTGTCCAAAGTTGTTCATGCATGTACCTGTATTCCCCATTATTCCATCAACAGGTATCATGCATCGCATTCGTGCTTGTGACATCGCTGCGTATACTTCTCACATTGAGCATCCGCCTAAATAAGAGTTTGCAATGCAGCATAGCTTGTGAACGATGCAGTGTATAAATATAAAACTGCATCACAATACCTTCCTAACCTTTGTGGTGACTAAACGTAAACATTCCATGAGACTACTCATTGCAAAGGAGAAAGTAAATAAACGTTTATGGATCGCCGTTAGTTGTAAAGCTTTTAATGAACTGCGTTACATAGGTTCCTGCATGTGCGCTGGATCTGCATATTTTTTTCGCAACATCTACAGATTACCGAAGCAGTGGCAGAGAAGTGTTTAATTAGCGTGGAAGGATGATCGCTATCCGTCGCCCTGTATACATTTTCAAAAGCAGTGGCCCGGCTGCGAATTAATTTCTTCGCACAATTCCATTGTGAAGTACGCCTAGCTCACAGATATCGTTGTGTATGTTCAGGCTTATTTTAAGCTTGTGTCGCTTAAAAGCACCGCAGTCAATATTGGCCATATGAAGTCTATTTACATTCTCCTGCTTCGTCCAAAACGTTACATGTAGCAATATTACAGATTTATCGTGCTCCTCACAAAACGTTCATGCATTTCTTTTCCGTTCTCAGCACACTTAGAGGGCCGCGTGGCCTTTAGTTCTTTGTTTGAAATACTGAAGACATCTATTTTGCCATTCTCGATAGTATTTCTACGGACAGTGTTTAGCGTCTAGCAAGTCAGGAACATTTAACTTTGGAAGCCGGGATCGCGCCTCCCAATCACTACAGAAAGCATTCCAGTGGGTGTTCTAGGCCGGCCTCTTACTTCTCGGGTATTTGCTATGGCAATAAGATATTTTCTGTTCAGTATCTTCCTCTCTGCCTACGTTGACAACGGTGCGTGAAAAAATAACAATAAGAGCGAACTGCCGAGGTCGAATTTCGGAAAGTTTAGAAAGTGTCTGACTGCCTTAGGGCTCCAAATCGGCATTCTAGATGCGTGTGTACGAAGGAATTCAAGACGGAGCCCAGCTCCAAAGTTTGCATAAGTTTGAATTCGTTTTATACCGTGCTGTTAGAATTGTTTTTTTTTTTTTTTTACTTTAAACGCGTACACTTCCTTCTGTAGGGTGGTTTCCTTCGGTATTTCCAGCTTCACGCTTCCTTGACTCGCTTCGAGTGCCGTGGACCGCGAATGTAAACACTTTTCCGCTTCACAGCCAAGATAAAGGGAGAGGCAACGAATTCTGCAGACAGAAGGATCAATGACACTCCTCAGTCTGCAAGGTGCGGAGAAAGTTCCAAAAGTAACTATGGAGTCTTTGTCGCAGCATGAAATCAATGCAAGAAAGCATGAACTCGTCGATAGCTGAAAACTGTTTTCCTCAGCAAACATTCCTATGCCATTTATTTCTCTCTTTTTTTAGAGGTATCACGCTTCTCGGACAACAGCTCGAACATTTCGCAGGGTAGCTGTGCCACCCAAACATTGATAATCATTTAAATACGGCATGCTGCTTTTTTTCAAGGTCCTGTAATATCACAAACAACTTACCCGACCGAGTTTTGTAAACATGTGGCTTTTACTGCGGAATAAATTGTCGCTATAGACCAAGAACACTAAGGTAAGGCGAACAGGCGATACCTATAGTGGCGTATAATTGTATTACTCAGACGTGTCTCATTATATTTTTTTTTTTTTGCAGATTCGAGTCAATATTTAGGCCGGTTAATGTGCCTTTGTTCCCTGAAACATTTATTGGAAGTCATCAGCGTTTTCTTCCTTCTGTTTACTGCTGACTATACACTACGTTTGATTGAGCTTTCCAGGTGTGGTCTAGATGAATAAAGGAAGGAACTTTCCTATGTGCACAAAAGCCAGTGAACTTTCCGATTTCCCAACACCTACGTAGAATAAAGTGGGCATTTCATGGAGGTTTTACTCGTCGCTTAACGTGAATGAGCTATGAGTTGCCCCGCTGTCTTGTTCTTTCTGTTCTTGTTGATGCTGCTCATACGCACGATTTATTTTGTAAGTAAAGAAACGACGTAACTTTTTCATTAGGCGAACAAAATGGGAATGTAGGACACTGTATGACCAGCTATACTAAAATCCCGAACACTACTCAGGTAAGAAAACAGGAGAAAACAAAATAACAATCAAAGCAAGCCCAGCAAACATAATAACGCAGGACACAAGTACGTATGTCATCACGAACATCAGCTACGGAAGCATGGAGTAATTTCGTTCAATCAATACGCCACATAACGAGGATCGCTCATAGTTCTTATATGAATCACATCTAGACTTGCGTGTAATTTTATAATCTAAAAGCATAACACTGAACGGGTGCTCAAGCACTACACAAAGGGCTAAAAGGACTACAACACAAAGGACTATTGGACTCGGAGCCAGTCAATACCGGAAGACTTATTGAAATGACCGCTCAAAGCGCTACCTCTATTTGTTTCCTGAATGAAAACTATTGCTCGTATTCCAGGAGTTCTTTAATGACACAGCGCCATCTGGTATCCCTTAGGCTGACAAGAGTACGCTCCCATACTCAATCACGGGTAAGTTAAAGCGTTCCTCCCATCTGACTCTGACTTGATTCCACCGCTACATCAAGTGCAGCGTCACGTTTCAGCAAACAAGTAAACAATTGCAAAACTGAGCTTTGCAACCAAGATGGGAAAATATTTGTGATTTGTGGAGCGGTGCCAGGCAGCGCGAGAGCGAGCTGCTCAAGCGTGAGTTTGCCAAGGGCCCTAGGGCGTGGGGTTTAAACTCCGCGTGGTGCTGGAGTCGGCAGATTCTTAAAGCAATTCCAAACGGCAACGCCACCACCCTCGCTAGGCGTCCGCTCTACCGCACCCAGGGGTACTCGACGAACCGTGACGCAATAGCTGACGTCACCTTTGACTGCTGCCAGCTATGTTTGGAATCCATTCCTATTGGGTCTTGCTTTGCATTCGCACACACTGCAGTCCGTGGCTGGCGAAAAGCTTGGTTTGCTCAAGTCACCAGAGCGTAACGCAAATAGAAGTCGCTTTCATTGGAAGAATCCGGAGAAGTATAATTCAAGCAACTGATTCTTGTGATGCGCAGTGACTTGGCAGAATAGCACATATCGCAGCGCTTTACAAGTATAATTCGTAAGACGAACGCCCAAGTAATTGACCTGCAATGATGGCATATGAACTGTGCGATGTTTTGCAGTAAGAGCTACTCTTGGCGGGTTGAAATACTCATGCGCGTTTTATCGGCTTTCAACGGTGCACATAAAGAGGTACTGTTCTTGGTCCTTTCTAGCAGGGAAAAAAAAGCCGTGCGGCAATGGCCGAATTAAAAAATGAACATGCGATTGAAGCATGTGTAATAGTTGGTATTTATCAAGAAATGCAAGTTGCGCAGCATAGTTTTATTAGGACATCAGCGAAAGGCGACAGCAAACACTAAATGATACATACTGCATTTATGATCGTCTTCATTATGTTCTTATTTTGCTAGAGCTCGGCAGCCCACGTTGCTTCATTAATAATGATCGCATACACGGCAATTGAATTAATTAATGTTTCTGAAGTAAGCCCCACGGCCGAAGTTGGAGGGAAGGTAACAGGCGAACGGAATATGCATAAGTATTCAAAGTAATGCCGCAAGCCTTCATTTACTGGGCATAGAGTAAGAATTAGAAAGTAAAGGCAGGAAGGTCAACCAAATGCGAGTTTCCGGTTTGCTAACCTGCACTGGGTTGGGCAATATAGTGGTTGGAAATAGGAGCGAGAGAAAAAAAAAGAGAGCAAGGAACAGCAAGGGCGTTCCCATTAGCGGCGTTCACACAGGTCGGTAGATTACACGAAGCACAGTTCCGCTAGCACGGTCTTCTGATGAGATGATAGATGTGAGGAAATGTGAGGAAATGTATATACGCAAGGCGGCTGCTGTATTCCCTGAGTCCCGTAGTTACGCATCCTCGACATGCATATAGCAGCCAATGGGTCAGACGCAGAAGCTATCTGCAAGATCCAAGGCAAGGTTACAGCGGCTACCCGCCTGATTATTATTATTATTATTATTATTATTATTATTATTATTATTATTATTATTATTATTATTATTATTATTATTATTATTATTATTATTTGATTTGTACACATATACACACAAGGACACAAAGGGATTAAGGAGGGAGCAAGCTGACAACTGCCACCGAGAGGGGCACAACGCCTGCCTACTCCTATAGGAGGAGGAAATAGAGGAAATGAAAATATGAGAAAAGAAAAGAGGAAATAAAGAAATGACGGAGACACAGACAGAACAAAACAAAAACAAAACACAAATAGAAATAACGTCTATAAACGGGAGGCCAAGTCAGTGTCCTTCAGAAAACTTAGCAGGGCTCGATGGGCCTGGTCACGTCTTGCAGCGTTCCCCCTTGGAAAAAGGCAATCGTCAAGGGTCGCCCATTGCAGCCCCATAAGTCTATACTCCTTAATTAGTAATGCGCGCTGCGCAACGAATGCGGGACACTCTAAAACTAGATGATAAAGTGAACCATATTACAAACAAGCACACGGGCATGAAGGAGGTCAGCGTCATGCGCCTCATACACTCCTTCGCAATCAGTCACATTACTTATGTACGTGGCTGCCTTCCACAACTGGAATGTCACCGATAGGGAGAAACTCAACACCCTTATACGCGAGACTTACAAGATCGCCCTTGGCCTAACGGAGTCCACGAGCACTGCTCGTCTGCTACAGCTGGGGGTATACAACACGCTTGAGAAAATCGTGGATGCGCAAAGAGCCTCGCAACTCGAACGCATGTCCCTAACAGCCACAGGTCGGTACATCCTGCAGAAACTCGGCTTCAATTACCACGTCCAACACGATCAGAAACAGGCCATTCCACCCGACATCAGCGACACGCTGATCGTCGCCCCTGCCCCTTGAAACAAGCACCCCGAACATAACGAGGGCCGACGCCAGGCCCGTGCCAAGGCATTGCTGCGCTCCTTTGGTGGGTAAAAGACTACGCGCTTCGTAGGCGCGGCAGAATACACACAAGAACACCGGTTCATGGCGGTAGTCGTAGACATTAAATCCCGGCTTACGCACGCGTGTAGTGTCAGCACGGAACACCAAGAAACAGCGGAAGAGTTTGCGATTGCGCTTGCTCTTGCCGACCCCCTCTGCGAGGTAGTTTAAGCGACTCACAATCCGCAGTTCGTAACTACGCACGGGGGTGCATTTCCTCCGAAGCTCTACAGATCCTAAGGAAAGCTGGACGACAGTACTTCGATAGCACCGCGATAATATGGTTTCCAGTGCACGTCGCTATACCCCCATCGATGAGGGCCCCCCTAACTTGAACGAGGTGGCACACCGCTCTGCGCGAGAACTGACCCGCCACACAGAGTCAGAGACGCCCTCTTCGAGTTCGGACCTCCTGGTGCGAAACACGCAAGATTGCTTAGTGAGAAATAACGATATCACCAAGCACTACCAGTTAGGCAGGAGGATATTGCCCCCACCTCACCCCCCACTGAAACGTCGCCAGGCAGTCGTCTGGCGACAACTGCAGACACACACCTTCCCCAGTCCGGTGCGATTGCGGCACATTTTGCTCGCGCAATACCCGAGTGCTCTTTGCAAGTTATGTCAGGAAACTAGAGCGACGCATTCGCCTATGTTGTAGGAGTGTCCTGTTATAGCAACGAAAATAACAGCAGTAGCTCCGGAGGCTCTTGCGTCGAAGTCGGCAGCCGCTCTGGGCAGCACCAACCTCAAGACACAAGAGTGGGATGTCCAGCTGGCCCGGGAGGTGGCGACTAGGCAAAGCCTCGAAGTCCCCTCATGGGAGACTTGCGACCGGGTCGTTTAACTTCGCCGGATTTTCAATAAAGTTCTTTCCATCCATCCATCTCGTCGATACTGTAGAACTCTTTCCTCCAACAGAAGCCGCTCGTCCAACTTGCATGACGGAGAGCCATTGTCTTCGTTCACTCTACTTCGGGTACTGTCACAGAACGTGGCGTAATTTTTCCTAGTAGCCATAGCGGTCACAGGCTGCCGTGTCGGCCATCCCTATGCGGAACGCGTAGCAATTGGTAAACGCGACGACCAGCCAATGCCTACACAAAAGGGTTGCGTCTCTTAGGGGAAGTCTTGATGGGGAATCGAAGGCTTAAAGTAGGATCCAGAAAATATAATCGGACACACTTGATGTGTGCTTCATTCCACTCAGATGTTGTGTATTGACACGCAAGTATATAGAGCTTCTTAGCGGCGTCTGTACTAGATAGTGGGATGCATAGGCTGATGGTCGGCTGGATAGTCTTAATGGGCAGATTGATAGGTACGTTAACTGCCGATAACACCACAGTGACGTGGTAGCCACCGAAAAGTAACTTGGTGTTCCTTCTGAGTCAGGTGGTGTATGGCATCTGTAATTTCAAACACCAACTACTTAAGCGGAGTGAACCGCAAGGCCGACAGTAAACATTGTAATGCCGCCTTCGCGTCGCAGAAAGTGGGCCATTCATGTGTCGGTTTGTCAATAATAAAGCGCAGTAAGACATGAAGCGCTGGAAGTTCTGCAACAGTCGATGTTGTAAAGAGATCAGTTTTGATTGTGATAGTGGAATGACGAAAGCTTCGGTAGTGCTGTTTGGAACGACGGAGCCGTTGGTGCATATGTTTCTGTAGTCACGGTACTCCTCATGTAAGAGGAGGAAGTTAAACTGTTTAGGAGCCGGTGATGACAGATCTGCTTTTTGTTCGTACATGAGATATTGTCAGGTGGATCCTTGGCTAAATAATGCGCCAAAGACGAGTAGAAGGTCTCCCGCAAGTGTGAAGCAACATGGTAATGAATCACGATACGCGGATACCATGCAGCCGAACGCGGTACGTGGTCTATCAGCAGGTAGAAATGGTAAATGATGGCGAGGAGTTCGGGCGAGGGGCCTTATATGCACCATTACCAGACGTTTCAACTGCAATGTCGGTGATTAGCGATTGCAATAGATGACGCCGTTGACGCATTTCGAGCAAAGCCTAGACAAATACAGAGCACCTGGGCCTGAACATTTACAGGATGCAAGAAGTCGTGCAGAGCTAAGATAACATTAAAGAGAGGCATTGATAAAAACCATGTTATCAGATTACACTTGCCATTCAATTCCAACCAGACATGTGTTTTCTCGTGAAGAAAGCTCGGGTTAAGTAGAAATGACCCAATAACAAAAAATCAGAGGCAATGCCAATGTGAAATGTCCCCGTTTGTCCGGCGTGACGTCATATTGACAAGAGCATCTGGTCGTGGATGTTTACAGCTTTGTCAGTGGCGAAAAATTACGTAACGTGCATGGTCGTGGATGTTTACAGCTTTGTCAGTGGCGAAAAATTACGTAACGTGTGAAAGAATTCAAAACGCGAAACCTTATTACATTTTCCGTAAGATTTATACACAGTTTGCGTTCCGCTCTTGCGGCTGCTGCTGACGGAGCTGCGGCGCAGGCACCGTATCTTGAAAGCGATCTGCTATGTGGCCGAAGTGTGCGCCCGCGGGAGCCTCTTCAAAGCGATCTGCGATTGGTACAAAATGCATGCGCCGGGTGCCGGTAGCTTTGTATGCGCTGTGCTTTGGCGTTCGCGTTGACGCGAGACAGTAAGAGAAAGCGCGAAGGTTAATTTGCTCGCTGCCGCTTGCGCCATTTCACTCAAGCATTTTGACGCATTTCCGCGGTGATCGAGCGAGATGTGCTCATGATTACTGTGCACGCGTGACACCGCGATTATTTATTTAGTTAGTAAGCGAATATTTACAACTTTTTACGGCCGATCAAACAACTCTCCTTACTTCGTATAGCTGTCTACTATTTTGCTATCGCAATCAAGGCTTCGCCTTTCGGGCGAAACTGCGACTTTCTTGAGTATGAGTTTAAATATACAAAGCTTTGCATTCATATTGCTTCTTCCCATTTTATATATTCAATTTTTATTTATCGCGTGGATTTTCTTCATCCTTTTCCGTCAGTGGAAAGGACGTATGAAAGGTTAATTCCGTTGTTCTCTTCTGTGTTTCTTTCAGTGAAGGCACACATTTTCTCACCAAAGCTCTACAAAAATATGTGTGGCTGGGAAGAAAAGCATCCTGTGAAATAATAAGAAGCACAAACCGCTTAATTAACTACGGTGTTCAGCTACGTTTAACCCGACGTGCATCCATATCAATAACGGTTCGCGAAGACAGCTTTTATGCTGTAGCAGATTCTCCGCCTCGCATATCACTTGCGACGTTCCCTTTATATTTTTTTTTTTCGGAGGGAACATTAGGTTATGTGCATTTACATGTTGCAGATATGTAGGTCATGCCTGTTTTTCAAATGTTTGAACACATCCTTATGTGGTTCTTTGATAAGAATATTCTTTTTCTTCGCATATCCCTGTTGTACCCACGAAACTTTCGTGGGGACTCACTACAGAACAGCCATCACGAGTGATTGTTTTCGAAGGCTGCGTAACAGCTGTAGATCTTCTCACGGCGATGTTCAACTGACGATACACGGTAAAGAATTTCTGCTTGTTCTTATAACAGAATTTGACGTGTATTGTGTCTGTGCGTGCGTGTGAGAGTGTGCGTGTGAGAGAGAGAGTGTGTGTGTGTGCGTGTGCGTGCGTGCGTGCGTGCGTGCGTGCGTGCGTGCGTGCGTGCGTGCGTGCGTGCGTGCGTGCGTGCGTGCGTGCGTGCGTGCGTGCGTGCGTGCGTGCGTGCGTGCGTGCGTGCGTGCGTGCGTGCGTGCGTGCGTGCGTGCGTGCGTGCGTGCGCGTGTGTGTGTGTGTGTGTGTGTGTGTGTGTGTGTGTGTGTGTGTGTGTGTGTGTGTGTGTGTGTGTGTGTGTGTGTGTGTGTGTGTGTGTGTGTGTGTGTGTGTGTGTGTGTGTGTGTGTGTGTGTGTGTGTGTGAGCGCGCGTGTGTTTTTTCGGCTGTCAGTAGGCGATTTGACGCGAGTTTATAATATGCGCTGATATCTTCTAGGTTATTATCTCAGATAATATGCTACAATAACAATCAACACGTTCCCTCGACTTCAGTACTCTCCACAGTCGACATCTTTGTTAGTGCATAAAATTTACACGGACACCGCACAGTTTGGCTGTTACAATACCGACCAAGCCAACACTTCTGCTTACATGTCTTACCAATGAACAGCACAACAAACACTGCTAGTTGGAATATGGCCATCATTTTTATCGTAGCCGAAATTTTTATTTGTATTGCGTCATACTCATTCCTGTTGTGTTTTTCAGTACTACGGCCCACTTCAGTACAACTGTTTTTCTTTTAGTTCCTGAAGTGGCGTTTTCTTCAGACTTCTCGCACAGAACAAGCGCCACTTCGCCTGATATTGGTCCGAGATCGCACTCGCAACTAACTGCAACTAGCTGTTTAATAAAATCAACACCGACAGTGAGTGTCGGATTAGCAGTGGACAACCAAAAAACGACCAAATAGCGCCAACAAAAGACCCATGTCGTCGGAAGCCCACCACCGAATAAGGACCGGTGTGATTTCCGGTCCAATGATGAGAAAAGAACCTCGCAACCAACAGTAAATGGGGAGAAGCGTCCGGAGAGAAGTTTCGCTGTCCAAAGTGGTTTTATCACCCCTCCTCGCGTATCGTCGATTTATTACCTACTCGTTTTACTTCTCGCGATGTCGGCGAACAGTTTGAATTGAAACTAGCGGGCCATGAACATAAAGAGACGAACTCATCGGAAAGCTCGTGCTTTCCTTGGCTAACGCTGACATTCCTTTTTTTTTTTCTTTTTTCATGTGATTCGTTTATAAACCAATCTTAAGCACTCAATAATCTACCTGAACTATATAAACTAATGGATTTGGAATGAAACTAAAGTGCCTCGAGCGGTCAGTCACGCGGCAATTTTGCGTGTATTCGCGGGCTTCTTTCACGCTCGGAAGAACACTTGATGCAGCACGTATTGAGCAACAGAAAGCTGTATTTGGAGTTTTTCATGTTGCTCTACAATTTTCTCATTGACGCT